>NC_082662.1:25688518-25998981 GCF_025265405.1 Mesoplodon densirostris | reverse complement strand
TCTGTGTCTCCTGCTGGAGGGGGCAGATAGTGGGGAGGGGCTGGGGGAGACACCTGGCTGGGCCTCAGGGCTTACAGGGGAGCTGGAGCCTCTCAACTCAAGGCTGGGTGGGCAGCAGCCCTTCTGTAGTAACAACCAGAAGCTGGGGAGATAAGGAGAGGCCCAGGGGAGAGTCTCTGTGTGATGACATGGCTGCTCGGGCACAGATGAGCTTGGGCAGAGAGAGGTCAAGGGCCTGGGTGGGAGTCAGGGGCCTTCAGTCCCTGTCCTGGCTCTGCCTCTGACATTCTGTGTGACATTGAACAAGTCATCGCTCCGTCTGGGCCTCACTAACCCATATCTGAAATGAGAGAGAGCTCTCCATGGTCACCGAGGGCCCCAAACTCATACACAAGACGGAGAGCTCATTCAGTCCAAACTTCTCATCTGCAGCTGAAGGAATGGAGACTAGACAGAGGGAGGAGTTGGGCCACGGTCACATAGTGAGTGAGAGGGAAATGGAGGGAACTGTCATTTGTGGTCCACCTACTATGTGCTCGATAAACTCCCTCCACGAGGACTGCCCTTTCCTGCATCCCAGCCAGCACAAATGCCAGGAGCACCTTCTACAGGTGGGTCACTTGACATGGATTATCTCATTTAATCCCCCAACAATCCTCAGAGGTATTATCATCCCCATTTCACAGATGGAAAAACTGAGTTCCAGAGACATGACGTGCTCAGACACAGCTATTTGAATCTGTCTCTCTAGTTCCCCTAGGGCAGAAGGGAGAATGAGGATGGAATGCCAGAGGTCAAGGGTGCCGTGGAGGACATGCCCCAGAATCAACTTTTGGGGGAAAAACAAGGGAGCAGGCTCAGGCCCAGAAAGAATCTAGGGAGGTAGCGCCCATTGACTCTTTTTTTTTTTTTTTTTTTGCGGTACGCGGGCCTCTCACTGCTGTGGCTTCTCCCGTTGCGGAGCTCAGGCTCTGGACGCGCAGGCTCAGCGGCCATGGCTCACGGGCCCAGCCGCTCCGCGGCATGTGGGATCTTCCCGGACCGGGGCACGAACTCGTGTCCCCTGCATCGGCAGGCAGACTCTCAACCACTGTGCCACCAGGGAAGCCCTGAGCACCAGTTTTTATTAGTATCTGAGGTTTTCTTGCAGAGTTGCTTCATGCACGTACAAAAATGAATAAATGTTCAGAACGCCCTTTTTACATAAAACGTAACAAACTATATATACTGTGCTGTACCTTTTCCCACTAGCCACACATCTTAGAGATTTTAATCAGCCAATAGAGCTTCTTGTTCTTTTATATCACTGCCTAATATTCTATTGTAGACTGAAATAATTCATTTAACCAATTCCCTATTGATGGACATTTGAGTCCTTTCTAGTTTTTCTTTTTCTTTTTGGTATTACGATAATGCTGCAATAAATAATCACGTACATACTTTGTTTAATACATGTTAAAGGTATACTCGCAGAATTAATTCCCAGCAGTGGATGGCTGGGTTGAAGGTACTGTATTTGTTTTCTGTGGCTGCATAACAGTATCACAAACTCAGCAGCTTAAAATAACACCCTGAGAGTCTATAGGTCAGTCCTGCATGCTGTAGCTGGGTTCTCTGCTCAGAATGGAATCAAGGTGTTGGTGAGGCTTAGTCCTCATCTGGAGCCTCGGGGAATATCGATTTCCAAGCTCACTCCTGTCGTTTGTAGAGATGGCTTCCTTATGGTCTCTGATTTCTTGCTGGCGATCAGCTGAGGGCCTCCCTCAGCTTCTGGAGGACACCTACATACTCTACCATGTGGCTTCCTCCAAATGGCACAACGAATCCTTCTCACGCTTCAAATCTCTGACTTCTCCTGAGACCAGCTGGAGAAAATTCTCTGCATTTAACGGGCTCAGCTGATCAGGTCCAGCCCCCTCAGGGTAATCTCTCTTCCTTAAAATCCACTGATTTGGGACCTTAACTTACATCTGCAAAATCTCTTTCGCCATATAATGGAACATAATCATTGAGCCCATATTTTCATCATATTTACCGATTCTGCCCACATGCAAAGGATCACACAAAGTTGAAAGCCAAGGAGGGTCACCTTAGAATCCAATCTAACACAGGGGTATTTGTAAATTGGATAGATATTGCCATCTGGTCCCCCATGGGATCTCCCCTCCACCAGCAACGCTGAGCATGCCTGCTTTTCCACAGTGTCACATAAAGAATGATATCAAACTTCTGGATTTCTGCCAATCTGATAGGTGAAAATGGAATCTCACTGTATTTTTTTAAAGTACATTGCTTTTTTTATTATAATTTTAAAAAATTTATTTTATCTTATCTATTTATTTTGGCTGCGTTGGGTCTTCGTTGCTGTGTGAGGGCTTTCTCTAGTTGCGGCGACGGGGGGCTGCTCTTCGTTGCGGTGCGTGGGCTTCTCATTGCGGTGGCTTCTCTTGTTCTAGAGCATGGGCTCTAGGCGCCTGGGCTTCAGTAGTTGTGGCACGTGGCTCAGTAGTTGTGGCTCGTGAGCTCTAGAGAGCAGGCCCAGGAGTTGTGGCGTGCGGGCTTAGTTGCTCTGCAGCATGTGGGATCTTCCCGGACCAGGGCTTGAACCCGTGTCCCCTTCATTGGCAGGCGGATTCTTAACCACTGCGCCACCAGGGAAGCCCTCAATGTATTTTTAATCTGTGGTTATCTTCTTACAAATAAGGCTGAGGATTTCTTCAGGGCTTCCCTGGTGGCGCAGTGGTTGAGAGTCCGCCTGCCGATGCAGGGGACACGGGCTCGTACCCCGGTCCGGGAAGATCCCACATGCCGCGGAGCGGCTAGGCCTGTGAGCCATGGCCGCTGAGCCTGCGCGTCCAGAGCCTGTGCTCGGCAACGGGAGAGGCCACAACAGTGAGAGGCCTGCGTACAGCAAAAAAAAAAAAAAAAAAAAAAAAAGGCTGAGGATTTCTTCAAAAGCTTAAAAGCCATTTATATTTCTTATTTGTTAATGGCTTCTGGTTTTGAGTCATAGAAAGGTCTTTCTAACTCCAAAGTTAATCAGAAACCCTTCTATGTTTTCTTCTGCTGTTTTTATGGTTTCATTATGTATTCACTGGTTCTTGGAACTAGAAGCTTTTCTTGTCATTTCCTTAGCAGTGAGTGCAAAGCTGGATCCCAAAAAGGCTTGGGGTTTGAGGTAGAGAAATGAGCCTCCATGGTGGAGCCCTCTCAGTGCTGGGCTCCAATCCACTGCAGCTCTGCCAGAAATCCCATCCAGCAGACCTTCCACCTCCTTCCCTCCAGCACTCATGGTGTCCTGGGCTGGCACAGGGGGCCCAGAGTTGAGGGGGACACTGCACTGCCTGAGGAATGAGACAAGGACATGGCCAGACCAGGATTCGAAATACAGAGCCAGGGCTGTGAGCACAGGGAAGGGAGAGGGGGACTCTGATGGGAGTGTTTAGGAGGCTCCAGGGAGGAGTTGGCATCTCAGCTGAGCATTAAGAATGAGGATAAATGGCAGCGATGGGGGAAGGAGAACAGCAGGAGCAAAAACAGGGAGGTGGAAAAATCAGCCTTTAATCTAGCCTGGAGAGAAGGATTTAGTGGACCATGAAGTCCTCAAGGGTAGAGGCAGGGGATGACTTATCTCCGTGCACCAGCCAGAGTTTGTCAAATGAAATGAAGCAGAAGGGACAGGGGGCTTTGGATCACAGGCAAAATCATTTTCCCTTTTACTCTGACAGTGAGAAGCCAAGACCTCCAAGAAGAAGCCCTTGGCTCAGCCATCATCTCAGAACCTGGGCGATCTCTGCACACCACTGCCCCCTTGTGGCTGATTTGGGAATTATCTGTGACTAACCTCAGGGGTCGGATCTAAGAAGAGCCAATCCAGAACTGAAGGTTGGGGAGGAGGCTGGGTGGGTCTCAGAGGATTAAAAAACCATGAAATTCTGTTCGGAGTCCAGTGGGCCCTCAAAGACCGTCTGGTCTGACTTCTTCATTACATATGGAGAAACCAAGTCTCAAAGAGGGTACTGCCAGGGAATGAGTGGAGAGATCACCAGACTTGGTGTAGGACAGTCCTCAGTCTGCAGGCTGGTGCCACTTCTTACTGGTTCTGAGACCCTGGGAAAGTGGCCTCACCCCCCACTGATCCACAGTTTCCATCTCTGTCAAATGGAGTCTGGGGTCTGTTAGACTTCTCTTTTCTGGTAATGTCAGGCTAAGTTACTTAGATCAATTCTCCCATTGAAAACAACTAAAAACGCTGGTAAACTGGTGTAACCAGAGGGTACGGAATTACCAGAACAAAATGGAAGGAAAACAGAAAGTTTGACAGATAAACTAAGCAAGAAAGTCATTTTTTCTGATTCTGGCCAATTGGAACTGTTGTTTTGCCGACTCCCCTGCGCAAGGGGCACAGATAAAGTTAGAGTACATAATGAATGATCATATAGAAAACCTTCCCCACAATAAGCCAGGAATCCCGAAAGCCATGCTTCCAGAAGCCAGCCCTAGTGTGGACTTGCAGCCCCAGCTTATATCGGTTGGATGGTCTGTAAACTCAAGTCTTGAACTTAGATTGACGTGCCCCCAGACTGTGTGCCTCCAGCCTCCTGGAAAAAGCAAGTGAAAATCTTCTTTGGCGGGAGGGTTGATTAACTCTACATTTGAAGAAGTTAAGTGTGTAGATTATAACCTCTAGGATAAACATTAACACAATAAAAACAGCATAATTCCCAAGTCAGTTAAAGGAAGTGGAAGTCCCCTCTGGGTGAGGTTACTAACCAAATACCTATGCATATTAACATCAGACAGAGTGGGCTTTAAGGCGAGAAGTACTATTAGGATACAACTCAATATCAAAAGAACAAACAACCCAATCAAAAAATGGGCAGAAGACCTAAATAGACATTTCTCCAAAGAAGACATCCAGATGGTCAACAGGCACATGAAAAGATAATTAATAATTAGCTCAACATTAGCTAATTATTAGAGAAATGCAAATCAAAACTATAATGAGGTATCATCTCATACCAGTCAGAATGGCCATCATCAAAAAGTCTACAAATAATAAATGCTGGAGAGGATGTGGAGAAAAAGGAACCCCCCTACACTATTGGTGGGAATGTAAATTGGTACAGTCACTATGGAGAATATTATGGAAGTTCCTTAAAAAACTAAAAATAGAGTATGATCCTGCAATTCCGCTCCTGGGCATATATCCAGAGAAGACTATAATTTGAAAAGATACATGCATCCCAATGTTCATTGCAGCACTATTTACAATAGCCAAGACCTGGAAGCAACATAAATGCCCATTGACAGATGAATGGATAAAGAAGATGTGGTATATATATACAAAGGAATATCACTCAGCCATAAAAAAGAATGAAATAATGCCATTTACAGCAACATGGGTGGACCCAGAGATTATCATACTAAGTGAAGTAAGCCAGACAGAGAAAGACATATCATATGATATAGCTTAAAAGCCATTTATATTTCTTATTTGTTAATGGCTTCTGGTATATATATAGCTTATACATGAATCAAAAATAAATACAAATGAACTTATTTACAAGACAGAAATAGACCTACAAACATAGAAAACAAGCTTATGGTTACCAAAGGAGAAAGTGAGGTTGGGATTAACATATACACACTATTATATGCACACTATTATATATAAAATAGATAACCAACAAAGACCTACTGTATAGCACAGGGAACTATATATTTTTAATAACAAATAAGGGAAAAGAATCTGAAAAAGAATATATCTGAATATAAAAGAATATATCTGAATCACTGTGATGTACACCTGAAACTAACACAACATCGTAACTCAACTATACTTCAATAAAAAAGAAGTATTATTAGGAATAGAGGGGACCACTGTATAAATAATAAATAATAAGTTGAACAGGCCCTCCACAAAAGAGGAAAACCAAATGATTGATAAACATATGAAAAAGTGCTCAACCTTACATGTAATCAGAAAAATGCAAATTAAGACCACAGTAAGATGCTACTACACACTTATCATATTGGGATAATTTACAATTTGAACAATATCATGTATTGGAGATTACCAGACACGCAAAGAGGCAGGAAAACATGACTGGTAGTCAAGAGAAAAAAATAGAAGATAGTGTCAGAACCACAATGATCCACATGCTGGAGTTAGCAGGCAAGAACTTTAAAATAACTCTGATAATATGTTAAAGAACATAGAAGAAAAAAAGATTGACAAGGTGGATATAAAATAGAGATTGTCAATAGAGAAGTGGAATAAATTTTTTTAAATAATCAAATATTCTAAAACTGGCAAATACAACACCTGAAATCAAGAACTTATTGGAGATATATATATGTATATATATATATATATTTTTTAATGCTATGGGATTGGAAACTTTATTTTTTTAATTTATTTTTCTTTGTAGTACGTGGGCCTCTCACTGCTGTGGCCTCTCCCGTTGCAGAGCACAGGCTCTAGACACGCAGGCTCAGCAGCCATGGCTCATGGGCCCAGATGCTCTGCGGCATGTGGGATCTTCCTGGACTGGGGCCCAAACCCGTGTCTCCTGCACTGACAGGCGGACTCTCAACCACTGCACCACCAGGGAAGTCCGAAGACTTATTGGATATATTTAACAACAATGACAACAACAACAACAAAAGGGTACAGCAGAAAGACAAAAGACAGGATTAGCAAACTTGAAGACAATCCTACAGAAAATATCCAAGCTGAAACAGAGAAAAATATAGCAGGAACAGAGCATAACGAGTTCTAACATTTGTGTAATTAGAATCCCAGAAGGGGAGAAAAGAGAGTTGGGACAGAAGCAATATTTGAGGATTACTTCAAATGACTTATAATTTCCCAAAACTGTTGAAAGATACCGACCCACAAATTCAAGAAGCTTAGTAAAACCCAAACAGGTTTCACTAAAGAAAACCACACTTAGACATATCATTGTCAACAGCTGAAAACTGAGACAAAGAGAAAATCTTAAAAGCAGCTAGATAAACGAAGACACATTATCTTTAAAGCAACAGTAATAAGACTGATGCCTAAATTTCAACAGAAGCTATAAATCCAGAAGAAAATGGAATGACATTTTAAAAGGTCAGAAATGAAAACGAAAAACAAAAAAACAAAAATCCCCAACCCTGCTAATCTAGAATTCTATACAGAGGAGGGACAATCTTTTAAGAATTAAGGTGAAACAAAGACATTTTTGTACAAAGAAAAGTTGAGAAAATCTATTGCTGGCCAACCTCTACCACAAGAAACATTAAAGGAAATTCTTCAGGCTGAATTAAAATCCCAGATGAAAGCACAGACCTTCAGAAAGAAATACAGGTAACTGGCAAGGACAAATGTGTGGGTAAAAATTAAAAATTGACAAGTATGGGCTTCCCTGGTGGGGCAGTGGTTAAGAATCTGCCTGCTAATGCAGGGGACACGGGTTCGAGCCCTGGTCTGGGAAGTTCCCACATGCCGCGGAGCAATGAAGCCCGTGCACCAAAACTACTGAGCCTGCGCTCTAGAGCCCACAAGCCACAACTACTGAAGCCTGCGTGCCTAGAGCTCATGCTCCGCAACAAGAGAAGCCACTGCAATGGGAAGCCTGTGCACTGCAACAACGGGTAGCCCCTGCTCGCCACAACTAGAGAAAGCCTGCGTGCAGCAACAAAGACCCAACACAGCCAAAAATAAATGAATTAAATAAATTAATTAATTAAAAAAAAAAAAAGAGGGGCAAGAGAGCTTGCTTCCTCTCTCTGCCATGCTAGGACACAGCAAGAAGACAGCTGTCTGCAAACCAGGAAGAGGACTCTCACCAGAGCCCAATCATGCTGATGCCCTGATTTTGGACTTCCCAGCCACCCAAACTGTGAGAAATAAATTTCTGTTGTTTAAGCCAATTAGCTTATGGTATTTTGTTATAGCAGCTTGAACTAAGACATAGAGTAATAGGTCCAAGATGCATACTTAAATCTCTATAGTAACTACTGAAAGAATTTTATAAAAATGTATAACTAGAACCTAATAAAGGAAAAAAATTAAATAATAAAAACAACTTGATTATCCAAAAGAAGAGAACAGTGGGTGAATAAATGAACAAAGAACACATGAGACAGAAAAACAAATAGCAAATGGTAGACCTTAATCCAACTCTATCAGTAATTACATTAAATATATAGGGTTTAAACAAACTGACTAAAGACAGATATCATTAAAATGGATTTTTTAAAAGCCCAATTGTATTCATTTATAAGAAACACTTAAAAAATAGAAAAACACAGAAACAAAAGGATGAAAAAAGGTATACCATTCAAACTACTTTAAAAAAAAACTAGTGTCACTATAATAATACCAGATAAAATAAGCTTAAGACAGAAAGTATTACTAGAAATAAAAACAGATGTTTTATAACAATAAAAGTCCAATTCAATGGGAAGATATTATAATTCTAAATTTGTATGCACCAAGTAACACAGCTTAAAAGTACATAAAGCAAAAGTTGTTGAGACTAAAAGAGAAATAGACAAACATACCACCACAGTTGGAGATTTTAACACACTTTTTTCCAAAACTCAATCAAACAAATAAACAAAATCAGTAAAGGTATAGATGATTTGGACAAAGTAGTTAACCAGTATGACTCAATTGACACATATAGAATATATACGCAGAACAGGTTTCACAAAAGAAGATATACAAATGGCCAATAAGCACATGAAAAGGTGTTCGACATCATTGGTTGTTAGGAAACTCCAAACTGAATCCACAATGAAATAACATTTCATACCACTAGAATGGCTAAAATAAGATTCACCTACTAAATCCTGGTGAGGATTTAGAGCAACTAGAGCTTTCATACATTGCTGATGGGAGTGTAAATAAGTACACCACCTGAGAAGACTAACAGCTTCTTAGAAAGTTAAACATTTTTCTGCCTTACGAACTAGCAATTCTACTCCTAGGTATTTACCCCAGATATCGGGGCTGATTTCAGATCTGGGGTGGGAAATGTACAAGATGAGAAAGTGAAAACATAGTCATGAGCCCCTGATGATGAACACACATCACCTATACAAGTAGGCTTGTCAGAAAAAGAAAAAGAAATATGAATCTGATTAAGTCTCTGGATCCAGTTACCAATTAACAGGAAATTCAGAGAAGAGAGGAATATGCTACCTTCACCATGGGGATGCAATTAGCAATGACTGTGGGAAACTCTGTAAGACAAATGACCTGGTTTCATTAGCAAATGAATCACAAGAAGAAGAAAAAAAGATGGAAAGAGAACCAAGGATTAAACAAAATTTAATGACATTAAAATAAGCAAAAAACAGGCAAAGTGAGAGGCAGCTGGTTGCTCTTGGGGGTGGAGGTGGGAAGGGGTTATTAAGGAGGGGGCGTGCGGAGAGTTTCTGGGGTGGCGGGCAAGGATTTGCCTTCAGACAGGGGTGGTGGTTATAGGGGAGTTTGCCTAATTATGGTTCACTAATCTGTACCTTTGTTTTATGTGGCTTCTGTATTCATGTTGTATTTCACCATAAAAAGGATTTAAAGAAATCATTCAGAAGATGTGGATGCAGATTTTTAGGCTTCAACTCCCAGAGATTCTGAATCTCTGAATGAAGCTACCTAAACCACCACTTATTAGAAACTGACAGATGTTTTTATGTAACCACTGTCCCAAGATGCATTTTGAAAAACATTGGTGAAGGAATTGGGGGGGCCAGGGATGGATTTCGCAGCCGAATGACAGGCTGAGTTTGTGCCTCAGAAAGATCCCTCTGCAGCGTGGAGGATGGCCTGGAGGAGTCTGGAGTCTGACTCACAAGGTCGGAAGAGATGACAAAGGTCTGACGATCAGAGCAGTGGTCTTGGGGATGGGAAGGGATGCAGAGTCGAGAGATGTTACAGAGGTAAAACGTCAAAGAGCATTTCCAAATTCCCAACAGATATTCTTTGGGATTTGGGTATGAGATGTCAGAATCCCAGGAAATTCTCAGGAATTCCTGAAATCATACATTATTCTGTATTTTCCCCAACACTTTATGGGTTTTGGAAAAATAATGATCGATCATAATAATAAACAGTGAAAATTTTTCTGTAAGAGGGTTATACTAAACATTTCAGAGGTTTCCTGTTTAAAAAATCAGGATTATAGATGCATGGTTTATTATTATTATAAGCCATTATATGACAGGGTGGTATATAGTAATCCCCCAACCCCCACATATCCATGGTTTTGCTTTCCACAGTTTCAGTTACCCACAGTCAACCATGGTCCAAAAATATTAAATAGAAAATTCCAGAAACAATTCATAAGTTTTAAATTGAGTGCCATTCTGAGTAGCGTGATGAAATCTCTAGCTGTCCCACTCCATCCCACAGGAAACATGAATCATCCCTTTATCAGTGTAATCCTGCCCATGAGTCATTCAGTATCCATCAGTTATCAGATTGACTGTAGTGGTATCTTGGTGCTTGTGTTCAAATAACCCTTATTTTTACTTAATAAGGACCACAAAGCCCAAGAGTAGTGATGCTGGCAATTCAGATATGCCAAACAGAGGCTGTAAAGTCCTTCCTTTAAGCAAAAGTCCTAAACTTATAGGGAATGAAAAAATGCTGAGGTTGCTAAGATCTATGGTAAGAATAAATTTTCTATCCCTGAAATTGTGAAGAAAAAAGAAATTCATGCTAGTTTGGATGTCACACCTCAAAGTGCAAAAGTTATGGCCACAGTGCAAGATAAGTGCTTAGTTAAGGCATGAAATTTGAACAATAAGATATTTTGAGAAAGAGAGAGACCACATTCACATAACTTTCATTGCAGTATATTATAACTGTTCTCTTTAGTTGGTGTTAATCTACTGTGCCTACTTTATAAATTAAACTTTATCATAGATATGTATGGATAGGGAAAAACATAGTACATACAGGGCTCAGTACTCTCCACAATTTCAGGCATCCACTGGGAGTCTAGGAACATATCGCCCTTGGATAAGGGGGTACTACTGTATTTCAGTAACATGTAACAATGACCTCTACCTCGTATAGACACTTGATCATTAAAAAAAAGTTAGGGACTTCCATGGTGGCGCAGTGGTTAAGAATCCGCCTGCCAATGCAGGGAACACGGGTTTGATCCCTGGTCCAGGAAGACCCACGTGCCGTGGAGCAACTAAGCCCCTGCGCTACAACTACTGAGCCCACGTACCACAACTACTGAAGCCTGCGCACTTTAGGGCCTGCATGCTTCAACTACTGAGCTCGCGTGCCTAAAGCCCGTGATCCGCAACAAGAGAAGCCACCGCAATGAGAAGCCCGCACACCACAACGAAGAGTAGGCCCTGCGTGCCACAACTACAGAAAGCCCACGCGCAGCAATGAAGACCCAATGCAGCCAAAAATAAATAAAATATTTTTAAAAATTAAAAAGGGGAAACATTAACTTAACGTAAATGCCAAATAAAAGTCATTTAAAAAATTGAGTGATATCATAAATGCTTACTACTTAAAAGGGTCTTAAAATGAAAATTTAAAACACAAAGTATTAATTGCCCTTGATCTTTTGTTTTTATGATAAATATTTCTGGTGTGGAGGAACTGATTTCACTTTGCACTGATGCTGGTTGAACTGAGTGTGTTCAAACACATCTTAAGCTGGGTATTAGGTACATGTTACTTCATATAACTTTCCTCTTTTTAGTAATGAACAATTTTGCTTTACAGAGAACTATAGCCTAGAGCAAACATTCAAACACTGGAAAATACCAGCTAACATAATTGGGTAGTATTCGAGTAACATGGTGAAATTACCAAATTAGGGACTTGTTTTGCTTCCAAAACTTATTATTTCTTGGAACACCACTCATAGGATTTGAGTAAAGCTTACTCATATTATATATATAAACTTATAAATATTCATTTTTTTTTGCCAAGAATGGCTCACAGATTAGCAGCAAACAGGTCCACAAACACACACTTATAACATGGCAACAGCTATGAGCAAGACTGATTACATCTCTACCAATTCTCCTCTACATGCTCCTGTCCCAGAGCCCAGAAATGTCGACCTTGACCTTTGGCTCCACACGCCAGTATTTCCTGCTCTAGCTTTTGACATGTCAGTGGCTTCCTTCAAACCAGAAACTTCTCTATGTTGATCGTTAAGCTTTAATTTTCACAGGAGAATAATCATAGCTTTTCCTACCACCAGAGGTTGGTGTCATACAAACCAAGAGAAGAGAGAGTTTCCAGGAGAGAGTGGTCAGCTGTGTGAGTGAGACGGGTGCTGATCAAGGCTGTGGACTGATTGAGTGAAGGTTAATGGCATGACCCTCCTTCTAGAAAGTTCTGCTCCCACTTCTACTAGTTCTACAGAGACAGCTGTGGGCTGGGGTGTTGGTGGGCTCCACCCATTCTGGAACCTGCCCACACCTTTCACAGCCTCAGAACCTTTGCAGTGCTGTTCCCTCTTCCTGGAGCATCTTTCCTGAACCCTCCCAGTCATCAGGTCTCTCCTCAAATGTCACCTCCCACCACCCTCTCCAGTCACTCTAATTCCTTCACATCACCCATCACAATCTAGCATTATCTGGTTTATTTACCTGATTGGTACCTGTCCTCCCTGCCCACCCCATGGAATGTCAGCTCTACAACAGCAATGATCTCTGCTGAATCCCAGCGCCTAGAACAGTGTCTGGCACAGAGGTGTTCAGTGAATATTTATTGAATGAATGAGCAACTGAGTGGATGGAGTAGGCGGGTGCAGATGGCTTTTTAAAGTCATCTCTCTCGACTTCTCTCTCCTCATTTGTCAAAGGGGGAAGAGAACTCCTCTGCAGCCCTTTTCAACAAGGCATTTTTTTAAGACACTTTAAAAAAATAATTAACTAATTTTTGGCTCTGTTGGGTCTTCGTTGCTGCAAGTGGGGGCCACTCTCATGGCCTCTCTTGTTGCAGAGCACAGACTCAGTAGTTGTGGCTCACGGGCCTAGTTGCTCCGCAGCATGTGGGATCTTCCCAGACCAGGGCTCGAACCCGTGTTCCTTGCATTGGCAGGCAGATTCTCAACCACTGCGCCACCAGGGAAGCCCCAATAAGGCGTTTTTGGACCCAGATACTGATTCCTTAGCTGAGCAAATGCGATGCAGGTTCTGCTTGGATGCAATACTGATAGTGGCCAGTGGGTGGCAGCAAGTCACTATGGTTGAACCGTGACAAAGCCTGGGCCACGGCACGGAACACCTGAAGTTCAACCTCCCAACAGCCAAGCTTGGTTTTTTTCACCATCTGGGTGAAAGCAAGACTTTCTTTCTCTCTCTCTCTCTCTCTCTTTTTTTTTTTATACAGAAGGCTCTTATTAGTCATCTATTTTATACGTATTAGTGTATATATGTCAATCCCAATCTCCCAATTCATTCCCCCCCCGCCCCACTTTCCCCTCTTGGTGTCCATGCATTTGTTCTCTACATCTGGGTCTCTATTTCGGCCTTGCAAACTGGTTCACCTGTACACTTTTTCTAGATTCCACATACATGTGTTAATATATGATATTTTTCTCTTTCTGACTTACTTCACTCTGTATGACAGTCTCTAGGTCCATCCATGTCTCTACTAATGACCCAATTTCATTCCTTTTTAAGGCTGAGTAATACTGCATTGTATATATGTACTACATCTTCTTTATCCACTCGTCTGTCAGTGGACATTTAGGTTGCTTCGATAACCTGGATATTGTAAATAGTGCTGCAATGAATACTGGGGTGCATGTGTCTTTTTGAATTATGGTTTTCTCTGGGTATATGCCCAGTAGTGGGATTGCTGAGTCATATGGTAATACTATTTTTAGTTTTTTAAGGAATCTCCATACTGTTCTCCATAGTGGCTGTATCAATTTACATTCCCACCAACAGGGCAAGAGGGTTCCCTTTTCTCCACACCCTCTCCAGCATTTGTTGTTTGTAGATTTTCTGATGATGCCCATTCTAACTGGTGTGAGGTGATACCTCATTGTAGTTTTTATTTGCATTTCTCTAACAGTGATGTTGAGCAGCTTTTCATGTGCCTCTGAAAGCAAGACTTTCTTAAACACAGTGTGCATACCCCTGCTGCCCTAAAGGGAGAAGACCGAACTACGTTTGAAGTCAAATCCCAGCTCTGCCACTTACCGGCTAGGCGACCGCTGGGTTTGCTTCTCTAATGTGGGGGCATTATAAGCTCACTGGGTCATTATGAGTCTCCAGCAGGTAAAGGCTGTGGAAGGACAGCATGTGCTCTCAGGAGAAGGCTCTCAGGACTGCGTGTGGAGCCTGGACCTGCAGAGACCACCGGGAGCACCTCATTCTCCAAGCTGTCTCCACCTCCCTTGGCTCTCCCCCTCCTCCTCCCCACCCCACCCCCCATTCTGCACCTGCACCCATAGCACAGGTGCCCACGTGTCTGAAGACAAAACACACCGGATGACAGGCTTCATTCTAAATGGATCTCCACAAACCTCGAGTGGGCACCTGTGCTGGCAATCCCACCCCTTTCATTGGTCCATTCACCCTTCCACGCGCATTGTGACGTTTCCACTCGGCCCTCTCCTAAAAACACCAGGACCCTCTCCTGCCTCCTTGCTCTGCACTATGATTTTGCTTCTTACTCCGCTAAGAAAGAAACAATCAGTAGAGAGCTCTGCGTTCTCCCAGCGACCTGCCTGTCCCCGCGGAGGTGCGGCAAGAGCTCCCATCTGGACACACCTTCCCGCCGCCCCCGCCCCCAGGACGCCAGCCCCTCCCACCCACCCAAGGATTTTGCTCTGCCGCTGTCGCTTCTCTCTTCTGCATCTTATCTTCCCCTCTGTCGATCATCCCTGTGAGCCTACAAACAAGCCATAATATCTCTCATCTTAAAACAAACCCCTCCTTGACTCTACGGGGCGCCTCTTCCAGCTACCCTCCCATTTCCTGTTCCCCTTACAGCACAACTAACTCCCCGGAAGAGGTGACCACGCCCCACCCTCTCCACCATCCTCTCTGGACTCCACTTCCACCAACCTTCCTTGGCTTTGAAACCCGCTGGTTAAAACCACCAATGACCTCCGTTTTCCTGATGCCGTTCTCAGCCCTCACCTCACCCACCTCTGGGCAGTATTTGACCCAGCTGAGGGCTCCCACCTTCTTGGAGTGTTTCTCCTCTCAGTTCCCGTGCCTTGTGTCCTCTCTCTGTATGCTCACTTCCTGACTGGGCTGGGCGGCCCCAGGAATGTAAAGTCCATCCAGTGTGGACCACGCCCATCCACGTTCATATCTGCTGTCCTGACCTTTGCCCTGAAATCCAATGCTTGTATCTGACTCCATTTGAAGGTTTAATAGGCTTCTCAAACCTGACCTTTCCGAAACTGAACTCTCCATTTTAACCCCTCCTAACCTGCTTCTCCTCCCCTGCATCTCCCTTTGTGGCCCGGCAGCTTCAGCCCAAAGCCCTGGAGTTGTCCTCGACTCTTCTCTTTGTCTCTTACCCCACATCTGACCCCTCAAAAATTCTCTCGACTTGACCTTTGCAGCCTGTGCTGAACCTGGCACCTCTCACCACCCGTACTGTGACCACCATCATTTCCCAGGACTGGCAGGAACCCCTCAAGTTCTCTCTGCATCCTCTCACCGTATTCACCTGCTCAAACCTGCCAGGGCCTCCCCCTCCCCCTTCCCCGCCTTCCCCCCCTCCCCCCCACTCAGAAGAAAGTCCAATCCCTGACTCATCTGAGGCTTGACAAGATCAGCCCCTGACCCTCCTCCTGCCTCATTTCCCAACACCTCCCCTCACTCACTCTGCTCACCCACAGGGCTTCTTGCCTTTGGGGAAACACTCTCCATCCCTGGCTTTGGACTTGCTGCTTCCAGTGCCTGGAACTCTCTGACTCAGCTAACCACATGGTCCCTTCAGGTCTCTGCTCACCTGCTACATCCTGAGAGAGGCCTCCCAGGCCCCTCTACCTAAAATAGCACTGTCTTCTAACACACACTGGCCCCTTGCTTGTTTTATTTTTCTTCACAGCACTTACTGCTTCCACTTCATTTTATCATTGATTTATGTGTTTGCTTATGCTCTTTTTCCAACTGGAAATTTAGCTCCATGAACTTGATTTTTGTCCATCTTGTTCATCATGTGTCGCCTGTGCCAGACACAGTCTAGGCCCTCACATTTTATTTTATGGATGGATGGATGGATGAATGGATGGATGGATGGATCAATGGATGGATCACTGGTGAATGGATGGGTGGATGGATAGATGGATGGATGGATAGATGGGTGGATTGATGGACAGATGGGTGGATGGATGGATGAATATCCACAGTCACACAGTACAGCACCCAGAGGGCAAAATACAAAACACACCAACATCTCTTGCATCTGAATACAACTTTATTTTTCCCCTAAAGCGCACTCATATTTGTACTTCCAGATATTTCTGGGGAGGTAAGGGTAGACGTTTCCACTCCCAATTTTCAGGCTCTTGGAGGAGACAGATGGATAACACGTAATCCAAAGGCTGCATGAACCCTCTGGCTTCCTTGGGTGGCATGTGCAGGTACCTTTCCCTTCTCCTCAGATGGTTGGCGGGGAAATCTCTGTAGCCCAAGGATGCCGGAAGATTCCTCTGGTCTTGGCTGGGCCGGGGAAGCAGCAGCAAGGTTGGTAAGGCTGATTCTGGTGGATGGGGAGGACCCTTCGCAGAAGCTGGAGACCAGAGAATGTCGTGTCTTATCAGGCGAAGCTTAAAAAAGGACACAGGACACAGGAGGTGGGTGACTTGGCCTCTGGGGCCCTCTCTCCCCTTCCCTCGCTGCAGCAAGGTGACTGGTCATCCCGACGTGTCCCGACCCCTACCTCTGTCATCATACTTCCCTGTAGGATACATTGTCTTTTTGAGCTCACAACTCCCCAAATGTTGTTGTTTTTATTTAAAGTTTTAGTGTGTCCAGGGGACATGTAGTAGCATCTGCCCTGCTTCGGAGTTGGCTGTATCCACACCTTGTCCATCCAACCTCCCAACCTGGGCGTTTCTTAAGGCCAAGGTCAGGCCTGAGGCACCCACATGGCGCATTAGCTGTGTGGCCAGATGCTGTATGCATGCTCCCTGAGGATGGCCAGACCGTGGGGGCAGGGGTGGCCTCTGAGCAGGCCAGGGTCAGGATCAGGGCAGCCAGAGGCAGGTGAACATGAACTGACCTTGAATGAGGATTTGCATTATCTGGCTTAATCCTCGCAACAGCCCTACAAGGGGAATGTTAATCTCACCCTCACTTCACAGATGGGGAAACTGAGTCTCTGACCACACTGCCAGGATGTGGTGGAGCCTGGATCCCCTCCAGACCTGTCTGACTCCAATGCCCCTGCTCTCTCCACTAGGGTGGGT
This sequence comes from Mesoplodon densirostris, assembly GCF_025265405.1. NCBI lineage: Eukaryota > Metazoa > Chordata > Mammalia > Artiodactyla > Ziphiidae > Mesoplodon > Mesoplodon densirostris. Next base: position 25,981,555 of record NC_082662.1, on the reverse strand, counting down.
GCCTATGGTTCACGTAAACCTTTCTGGAACAACGCAGGGGTCACTAACTGGAGGAAAGGAAGGACCAAAGCGTCACAAGGTGCTGGTCAATGCAGGTTGCCTCACATTCCAGGGCACGGCCTTCAGGGGGCACTCTTGTAATAGCGCAGGTTCCTCTCCCTGCCCCACCCCAGGGTCTAGGGGGTTAGGAGCAGGGAGGGTAGGATCAGCCTCCCGGAAGAGCTAACCTAGGCTTCAGGCCCACTTAGGGAGAAGACAGTTTTGAACCTTAGGTTGTCGCATCATTTCAGAGGCACCCAAACCTCTGTTTCCTCCACGCTACTCCTCCCCCCCAGATCCCTGCCCCCAAGCATCCCCACGTGGGCGCACCGAGGTGTCTGAAGCCCCTCCATTCTGGCTTTGTCTCAGCCTACAGCGTGGTCTCCAGCAGGCTCCTGTGGAAGGAATGTGCCAGTAAAGAGGTGTTCTAGGGCACCCTCTGCTACCTAAGGAGGCAAACCCTAGGTTGGGCCCAGAGGGGATCCTGGGGCGGGGCTGTGAGGGAGCCTGGAGCTGGGTGGGAAGGGACACCTGAGGAGGGAACCCGGAGGGCAGCTGCAGATGGTCAGAGCCGAGCGGGGTGGGGGCACCTCAGTCAAGGGGCTGAGGGTCATCTGGGGACACAGGGCTGCCTGATCCTGCCCACAAAGGCATCTACGTACGCATCAGGGCTGTCAGAACTGCCCAGGTGGGCTACCTTGGACTTACCTGTGGAGAAGCTGTAACAGGGCAACCCCACAGGCAGAGGCCAGTGTCAAAGGTCAACCAGACATCTTGGGCTTTGCTGGGGCCAGTTGGGGGAGTAGGGTATTTCTGGGACCTGGGACCCCAGAGCTCAGCCACCAGCTCCCCTTGCCAAGTTCAGATCCTGGTGAGAGCCCCTCACTGCCCAGCCCCTTTCCACCTCCCCCCAGACACCTGAGCTCGGGTCCCGTGGCACAGCAGATGGGAGGGAAGAGGGAAGCCACTGAAGGCGGAGCTCATGGTGGACGTGTAGGCGCCCATGGAGGGGAAGACCAACCACGTCCAGCTCGGGCAGCTGCACCTCCTTCAAGAAAAGCTTGTCAAAGGCATTGCACATGGGGCTGTAGAGGGTGCTAGAGAAGAGGGGCAGCTTGGGGCAGAGGTCCTGCAGGGACATGGTGGCAGGGGGGGTGGGATCAGAGAAGGAAGACACCCCCTTCACTCCCCAGCCTGCAGGACATGCCCCCAGGGCACCAGAGGGAAGGTACCAGCAAAGACTCTGTCATTCACCCACTCTGACCAATTCCTGAGTGGTCCCTATGTGCCAGGCACTGTTCTTGACCCTGCCCTCATGGAGCTTATGCTCTAGAGACATACTCCTGCCCTGCCAATTCACAAGTGCAGACACAGATGGGACCTCAGTTTTCCCATTTATAAAGTGGGAATATTTTATTTAATAATCACTCAAAATACCGGGCCTCACACCTGGCTGCACTGCAAACGCCTGAGGATCGTGTCAGGGTCCCAACCCATGAGAAGTTCCGATATCAATGGTCTGTGGCATGGTCTGGGCATAGGGGTGTTTTAAAGTTTCCCAGATGATTCTAATGTGAAGCAGAGTTTGAGAATCTCTACTTCCTAAGTCTCCTGCATCTCCAAGATTCAAGGACTCTGGAACCACAAACATAATGACACAAAGAAATGCACAGGGAAACACAAACAGCCAAACAGCTGCACACACACCCCTTCACAGACCCATGGACCTGGACACCCACCTTCCTGCACAGGTGTAAATCGACAGGCCCGCACAGAGAAATGCACACACACAGAAGTTCACCTGCCAATACACATAGACACACGTACGCGTTCTGGTACATGCACGAGGTGTGACAATCTGTCAAGCCACCGATAATCTGAGATCTTTTGCCTCTCCCCTGGCAGCAGGGAGCCCTGCCGAAAGAGGGCTGGACTAGGGGATCTCAGAGTCTGGGAGGTGCCAGAGCCACAAAAAGTTCTCCTTACCTTCACCACAATGGGCATCCTGGGTTCAGGCTCCCTGGGAAAATGCAGAATGTGCCCTAGTGACCGTTGTTGAGATAGAACAGCAGCTTCCAGTAGCCTCCTGAGAGCAGGCAGATGGCAGGACCGAGCTGTGCTCAGCCAGGTCTCACCGCTGACCCAAGCCCAGCACCCTTGGGGGAGGCCTGACCCTCTGACCAGCACTGGATAACCCCTGTTCCCTGCTCCAGGAGTCTACTCTGAACCCATGCACGGTTGGGGCCTGTCCTCTGCTCTCCCACTGCCCCCCTGCTCCCCACATCGGAGTGTTGCCCCTCTTCCTCCTCTCCTCATAAGAATAATCTAACTAACATACCATGAGATATAGCCCAGGCATTGTTCTAAGCTCTCTACATGTATTAAGCTATTTAACTTGTAACTACACTCTGAGTAGGTACAATAAGCCCTGGTTTACAGTTGAGAAAACTGAGTCTCATCAGAAGTCACACAGGAGATTGTGGCAGGTCTGAGATTTGTCCCCAGGTCGCAGGTCTCAGGTACTCTGCCCTCACTTTAGACCAGGTTCCCTGAGCCCCTGCTGCATGAGTCAAAACTGCGGGCAAACGGCCTCTTCATGACCTAATTCCATCATGGCTGCTCCTCAGGGATGTGCTAATTTGTCAGTTTCCTTCCTCAAAGGGGTGCCTGTATAAACCACATGTTCTTGATGCTCTGGCCTCTGGGGCCTTGCTGACCGTGGAGAGACTGCTCCTCCCCAGGCTGGTTAATTCCTAGAGATAGCAAATGACTGCCTTACAAGAGCGCCTTTCCTGGGCAAGCCAACCAATCCAGCGTCTATACCGCAAACTGCCTGCTAGACGGAGCTCCCAGAACTTGAGGCACTACCTCTGGCTAGTGGCCCCAGGGCAGTCCTTACCCCCACAACCCGCTGAAATTGCTCAAACTAGCCAGTCCCACACCTGCCGATCCAGCCCACCCTGCCTCACCCACTCCTATCCTTGAAAACCACGGTAGAGGCTTTGGCCTGGCTTTCCCCTTTGTCCTTCTGCCTGCTGAACCACTCCAGTCCTTCCCCTTGTGGCCCTGTGTGGCCTGCCATGCGTCTGGTTTCTCCAGAGGAAACTTGTGAGTAATAACCTCTCCTTCATGACAGTTATTTCCATGTCTTACATAACCTGATTAGAACAAAAGCAGTGCCCAACTCTGACAGGCACAGGGTACAGCACAATTGTTACCTCCCTCCATCTAAACATTCTGCCTCTATTGATGTTACCGAAGTAAGCGTGTGGCAGCTTTCTCTCCAGCTCCATCATACTCCTGACGCATATGGAGCTGGTGGTCACCTATGACCCCCAGATCCTTTGGACAGGACCTACTACCAAGCCGGTTTCTTCACAACCACTCTTCATCTGTTCTTAGAACACTGCTTTCTTGAATCTAAACTCAGGATTTTGTGCTGATTTCTTTTAACATTTGGAGCATTGCATAACATCTGGGCATTTTTATGCCCAGATCTTTCTGAATATTGGTTTTTCTGCCCCCTCCCCGGTGTACTTCCCACCATCCCCTCCCTGCTTTCTTAGCTGCCATCACTGATCCCATCTCCTGTAGCCACAGCCCCAGTTGTCCCTAAACTAGTTGGTCATGAGAGGTAGTCAAGACATCCCTAAGGTCAAGAGCCCAACTCTGCTTGGCATGTAGTACAAATCCAAGAGCACCAGTGTTTGAATCAGACACAGACCCAGGTCCAGCTGCACCACCAGCTAGCTGTGCTGCCTCAGACAAGTTACTTCCCCTCTCTGAGCCTCACTATCTCTACCTGTAAAATGGGAATGCCCCCAAATTATTTCACAGGGCTGTGGAGCAGAAATGAGAGAAAATATATTTTTCATACATAACAGATACTTAATAATTGGCATCTCTTGTTACTGTGGAAATAAAAATAACAGGCCCCTAGGGACTTCCCTGGCAGATTAGTGGTTAAGACTCAGAGCTTCCACTGCAGGGGGCACGGGTTCAATCCCTGATCCCATAACTAAGATCCCACAAGCCATGTGGGTCAGCCAAAACACACACACACACACACACACACACAAATTACTCCTTACCATAATAAAGATATAAATTAAAAAAATAATAATTATAAGCTCCTAATACTTAGACTTTTGTTAAATGATGGCTTGAAATCATGCTTCCTATCACAATAATCTTTAATGAGACATTTTGTGAAGAAATGGCAATCGGCTGACACAAGTGCCTTAGGGATTACAAAGCTGTGGGCCAATCATTTGTCAAAAAGGATAAGGGAGGAGATTAAAGCAGGTTATAAATATTTACATGTCAGTTATCATAAAGCCACAGAGAATAAAAGCACTAAGCCAGCTGGAGACATCTATTCTCCATCTCATCATGAAATGGAGTTTCTAGTTAGCTCACTGTGATAAAAGCAAACCCACCCCACTCCTGCTGCAAAAATAACAATCAAAAAACTCTCCTGTGGTGGTTAATCTCAATTGTCAAAGGTTTACCATTACCCTATAGATGTCACCCTTAACCTTCAGGCCATGACAACACGATAGTGCCTTCTTATATTTGTTGTAAGAATTTTTATTTACTCACTATATTTTTGGTATAAGAATTTGCACCTGTTAGAAAACGCCTGCTGGATGAATTTAAGGTGCACACCAGCACCATGGTGTCTGTGAACCTCATGGGCTGTATTTTGTAAATTTACCCCCATAAACACAATATAAATCCATTGGCTACTTAGGAATAATGAAGACCCTTTGTCTTGGTTCTCACCTCCCAGTCTATTTCAGAGCAACAAAATAGTGATACTAACAGGTTCATTCCTAGACCCAATTTGAAGCTTGTTTCCTGCTAATTAGCCATCCAGGGTTGGAGCCCAGACTCCCTGCCCATCCTCTCCCCTGAGGGCCGGGGAACGCCTGGATAGTGCCCTGCCCACCCACCGGGCTCCAGCACAGCCTTCCTGGCAATCATGTTGACAGCAATCATGCAGACAGATGCTGCTTAGAAGCGGTCCGGCTCTGCGATGACCTCGACGCCTCTCCCCTAGAGAAAGTCCTGGGCCAGGGCGGTGTTGATCACTCCCACCATCTGCAGGGGTAGACCCAGAGCCTAATGTGGCCAGTCCCTCTGTGGGAGCTTTACCTGCATCGTCTCCTTTCATTCCCATGACAGCTGTGTGGGAGCTGTGTGCCATTTTACTAGGGAGGAAACAGGTAGAAACTGTGGCCCAGAGTGGGGAAGTAACTTGTCCAAGGGCACGTAGCACATAGCACCCTGACATGTCTGAATTTGGAACCATTTAAATTAATACACAGTCAGTGAAGATGAAATGTTCCCTGGGTCTCAGGGATAGCAAACTTCTACCTGACTGTAGCTTAACCGGGGATAACAACTAACATGTCTAAAGAAAGACACGGAGCCAGATATGCACGTGCTAATATATGCACACAGGCTGTGAAAGTATAGTCAGACAAATCCCAGCTACATACGCGCATACAACTCACAGTTCCACGAGCTCCCCATACACACACACTCTGTCCCCTAAACCCAGGCTGGGACACCTGGCTCCCTCTCATCCTCCCCTCTCACCTCCTCAAACTTAGAGTCAGAGCCCTCCTCTCCAGGAAAGCCCCCTCCGATGTCCAGGAGACTCATGTCATGCCTGACCCCGCAGCCCATCTCAAACACGCGCCGGCAGTTGGTGATGGCCTGCGTGAAGCTATGGGGTGCCTGGCATCTTGAGCCCTCGTGGAAGCTAAACACATGTTGAGTGACATGTAGAGAAACACATGTGAAAAAGCAAGGGTCAGTAGGAAGAGAGACAGGGTCAGAAACACCGACACACCGTCATCCTTGAGTTGGGGCGCTCACGTTTGGGGGGTGGTCACCTCTCTTAGCAGCCCCTCCCAGTGTCTCATTGCAGGGGCTCCCTTTCTCTTCCACCTTGGAAGGAGTGTGCTCAGAACCCCGAATCCCCATGCCGGAGGGCAGGGTGGGCTGAGGAACCAATCAGGGCTGGGTCGGGTGAGGCCGGTGCAAAAGTCCAGGGGGTGCCACAACACTAAGGAATCAAGATAAAGAACATTAAATGCGATCGTTGTAAAGAGCAACATTGATTCAGAAACATCGCTAATGAATAAAACATTAAAAATGTAAATAGGGACTTCCCTGGTGGTCCAGTGGGTAAGACTCGGTGCCTCCAAAGCGGGGGGGGGGGGGGGGGGCGGGTTTGATCCCTGGTCGGGGAACTAGATCCTGCATGCATGCTGCAACTAAGAAGCCCACATGCTGCAGCTAAAGATCTGCGTGCTGCAACAAAGATCCTGCATGCCACAACAAAGACCCGGTGCAGCCAAAATAAAGACATACATACGTACATACATAAATATTAAATGAATAAATAAATAAATAACGTAAATAAAGACAAGATTGGTAATAGTAATTGAACCCTGAAGCAAAAGGAAAAATCAGAAATGCCAATCCTGTCTTTAGTTAAAATTTTGATATTTTCCTCATTATGAATTTTTTTGCATTATTTTTTATTTTTTCAAATATTGTATTAAAATGTTATTTATCTAGAGTACTAAGTGGTTTTTTTTCACACATACACACTGTATTTTATTTTTACAAGAGATAAATAAATTGACACCAAGCATTGTAAATGGGTGACCACAACAAAAGCAACAATGATTGCAATAACCAAACACAAAACACACTCATACTATGTCATAATATTGACGTTCAGTCCAGTAATCCTCCACTGTAACAGCTCCTTTACTTTGCAGTGAAAATTGATTTGTATATTTGTTGCCTCTGAGTCCTTGTGGGATTTTTTTTTTTTTTTTCGGTACACGGGCCTCTCGCTGTTGTGGTCTCTCCTGTTGCGGAGCGCAAGCTCAGCGGCCATGGCTCACGGGCCTAGCTGCTCCGCGGCATGTGGGATCTTCCCAGACCGGGGCACGAACCCGCGTCCCCTGCATCAGCAGGCGGACTCTCAACCACTACGCCACTAGGGAAACCCTTTTTTTTTTTTTTTATCCAAACAGAAAGTCACAAAAATTAAAATCATCCTCATCAGTTCACTCAGTCCCATGTAATTAATTTTTTTCATCTTGGTCTTTTGTTAGCACTTTTATGAATTCATCAGTTTTCCATTAGAGTTCTGAACATGCTTATTCATTAACATCCCCTTAAATTTTGCACCCAGGGCCTGTGCCTCCTTTGTCCCACCCTAATCCCAGATAAGATCCAGGTTCTTCGCTGAGGACAGATGGAGCATCACGAGGTCCAGAGGGGCCTCAGCTGACCAGAGGGTGTCCAATAAGCTAAAGGCTGGAGATCGATAGTGGAAACCAGGACTCCTGCCTCCCAGGCAGGGAAAGCCAGTGCGCTCACCTGGTTCCAACCACCGCCAACCCCAGGTCTCTGGCTGACTTCAGCATATGTTCACACACCTCCAGGCTGGCCCCAAACTTGGCGCTCAGGGGCAAGATGCTCTCACTGTCCTGGGTCCACAGCCGGAGGACCAGCCTGGGAGAGGGGTGCAAAGGATACCAGGGGTTCTTAGGCACGTGAGCCCCAATGCCCCCGACCCAACCTCCCTCCAGCTTCCCACCCACCCCCTGCCTAGTTCCTCTGGACTGTCCAAACATGGAGTCCCAAGGAGTGAACATACTCACTACTTACAGACTTCTTCCCAGGCAAGAAAAAGCAGGAAAAGGATAAAATTATAAATACACCTTCCACAGGTCTCCACGTTACAGGATCAGAGCTGTTAAATAACTTTCCCAAGATCACACAGCATGTGACAAATGAAACTGAAATGTGAGCCCTGGTCTCCCCGACTCCAATACAAGTGCCTTTTCCATGATGTCGCCTAATGCCAGACTGCCTAATGCTAGGCTCTGCCTAGTGTCTATGCAGACACAGGCAACGTTTGTTTAGCACCAATGTGCACCAGGGAAGGCATCGGGTCACTGACCCAAATTCTTGTACTTTGCTGCTTGGGTCTGTGCCAGTCACCATATGGGACCACCTTCATCTGGTTCCTGCAGCCCAACTACATCTCCCGGGGTCCCAGGCTTGAGGTCCCTTGCTCTACCTGTCTCCACCTGTTGGCACTGCCCCTCCTCCACTGGTCTCACCTGGCCCCGGGGTGGTGCTGGGCCACCTTGATTAGCTCCCCCTCACTGTTGAAGGTCAGGAACCGAACCCCATGACGGGCAGCATACTAGATGTGTGAGCCAGGCTTGCAGGGGTTGGCATAGATGATACGAGAGGGGGCCACGCCCAGGCCCAGCCCCTGCTCCAGCTCCACCTGGCATGGGTAACAGCCAGAGTAGGGGGCTGCCTCACTGCCCTTTACTGCTTGGGGACAGGAAGCCTGGGCATAAGTAAAAGGGGCTGCCCTTGACTGAACCCCTACTATGCAGTGCGTTGAGCACAAATTGTGCTCTTTAAGCTTCTAGACTCTTCTAAGGAAAGTATAGTTGGCCCCATTTTCAAAAGGAAGGAACTGCGGCTCAGGTGAAATGGCTGTGCCAGGACAGGAATGGGGTCTGTGGCTTCAAGCCTGTGCTTCCACTCATTCACTCAGGCTGTCTGCCTTAGTCACGTGGACCAGTGGGAGGTCGACCACACCCATAGTTCATTCATTTATTCCTTCCCAAACAATTGAGGACTACGAGTGTCATCTCCTGTTCAGGGTGCTGCAGTCCCCACTCCAGGACCCTTGGCACCTGGCCTTTTTTTCCAGGAAGTGTCAGGCCTGTGAATGAGACAATTGGCCTTGGGCTCAGGCTCACCTGGCTGGCACAGTCGAAGCCGGTGCCCAGGGTGGCCAGGACATGCAGCACCCAGGGGCTACTGTTGCACTTCACCACATAGAAGGGTAAGACCCGAGGCAGGGCCTGGCGGAAGACCTGATGGCGGCTGGCCAGCATGCCCAGGTCAACCACCATGAAGGGGTCTTGGCGATCCTGCCAGCACAGGGAAAGAGGAAGAGAAGGCTGGGTAGTGGGTTATCTCATCTAATCCTCAGAACAACTCTATGCAGTAAGTACTATTGCTGTTGCCATTTCAGAGATCGGGAAACAAAGGCTCAGAAAGGAAGTCACTGGCTCAAGGTCACAGAGCAAGTACATGGCAAAGATAGGATTTGACGCCAGGCCTTCTAACTCTTAAAATAGGGGGACAAGAGGGCAGCAGTCTTTGTAGATCAAAGCTCCAACCCTCAATCAGACAGCTTGGCGCTGGGTAAAACTCCAAGTGGTGGGGTGGGGAGAGAGCTAGAAGGGGACAGAAATATTCCATCACCCCCAGCAGAACAGAACCTTGGAATAAGACCTAGGAGACTGACATAAGACTGTAAAACAGAAAGTCTTATTGCTTGCCCACCAAGTAGAGACTGAGACACCCTCTTCCCTCCCTACTCACCCCTTTCCCTTCCCTCCCCTTTCCTCCCCTCCCCCTCCCTCCCTACCAAATCGGAGAGCTCCCTGATCTTCTTCAGGACCACCTGCCAGGCAGTTTCCCCAGCCTCCAGATTGATGAGATCCTTTGGCCACATGCTTACGGGGCTTTCTTCACTTTCCTTTGGGTTCCCGACGGGAGTGCTCATCCCCAACACTCCAACCAAGCCCTCAGCCAGGTGCAGTTCCGACATCCTGGAAAGGGCTTGCACTGAGGATGGGGCCTCTTCCCTCCTCCCAGCTCCCTGAGGGCCCCGGAGCCAGAGTTCCTAGGCCATAATTTCTCAGCCCTCCCCTTCAGCCACAAGAGCTCCACAGAGCCCTCGTGAATTTTCCCATCTGTAAAATGGGCCACTGGCCCAGTCCAGCCTGCTTCAGAGACCTGGTGGGGGACCAAGCCAGATACATAGGCTGTGCACACAGAATAGGGGGTTGGCATCCTCTTCCAGGCTCCTCCACACGCGTGTTCCCATTCACAGATGAGAAAACTGAGGCCAGAAAAGATAAGTGCAGAATCCAGGATCTTCAGATTGTAGGGCTCAGAGCCAGGGCCCAGGAGATGATCTAGGTCCAAGGTCCCCATTCTACGCACAGGGATGAGAGGCCCAGAGAGACGAAGGGACTTGATCGAGGTCACCAAATGACCAGTGGCAGAGCTAGGCTTGGCACATGGGCTCCCTAGAGCAGCCACTGGACCTGCTGCTGGCCACACTTCCCTGAGACCGAAGTGAGGGTGGCCTGCAGCCAGAGGCCTTCTGCTTCCGCAGCTGGGACTGCACCCATGCCCCCCACGCCACACGCAGACTCACCTGGTGCCTATTGTGGCCTGCTTCCCCAGCCACAACCCAGGGGGCCAGGATCTGTGGCGACTGGGCTTCGGGTAAATCCCATGGGAAGAGCAGAACTCAGCCCAGATCTCAGGGGCCAGGGCAAATACCACCCCAGGCTGTCCCTCCAAACCTTGGCCAGCCCTGCCTGCTCAGCCCACACCTCCCAGCCCTGAGAACTAACCCTCCTTTGTCACCCACACGACAGGATCACAGGTGAAGTCAGACTCCAATTATAAGTGAACATCAGAGACAATCAGAGTAGAGGGACCCTGGGAACCGGCGTCCACCCTTCCCACTTCACAGATGGAAACACCGAGGGGCCCAGAGGTCTCCGGAAGACTCAGCAAACCTGGAGGGGGGTAGAGTCAGGACCTCAGACTCTAATCATGGGCTGGTTCCACTGCCTCAGAGCAAGAGCTGGTCTCTCCTGGTGCTGCGCCTCTGCCCTCCACGGCAGATTTAAATACCTCGCTGGAAGTTTTTCCAAACGGAAAAGTGAGCCTATCTGCATCACTCAGTGTCCAGTCACGTCCCTCCTCCCTGGGCCCGCCCTCCCTCTCCATGTGGGCTGCTGAGGTCTCTGTGACCTCTTGTCCCTCCCAGGCTGAAGCCATCACCTTGGGGCCGCCCACCCTCTAGGATGTCAGCTGTCACTTCCTGCAGGCTCACACCCCTCCTCTGTGCTGTGACCAGAGCCTCCTTGCCATTCCAGGAAGGCAGTTCAGCAAGGAGCCGGCTCCTGCCCTGACTCTTCTTTTCTGCCAGCCCTGCCTGGCCTTCTGCTCACTTGCGGCCTCCAACCCTTTTCCCTCCCACCAGGGGTCAATGCCCCCTGCCTCCCATCCCCCTTAGTCTCTGGGAGCTTAAACATCTAGGAAGGGGCAACAGGTAGAGCCTGGATTGGAGGGAGGAAATTGCTGCAGGACCAGGACAAATCCCTTAACTTCTAGAGCCTCATTAATCCCATCTGTGATTCCAAACAAGATAGTAAAGTCCAGGCTTTTACAGAGACCCCCACCTACTCTCACCCCAGACTGATTCAGCTGGAACAGACTTCTAGCCCTGCTTCTTAGATGCTGTAAGTTCTTGGGCAGATGACCTCACCTCTGGGGGCCTCAAGATGGCGATAAACCAGCAGGTGGTCTTGAGGATTAAATGAGATGAAAAGAGTTTAGCCAAGTGCCAGCATATACCAGTAATCATGATAATAGCAACAAGAATGGCCAATATTACTAAGCCCTAAATAAGTGTCAGACATTACTCTGAGTACTTTATGTGGGTCAGTCATGGGGTCTTCATAGCAGCTTATGAGGCAAATTCCACCCAGAGCCAGCTACACATTTATGGGACGCTGGACAAAGCGAACCTGTGTCGGATGGGTGACCCCCATGGGGTTGCAACTTCAGCACCAGGACGAGCTCAGTACCTGGATTAATGCTGGACAAGACGCTCCTGGTGTGTTTCCTACCCAACATGCGGGGTGTCGCCAGCCTGGGGTGAGGACAGCTGCCACCTTGCCCTGCACTGAGACCTGTGAGGCCATGTGCCTGACCCCGACTTCTCGGCTCTAGGCAAATCCATATGGATAGAGCTGGCCCCGACCAGATCTCCGGGAAGCAGTGGAGCCCAACCGGAAACTGTTCCCCCACAAGCCATGGTAACTCTCCTACCCCTGCTCTGCCCACAGTGACAGGTACGTGGGTGAAGCTCAGACTCCTGCTAATGTGTGACCATCAGAGCCCTGTCAGAACCAGAAGGGACATAGGCTCCTTCTCCACCTCTTCTCCCATCCTGTACATGGGAAAGCTTAGAGACCAGAAGGAGAAAAGGGCCAAAACTCCCCTGGTGAGCTGGTGGTGGACTTGGCCTTCAGGCCACCTCCGCATGCTGCAGATCCTGGGTGGGTTCTGGTTCCGGGTCCACTGCCCTGGAGGATGTATTGGCCTCTGCCTATGTGCAGATTCTTGCCTTTCTCTGTGGGTTTAAATATTTCTTTGAAAATCTCTCTAAATGGGAAAGTCAATCACATCCCATCAGGCCATGGGGCTGGGCCACATCCCCCTCCTCCCACGCCCTTCCCACCCACCACCTGGGCCCCTCATCTCCTTGTCTCTCTACCTTCCCATGCAGGCTGCCAGGGTTCACTCTGTCACCTGCTTGTCTCTCCCAACTGCCTCCGCCAGCCCAGACAGCCCCTCCTCCTTCAGCCTGGGCCCACCTGTGTGGTCCCTGGGCCTCTCTTGACTGCTGCTCAGCCCAGACCTGGGTGGCAGAAGTACTGAGGATCTCAGGGATACAGAACCTGGTCCCTCAGTCCTACCCCTGAAGCAGCTTGAGGAGGAAGGCCTTGTGTCTCTTGAACTCAAGAGGACAGTTGGGGACACAATTTAGCTTGGAGGCAGATCAGTTAGGAAGCAGGAAAATAAAGCCACTTCAGCTATTCACAACAGAGACAATTTAATGCAGAGGATTGTTTCCACAGGTGATGGAGCACTTGAGGGCCAAACAGGGAACAGTGAAGCAAACTGGATCCTGGCAGGAAGTTATTCCCATGCCTGGACTGGAGGGGCAAAGGCAAAAGTGATGTTCTCCAAACCGGAGTCGGAGGTCACTTTGTGGAAGTTGGAACCATGGAGGGACAGTCACTGCCTAGGAAGCTACCTGGGACAGAGAGGTGGAGGAGACACAGCCTGGTTTCTCCCATGGCCTCCCAGCCTCATGACAGTGCCCCCCAGTGGCTGACCCCTGCCAGAAGCCAGCCCCCTGGGAGATGGGACAGAGTCAGGGAGGGACAGAGAATGGATGGGGAGGGGGGCAAGCAGACCCAGGATGATCACAGGTGGTAGGAGGCTCCTTACAGGTAGAGACATTTACCTGAGCCCTCGAGGGTGAGAAAGTGCCAGCCAGGCCAATACTGGGCAGAGCATTCCAGGTGTTGGTAACTGCTGGTGCAAAGGCTCAGAGGTGGGAACAAGCTTGGGCCCCAGGAGTAGAAAGGAATGTAGCGGTGGAAGAAAGGAGGTGGGAATTTGCTGGGCTTCAAAGTCAATGTATAATACAAGTCAAGTAAGCCTGATATTACAGATGTGAAAATGGGGAGGGGGGTGCAAAATGTGGCATCCAGCATACAAAGAACCCTTCTAATAAGATGATCTCAAATCCAGACCTGATCTCGAGCGAGCTAGACACTTGCAGATGGAGAGGATTTCAGTTCTGTACCAGCTCCCCCTTTCTTCCTAAATGCACAACCCCAAGGGATGCTCCTTGTCCATTTCCCAGCCTCGCCAGCTATACACGCCACCCTGGTGATGTCTGCGCTCTCTCTCCAGAGCTGCAGTGCTTGCTTTCTTGGCTTGTGTGTTCCTTTTGCTGGGAACACTCTTCCATCACATGTTCAAATCATGCTTTCTTTTGCTTACAGGAATCATTTGTTCAGGGTTAATTCAAGAGTGGGTCAGCTCAGCCGCTGAGGCACCAAAACACCCAGGAAATGAAGGGAGAGAAGAAAACTGAGTGTCACCAAAACTCAGTAAGAGATTGGAAGTCAAACTTTGGTAGGTCACATGGGGTGAGGTGACACTCATGTAACCCCTTCTCATAATCACCCTGGCTTCAGGAGCAGATGGGTGTGGTAAACTGCAGGGCTTTTGCTTTGCAAGAAAGACTGCAAGTTTGGGCAGAGCTGAATTGCTTAAGACAGAAGGGAGAGGTGGGGTCACCAGCAGGGCCCCCTGTTACCAGCAGGCCCATACTTCTACCCTCTCTCTGTACAACTTCCTCTGAATGAATGTTAAACAACTATTTAAGGGACACTTATTTAATGCTGGAACCACGGGGTATCCACATGTAAAAGAATGAATTGGACTGCTACTTCATACCATACATAAATGCTAACTCAAAATGGATGAAAGACCCAAATATAAGAGCTAAAACTATAAAACTCTTAGAAGACAAGATAGGAGTATATTCATGACCTTGGATTAGGCAATGGTTTCTTAGATATGGGGAGAGACTGTTAATGTATACAGGATTTCTTTCTGGGGTGACAAGAACATTTAAACATTAGATTGTGGCAATGGTTGCACAACACCGTGAAGATACAAAAGAAAAAAAAAACAACAGAGAATTGTACACTTTAAATGGGTGAAATGTGTGGTATGTGAATATCTCAAAATATATTTTAAAAAAGAATATTCATACCATGTTCTTGGATTGGAAGAATCAATATTTTGAAAATGGCTATACTACCCAAAGCAATCTACAGATTCAATGTAATCCTTATCAAACTACCAATGGCATCCTTCAAAGAATTAGAACAAAATATTTTACAATTTGTATGGAAACACAAAAGACCCTGAATAGCCAAAGCAATCTTGAGGAAGAAAAACGGAGCTGGAGGAATCAGGCTCCCCGACTTCAAACTATACTACAAAGCTACAGTAATCAAGACAGTATGGTACTGGCACAAAAACAGAAATATAGATCAATGGTACAGGATAGAAAGCCCAGAGATAAACCATGCACCTTATCTTTGACAAAGGAGGCAAGAACATACAATGGAGAAAAGATAGCCTCTTCAATAAGTAGCGCTTATTGAAGGGAGAGGGAAAACTGGACAGCTACACATGAAAGAATGAAATTAGGACACTCCCTAACACCATACACAAAGATAAACTCCAAATGGATTAAAGACATAAATGTAAGACCAGACACTATAACTCTTAGAGGAAAACACAGGAAAAACACTCTTTGACATAAACCACAGCAAGATCATTTTTGACCCACCTCCTAGAGTAATGGAAACAAAAACAAAAATAAACAAATGGGACCTAATGAAACTTCAAAGCTTTTGCACAGCAAAGGAAACCATAAACAAGTCGAAAAGACAACCCTTAGAATGGGAGAAAATATATGCAAATGAAACAACGGACAAAAGATTAATCTCCAAAATATATAAACAGCTCATGGAGCTCAACATCAAAAAAACAAACAATTCAATTAAAAAATCGGCAGAAGACCTAAATAGACATTTCACCAAAGAAGATATACAGATGGCCAAGAAGCACATGAAAAGACACTCAACATCACTAATTATTAGAGAAATGCAAATCAAAACTACAATGAGGTATCACCTCACACTGGTCAGAATGGCCATTATTAAAACATCTAGAAACAATAAATGCTGGAAGGGATGTGGTGAAAAAGGAACCCTCCTGCACTGTTGGTGGGAATGTAAATTGATACAACCACTATGGAGAACAGTATGGAGGCTCCTTAAAAAACTAAAAATAGAACTACCATAAGACACAGCAATCCCACTAACTGACCATATACCCTGAGAAAACCATAATTCAAAAAGAGACATATACCACAATGTTCATTGCAGCACTATTTACAATAGCCAGGACATGGAACCAACCTAAATGTCCATCACAGATGAATGGATAAAGAAGATGTGGCACAGATATACAATGGAATATTACTCAGCCATAAAAAGAAAATAAATTGAGTTATTTGTAATGAGGTGGATGGACCTAGAGTCTGTCCTACAGAGTGAACTAAGTCAGAAAGAGAAAAACAAATACTGTATGCTAACACACATATATGGAATCTAAAAAAAATGGTACTGATGAACCTAGTGGCAGGGCAGGAATAAAGACGTAGACCTAGAGAATGGACTTGAGGACATGGGGTGGGGAGGGGGAACCTGGGGCGAAGTGAGAGTAACATCGACATATATACACTACCAAATGTAGAATAGTTAGGTAGTGGGAAGCAGCAGCATAGCACAGGGAGATCAGCTCAGAGCTTT
This sequence comes from Mesoplodon densirostris, assembly GCF_025265405.1. Classification (NCBI taxonomy): domain Eukaryota; kingdom Metazoa; phylum Chordata; class Mammalia; order Artiodactyla; family Ziphiidae; genus Mesoplodon; species Mesoplodon densirostris. The sequence goes on along the minus strand of NC_082662.1, from coordinate 25,965,389 downwards.
GTGATGACCTAGAGGGGTGGGATAGGGAGGATGGGAGGGAGGCTCAAGAGGGAGGGGAGGGCTTCCCTGGTGGCGCAGTGGTTGAGAGTCCGCCTGCCGATGCAGGGGACACGGGTTCGTGCCCCGGTCCGGGAAGATCCCACATGCTGCGGAGTGGCTGCGCCCGTGAGCCATGGCCGCTAAGCCTGAGCGTCTGGAGCCTGTGCTCCGCAATGGGAGAGGCCACAACAGTGAGAGGCCCACGTACCACAAAAAAAAAAAAAAAAAAGAGGGAGGGGATATGGGGATATATGTATGCATATGGCTGATTCACTTTGTTGTACAGCAGAAACTAATACAGTATTGTGAAGCAATTATATTCCAACAAAAATCTATTTAAAGAAAGTTAGAAAAATTAGCACCATTAAAAAAAAAAGAATATTCACTTAAAGAGACACCACAATATTACTAACCTACAAAGTGGCTCTCAGTCCAGCCCTGAGTAAAACAGACAGAACATAGATCTTGCAAACCTGCCAGTCTGAGTTTGAATCAAATCTAGAAACCTAGAAAGCAATTTATCTACTCTAAGCGTCAGGATTCTCACCCATGGAAAGGGTATGATAAGAAACACCTACAAGGTAGATTCTTAAATGCACACACTCTTAGATTGTCAGAATCTCTAAACCAAACATCTTAGACCTGAAAAGATATGTGGTCAAACCTCCCTGTCTCTCGGTATATAAATCCTCTTTTCAACTTCCTAAATAGGTCATCATCCCACTAGGTTGCTTGCATACACCCCAGGGACAGGGAGCTCACCCCACTTCCTGAGGCAGCCAGCCCTATTCTTGAACAGCTCTGATTGATGATGAGGTCTTTCTTTAAACTCTGTCTCTTCCTGGTTGACTCTTTTTTATTTTATTTTATTTTATTTTTTATTTTTGGCTGTGTTGGGTCTTCGTTGCTGCACGCAGGCTTTCTCTAGTTGCAGTGAGCGGGGGCTACTCTTCGTTGTGGTGTGTGGGCTCCTCATTGCGGTAGCTTCTCTTGTTGTGGAGCACGGGCTCTAGGCACGCAGGCTTCAGTAGTTGCAGCACACAGGCTCAGTAGTTGTGGCTCGCAGGTTCTAGAGCACAGGCTCAGTAGTTGTGATGCACGGGCTTAGTTGCTCCACTGCATGTGGGATCTTCCCACACCAGGGCTTGAACCTGTGTCCCCTGCATTGGCAGGCAGATTCTTAACCACTGCGCCACCAGGGAAGCCCCTGGGTGACTCTTATAGGTCCTGCCTCCTCCCTTTCAGGCCCCCACAGAACCCCTTCAGTGACCTGAAATTTGTATCAATATGTCCCTGAGACTGTCCTTTTCTGGGACAAAAACTCCCTCTGATTTCCATCTAATATAACTCTGTGGTTTTCCCAGTGCAGAAGCAAAGTTCCAGAGAGATTCACCACAGATAACACAGAGGCTGAGAGATCACATGGTGAGTTGGGGGACCAGCCCGTCTACCCAGAGCTCCTACGACAGACAGCAGAATGTGTCAGCACTAGGTCTTCCCCGGGGCTTTGACTAAGTTCCATATGTTGGCTCCTAGCTTGGGGATGAGTGCAGGATTGATCAGAGAGACATCATGACTAACACAGCACCCAGCACCAAGGACCCCTCTCCAAGCTGAGCCTCCACCTCATTCAGCCTGCCTGGTCGGGCTTGTGTCCTGAGTCTCTTTGAAGCATGGCTGGAATGACTCACCAACATCCAACAATTATGCCAGTCCCAGGAAGAGCAGAAAGATGGGGAAACAGGCTCTCTTTTTGCAAGTTATCCCCAGTTTTGTGGGAACGATGGATATGTAGACAACCAGAGACCAGAGAGGAGGACTTAGTATTCCCATTGTATTTAGACTAAAAGATGAAGAGACTTGCTCAGAGTCATACAGCTGGTAAGACAGAGCAGGAATTTGAACCCAGTTCTGTTGACCTCAGAGGCTCTGTTCCCGGGAATGAAAAGGCAGCATAATTCAGTGATTAAACACATAGAATTTAATGTGCCCAATGGAGATGATGATGATGGGGGAGGTGAAGATAATATAATTATTTATCGAGTGCTTACTACCACACACCCTGCCAGGTATCAACTTATTCAATACTCACAAAATCTTACGGATGTAATTATAGTTATTATCCCCATTTTAAGGTGATGAAACCAAGGCAGGGAGAGGCAGGATAATAATAAAATCTACTTAATAGGACCATGGAGAGTAAATGAGGTAATGCATGGAAAGCCCATAGTTTAGTGCTTTCATGACACTGGTTAAGTACTTAAACTGTAGTTAACAATAATGATAATAAGATAAGGGCCTTAGAGATCATCTAAACCAGAGACCTTAAACCTTTTGTCTTAAAAATTAAATATGGACCCTATAGGGGATATTTGTCGTGTCTTGTGGATGCCCGGCATCTCTGAACACCCCTCCTGGAAGTCCCGTCTCTCCAATGTGGAAGCAAGAAACCAACTTTGCCAAGTTCGCTTGCAGCCAGGATGTGTGAAAGCATGACCTGGGCTCTATCAGGTTGATCTGAAGGCAATGAGGACTGGCTAGTATTACAAAAGTGACTCTAGCCGCTGCCATGGTGTGTGATGGTGAAGCAGTGGTTAATTAAATTGTTGCCTGCTGTCAGTTGGAATGAAGTTCCCGTTGAAAAGTAAGGCTTTAGGGACCAAATGTCTAGTGCCATAAAATGGCACAAAAGGCAGAAGGAATACCAGTATTTGGGGTGGAGAAACTTCTGCCTGTCCTAGAGAATTTAGGGAAATAATATGGCAAGCTCAGAAGCATAATTTATTGGCACAAGACATGGCCAGAGAATCAGGAACTTTCTATGACTAAACTGTAAAGAATCTCTCATCTCCTGCTGCTGAAGAGATGAATGAGCCAATAAAGGAAATAAAAGTTTGAGAATGCAAGTTGCCATATCACAACATCAGTTAAATTTATAGCCTTACCTCACGTGCGCGCACGCACGCACACACACACACATCTACCAAAGTTAAACATACACCCATCCTATGACTCAGCAATTCCATTTCTGAGTATACACTCAAAAGAAATAAGAAATACTCAACTGAAATATGTCCACCAAAAGACGTGTACAAAACCATAGCAAGTTTATAATATCATCAAACTGGCAACAATCTAAAAGTCAATCAATCATAGAACTGAAAATAAATTCATATATATCTCATGGAATACTACACAGTAATGAAAAGGAACAAACTAATGCTAATAGTAAAACCATGAGTGAATCTCACAGACATATGTAGAGAAAAAAAAAAGACAGACCCAAAATAACAATACATACATACTTCATGATTTTATTTATATGAAGTTCAAAAACAAGTAAAATTAATCTACTCTGACAGTAGTCAGAAGAGTCATTTCCTCTGGGTAGGAGGCTACTGGCAGGGAGGGAGTGTGAGAGAGCCTTCTGGGTTCCTGGAAATGTCCTATATCTTATATCTGGTTCTACCAGTGGTAATACAGAATATACTTACAGATCCTCCCCTACTAACCATGGGGTTATGTCCCAATAAACCCATTACAAGTAGAAAATATCTTAAGTTGAAAATGCATCTAATACACTCAGCTACTGAACATCATAGCTTAGCCCAGCCTACCTTCAACATGCTCAGAAAACTGACATTATTCTACAGTTGGGCAAAATCATCTAGCACAAAGCCTATTTTATAATAAAGTGTTGAATACCTCATGTAATGTATTGAGAACTGCACTGAAAGTGAAAAACAGAATGGTTGTGTGGGTACAGAATGGTTGTAAATGTATCAGCTGTTTATCCTGGTGACCTCGTGGGAGGGAGCTGCGGTCCCTGCAGTTGCTGCCACGCTCAGCATCACAAGAGAGTACGGAACCAAATATGCTAGTCCAGAAAAAGATCAAAATTCAAAATCCAAAATATGGTTTCTACTGAATGTGTACCACTTTCACACCACCATAAAGTCAAAAAATTTTAAGTCAAACCCTCACAAGCGGGGGATCATCGGCATATATATTCACCTTTTATATATGCATATACACATACATATATATTCATGTATATATTGTATATATACATTCATTCATCTGTACACTTAAGATTCAAATTTTCATAGCTATATCAGGCCTCTGGTGACATATGAAAGTTGAAGGATTGACTGAGAAAACATGCATCCTAAGAATTGTAATAAAGACGTATGTGGAGCTTTCGATGTCTCAAAGTGCTTCAAACCCACAGAATATGTCAAGCCTCCCTTGTCAGCACAGCTAACCCTTTTCCTGGCACTGATGAGGCTGTTTCTGACTCTCTAAAGGTCCCTGTTATGACCTTGCAGGAGGGTTGTAAGTGACAGTAATCTCTTCATGCACCCCCCCACCCCTCATTGCTTCAAATTCTTTAACAGCACACCCCAAGGGCACCCCAGTAATGTCAAACCCTAGAGGAGAACACTGCCATACCAAAATAATCTAAAGGTTTAATCAATTTACATTAACAAAAACTTGTAGAATCTGTGTGGGAATGGACACTGAGGGTGTTAGACCCAGAAGGGAGGAACATAACTTTAGATCAGACCAGTTTATCCATATGGTTCACTTACCTGCAGTCACCATCTAGATGCACGCTCAGACCTCCGGGAGTGGTCTGCTTGGTTGATTAGCTAAACATGAACTCCATGGTGGCCTGCGGTAAGTGAGGTTGAATGTCATAAATTCCCTGGTTTCATACAGAGGAAGGAATCCAGAGATTTAAGGAGAGCATCCAAGCACCTCGTCCACCACTTAACTACGTTTCCTGTAGAGGTTCAGGAGAACATGTCTTCTCCAACGACTGAGAAATGCATTGAGAATCACTTCAGCAAAAGGAGTAGTAGTTTCTTTGAAAATCACTCTCTAAGCCAGAGATAAAGGATGGAAATTCTGCCATTGAAATGGACTTTCTTATTTCAAAGGGAAAGATGAAATGAGGTCCTGGAGGATAGTACAGGTCAAGTAACAGCACTTGGCCGCAGAGGCAACATGGTTACCATCGTGGACAGCAGGGCCCCAGTGAGATCAGAATGGTTAGGTCTGCAGGGATCTTTGGTGTGGTCAGTTGACTGTGGGCTCTGCAGGACAAAAGTAGGTGTTCAGACTACTGAGATCCCATCTGATCTGTTTAACCCAAAAAGAAACTCTAGGTATACCCAATAATTTTAAAAATAATAGGCAAAAAATGATAAACAATATTTTGTATAGTCAGAATAAAGTAAGTGTTGGTAACTGATTTAAATAAAATTGTGATAAAATATATTAGGAAGACTGAAGAGAAGTGAGGAGATATAGAAGAACCTCATGAAAAAATAAGTATATGATACTTAACGCATTAAATCATGAAATACCATCATAAGCTCGTTATCTGGAAATACTGAGGTCAATAGCAGAAGAAATGCCTGACAGTGTTCAAAGTGATGGCCTACGGGGAAAAACCAGAAAGAGGGGAGGTGTGCTCGGAAGTTTGGGCCAGGCATCATTTAGATTTGAAATTTTTGAAAAGTTAAAGTTTTGAAAAAAAATAAATGTCTTGAAGAGCTACATTCTCCTCACAAACCCCTTCCCTCTCACAGCCCTTCAGTCATCTGCAGACAAGGCTCATGTCACCCAAGGTAGCTCTTCCCCAGGCCAAATGCCCCCAGTTCCCATTGGTCTGGCCTCTTCCTTCCTCCCTGGGAGGTGATGTAACCTGCTCAAGGTCACAAAGAGAGTAGGTATCACAGTCCAGAGTGACATTTGGGGCTCCTTTGACAGACAGCAGAATAGGAACCTCTCAGGGCAGGGCCCTTGAGTTCCCTGGTGCCATGACTCAGTTCCCCGGGTGACTCTGCAGGTAGGCTGGACGGAGAGTCATCCCTGAGGAGTCATCCCACACTGACTCCTGCCTGAGGATGCCCCATGGGAGCAGAGACTGCCCGCCCAGCCCCACCTGAAGCAGGACTTCTGATCTGGCTTTTCTGGGGCATGTTCCTACATATGTCAATAAGCAGCAAATAGGTAAAATAAATCTCTTGCATATGAACCTTCAAGTTTCGAACTTTCAAAGATTCGAACATGCATTCACATGTCCAATCACGTAAGTTAGTTCATGTGTCTGTGTACATTGTCACGTGCATGCATCCTCTACAAGTGGTTGTGCTTTTGTGTACTTTACTGTACAGTACAGTTGCTGTGCAACTCAAGGAGCTTACTAATGAAGACCTGATGGAATTGGAGGCCCAGAGAAAAGACGAAGACAGACAAGAGGAAGAACTGACTGAAGAACCGAAGAGCTTCACGATGCAGGAAATGGCAAGGGGATTTTCTTTATTTGAGGAGGCACTGTTAGATTTTGAGGCACAGCACCTGAACGTAGGACGGTACACAAAGGCTGCAGCAGCCGTTCAGAATGCAATCCAGTGCTACCGTGTCACCTATGACAAGAAAAAAAGTTACTACCCAGACATCACTGGATCGTTTTTCAAGAGGGTAAATAGAATTGAATCCAGCTAGGAGCCAGAACCTGTGCCATCGACATCGGGCGTGAGTGAAATTGCAGCTTGCCTTCCATCTCCTATTGCTGACGATCCTTCAGCTCTACCATCTCCCACCTCCTCTCCCTCCTCCAGTCAGTAACTCTTCTTGCCTGTTCACTCAATGCCAGCCCCTGGATGCCAGCTGTTGTACTGTACCACTGTACTTTTCAAGATACTGTACTGTAAGATTAAAAATGCTTATTTTTTAAAATTAATTAATTTATTTACTTATTTTTGGCTGTGTTGGGTCTTCATTGTTAAGCATGGGCTTTCTCTAGTTGCAGTGAGCAGGGGCTACTCTTCGTTGCAGTGTTCGGACTTCTTATTGCGGTGGCTTCTCTTGTTGTGGAGCACGGGTTCTAGGTGCGCGGGCATCAGTAGTTGTGGCGCGCGGGCTCAGTAGTTGTGGCGCAGGGGCTTAGTTGCTCTGCAGCATGTGGGATCTTCCTGGACCAGGGATTGAACCTGTGTCCCCTGCATTGACAGGCGGATTCTTAACCACTGCGCCACCAGGGAAGTCCCAAAATGTTTATTTTGTGTGTTTGTTTTTTATGTATTCTTTGTGTGAGAAGTATTATAAACCTATTACAGTACAGTACTATATAGCCAATTGTGTTAGTTGGGTAGTTAGACTAACTTTGTTTGACTTACAAACAAATTGGACTTACAAATGCACTCTCGGAACGTAACTCGTTCATATGTAGGGGACTTACTGTACTTTCATGAATACAGCCAATGTGGCAGAGGGGAGGTTAATGCCCCATTTTGTAGATGAAGAAATTGAGGTTAAGGGAATAAATGACTTATTCAAGACACACCATGGATACAATGCACATTTGGAGCCAGGCCCGATGCTAGTGCCCTTGCCTTTCTGGGGTGTGTTCCTGCATACTGCAATATCAGCAAACACGAGATATTCCAACTCTGAGCCAGGCCCTGGGGTGCAGGTTCAGGTGGAGAGGAACGAAGGGCACTGGGTCAAGGAGACCCAAGTCTATGTGCTGAGTCAAGGATGTACACACTCACTGGGTGGCGGAGGGCAGGGTATTCATCTCTACTTTATAGATGAGGAAACTGAAGGTCAACAATTCAGATGAGTTGCCCATGGTCCCACAGCTACTATGGAGAGTGGTAGTAGTGAAGGTCATGGACCCTACAGCCAGACCCCTAAGGTTTGAGATGGCTCTGGGGCTGCTCTGGGTAAGTACTTGACCTTCCTCTGCCTCTGTTCCTTCTCTGTCAAATGTGGATACTAACAGATGTCACTTCTCAGGGTTTTTGAGCCAATGCACATAGAGGACCAACGGCAGGACCTGGCTGTGCTGCCTTCTCCCTGTCACTCATTACCTGTTTGGGAAGGTCAATGGATGCCTCTGAAATGAGTGTTCAGAGACAGCGTGAGCTGCCTCAGAAATCAGGAAGCAGGAGGGATCCCTGGCTTACACTCTGGAAAGAACAGAGCAGATGCCTGATCCCTGCATGATCTGTCTGTACACAGCAAGATGAAACCAGCTCTGTGAGCACAGAGGAGACAGGATATAAGCCCCAGACCACTCTGTCTTGAAACAGTTTGGACTGAAACCGGCTGAAACAGTTTGTGGAGACACCTTCCACACGAGGGCCACTTAGTTCGACAGGGCTCAGGTCACAGACAGGCGGGGCCCAGGGTCACGAAGGAGGAAGTCTGGATGCTGGTAACACTTTTATGACACAGCCATGAATCCAGACCATGGAGAGACACAGTGGTTCTATTAATTCACTGGGCAGAATTATGTGAGGCATGTCCTTGCTCAGAGACAGTGATGGCTGGCCTGCTGTGACAGCTACGAATGGCACTGGTTTGTCTGATTCCAGAACTTACATTGCTGGGAGGCAGAAGGCAGAGAGTGGGTGTGGCCTGGACTTCAGTGTTGGACCCTGGGCTTGAGTGCCCCCACCTCTTTCAGTTGTGTGATCTTGGACCTCCAAACTCTTGCTCACCCAGCTGTGGACCAGAGATTTAAAAAGCCTTGCAAAAAAAAAAAAAAAAAAAAAAAAAAAAAAAAAAAGCCTTGCAGAGAGTCTTTGAAGACTATGGTATCTCTTTTCCTTTTTCTTCCACAATAAAAATAGCTCTTTATTTTTTGGTTTATGTAAATAGTACCTGCTTACGGTGATCAACTTAAATAATACAGAAAGTTAAAGAAAAGCAAGTGAAAACCACTTGAAAGTCCATTTCCCCAATGAAAACCCTTAATGTTTTCAGACCAGCCTTACATGCATCTGTTTATGAGTCTAACAAACCCATATACTTAATATCCCATCGCTGGGACAGTAACAGAGTGTACTCTGTATCATGAACATCTTTTAAAAATCAGCCTTTTTGTTCCCCTCCCCCCTCCCTCTCTCTTCTCCTCATTCCTTCCTTCCTCTCCCACCCCCCCAGGTAATTTAGTTTAACAAAGTGGTATGTATCATTCCACAGTATTTTTAGGCTCATATAATCATATATATACAGTTTTGGCCTTTTGTCTAATAAAAATAATATTAAAAATATACATTTATCTGTGTCTTACTATTCTCACAAAACAGCATGGAAATCCTTCCAAATCAATAGATCTAGCTCTAACTCATTGTTTTTAATGGCTACATTCTATTCCATGGTAAGGAGGTACTACAATTTATTTAGCTATTAACTCTTCCTCCCTAGATGAACATGAATTTTGTTTCTAGCTTTGTTATCATGAACAATGCTGCCAACAAAAATGTTTTGTACATAAACCCTTCCATGCTTGCATTCTCATTTCTGTGATATAGATTCTAGAAGTGGTATTGCTAGGCCAAAAAATGTCTGCGGTTTTAATTTTAATAACTATTATCAAATTGCTTTGACAAATAGATGTTGCCAAATTGTATCCTTCCCCAAGGGTTCTTAGTTTGAATATTTTTTGCCAATGTGATGGATGAGCAGCTGGATCAAACCAGCCTAAGTCGGCTCAAATGGCAAAAATTAGTCCAAACAGGCCAAGACTCACCTCTGCCTGATGAACCTGTAATAAATGGGGTCTAACCAGATAAAACCAGCTCAGACTGGCCCAAACCAAATAAAAATGGAATAAATTAGTTCAAGCTTGCAAATCCTTTCAACCATTCCAACTTTCTTCAGCCTGTGAACTAAAATATTGCCTGCCATATCAGTAAACAAAGGATGTTGCAGCCACCCAGCCATCACATTACACCTGCCTCAATGGTGAGCCCCGAGGGAACTTAGGATGGAAACAAAGAATGCCCACCATCTAGCAGTCAACTACTGCAGCCACCCCCAACAGTGCACCCCGAGGAGACTCGGGATGAGAAAGCACAGGATGCTGGCCCCAGATACCTGAGGTGCATATCAAATGACTTCAGTGAGCCCAGACTCTTGCCTCTTCCCATATATAGACAAGCTCTAAATTCCTTAACCTGAGATGTCTGGTTTTCTTTTATTAACAGTAATATTTTGATGTTCCAACTACCTGGTCTTTGTAGCAAAAACTCCTATATATCCTGGCTCCCTGCCTTGCCTCTTCAGAACAGTTTCTCAGAGTTATCTGAGAGGCTGTGTCTGGGGCCTGAAGTCCTCAGAATGTCCACCAAATAAAACCTAACCCTCAACTTTTAAGTTGTGCATTGTTTTTTTCAGTCGACCAAACCTCCTCCTGGTTTCAGAAGAGCCACTCACTGAGCAATCAACATGGTCCCAGTGTCTGCATGCTGGGCAGCCTAACCCACATTGGCTGTTCAGTGCATTCTGCAACAATAAAAATCTGCTAAAAGATACAGCAGATCTTTTACTCCTTCTTAGTTCTTTGGGTTACAAGAAAACCACCTTCACACTCAGTCACTCAAAGGGGATTTCTTAGCAGGAAATTGAGGCATCTCAGAGACCCCAGGAAAGGCAGAACCAGGAACTGAGAAGCCGTCAGGAGCTGAGGTGGCCACCTCTCTCATTCATGTCTTCATTCTGGCTGTACTTTGAAGTGGAAACCCAGGCCCAGGCAGGAAAGTGGCTTGCTAAGGACCAAGAGCCCACTGGGGGCAGAGCCACATCAGGGTTGTGAGGGATCCTCAGGGTGGGGGCCTAGAGGTCGAAAGCTGATGTTGGCTGGTAGGCACTTGCTGTGACCAGTGTCCTAACCCACCAGGAAGCCCTCAGGCCCTCACAGGCTCAACTGCAGTTGACCAGTGACCTTACTTTTCCTCCTGAATCCCCTGGAGCCCTGAGAGGTGTGGTGGGATCTGAAGCTATACAGATTGGGATCCTCTGTAAGATTTAAGGGGAAAAAAGCAAAATTATTAGTACAAAATTTCTGTGAGCCCATTCCTGGGCCTTGAAAGTGGCTTAACAGAGTGAAGGACTTTGAGGTTTAAGTTTCATTCACTTTGTGATAAATCTGCTTCTGGTCTGGAAACAGCAGGAAGCAGAGCCCTTGAGGAAGAAGGCCTTGGCTGGGCTGGCAGCCTCACCCTGAGCATTCTCTGTACACCGCTGCCCCCTTGAGGCCAGTCCAGGGATTGGGGCGGGAGCCTCAGGCTCTACAGTGAGAGCGCTGGTCCCCAGGTCTGAGGGAGGGCAGGGAAATGTGAAATAGCCCTTGCAGAGAGACTGAGTGCAGACTGTCACCAAGTGTGTGGCCAGAGCTGGAGAGAGAAGTCAGAGTCACCAGCAGAGAGGCGATTCCTGAAGAGGAGTCAGACACCAGGTAACCCTGGTCTGAGAAGTGAGCTCCAGCCTCACAGACCTCCTTCCTATTTCTAGAATATTCTAAACCGCTCCACACCTCAGGGCCTTTGCAGTGGCTCTCCTCTGTCTCAGTGCTTTCTCCAGACCTTCCCATGAGTAGCTTCTCATCTTTCAGGTCTCGGCTCAAATATCATCTTCTCAAAAAATCTTGGGCAGTGACACCAACTTCCTGAGCCTCAGTTTCCTCTTCTAATACATGGAGATTAATAATATTTATAGGGGACTTCCCTGGTGGCACAGTGGTTGAGAATCTGCCTGCCAATGCAGGGGACATGGGTTCGAGCCCTGCTCTGGGAAGATCCCACGTGCCGCGGAGCAACTCAGCCCATGCGCCACAACTACTGAGCTCACGTGCCACACTACTGAAGCCTGTGAGCCTAGAGCCCCTGTGCCACAGCAAGAGAAGCCACCACAATGAGAAGCCCACGCACCACAACGAATGGTAGCCCCTGCTCTCCACAACTAGAGAAAGCCTGCATGCAGCAATGAAGACCCAACACAGCCAAAATAAATAAATATATTTATTTATTTAAAATATAATGATATTTATAGGATCATTGTGATGTACCAGGAAGATGATGATTGTAAACATATGATAACTGAACTGATACTGTTCAGATAACTGAATGGGGAGGGGCATGGAAGGAGGGCTTGGAGGCTGCAAAGGCCAAAGGACAACATGGGGTGGGGAAGGAGGGTGGTGGGAACTTGAATCTACAGGACTCTCCCCACAGGGCGTACCAAATGTTCTTCCTCCACTCTGCTCACCATGCTATTCTGACACACATCCTGACCCAGGTGACCCTCATCTCTCACCAGCATTAGAGCAACACCTCTCAGCATGCTGACTAAGCCTGGTTTTTACCTATACCTCCCATCAGACCCTGTACTTCTCATGCTTCTCCTTCAGCTCAAATGTAATGGTTTATTTCTACCAATTTTATTTTCTAATGATTTATGTAGGGTTGATACTTCTGTTTTGGTATCATTGGGTTTTTTTAACTAATTTATTTTATTTATTTACCTTTTTACAGTAGGTCCTTGTTGGTTATCTGTTTTAAATATAGCAGTGTATACATGTCAATCCCAACCTCCCCATCTATCCCTCCTCCGACCCTTCCCCCGTGCTAACCATAAGTTCATTCTCAAAGTCTGTGAGTCTGTTTCTGTTCTGTAAATAAGTTCATTTGTGTCATTTTTTTAAAGATTTCGCATATAAGGGATATCATATGATATTTGTCTTTCTCTGTCTGGCTTATTTCACTTAGTATTGAATATGGTAATTTTCAGGTCCATCCACGTTGCTGCAAATGGCATTATTTCATTCTTTTTTATGGCTGAGTAATATTCCACTGAATATACGTACCACATCTTCTTTATCCATTCATCTGTTGCTGGACATTTAGGTTGCTTCCATGCCTTGGCTATTGTAAACGGTGTTGCGATGAACGTTGGGGTGCATGTATCCTTTCGAACCATGTTTTTCTGTGGATATATGCCCAGGAGTGGGATTGCTGGATCATATGGTAGCTGTATTTTTAGTTTCTTAAGGAACCTCCATACTGTCCTCCACAGTGGCTGTACCAATTTACATTCCCACCAACAGTGTAGGAGGGTTCCCTTTTCTCCACACCCTCTCCAGCATTTACTATTTGTAGATTTTTTGATGATGGCCATTCTGACTGGTGTGAGGTGATATCTCATTGTAGTTTTGATTTACATTTCTGTAATAATTAGTGATGTTGAGTATCTTTTCACGTGCCTCTTGGCCATCTGTATGTCTTCTTTGGAGAAATGTTTATTCTGCCCATTTTTTTGTAATGGGTGGTTCGTTTTTTAGATATTGAGTCGCATGAGCTGTTTGTAAATTTTGGAGACCTTGTCGGTCATATCGTTTGCGAGTATTTTCTCCCATTCTGTGGGTTGTCTTTTGTTTTGGTTGTGATTTCCTTTGCTGTGCAGAAGTTTTGAGTTTAATTAGGTCCCATTTGTTTATTTTTGTTTTTATTTCCATTACTCTGAGAGACGGGTAGAAAAGAATACTGCTGCGATTTATGTCAAAGAGTGTTCTGCCTATGTTTTCCTCTAGGAATTTTATAGTATCCAGTCTTACATTTAAGTCTTTAATCCATTTTGAGTTTATTTTTGTGTATCATGTTAAAGAATGTTCTAGTTTCATTTTTTTACATGTAGCTGTTAGTTTTTCCAGCACCATTTATTGAAGAGACTGTCTTTTCTCCTTTTTATAGTCTTGCCTCTTTTGTGGTAGATTAATTGACCATAGGTGCGTGGGTTTATTTCTGGGCTTTCTATCCTGTTCCATTAATTTATATTGCTTTTATTGTGCCAGTATCATACTGTTTTGATGACTGTAGCATGGTCAGTGAGCATGATTCCTCCAGCTCCGTTTTTCTTTCTCAAGATTGCTTTGGCTATTTGGGATCTTTTGTGTCTCCATACAAATTTTAAGATTTTTTTAATCTAGTTCTGTGAAAAATGCCATTGGTAATTTGATAGGGATTACATTGAAGCTGTAGATTGCCTCAGGTAGCATAGTCATTTTAACAATGTTGATTCTTCCCGTCCAAGAACGTAGTGTATCTTTCCATCTGTTTGTGTCGTCTTGGATTTCTTTCATCGGCATCTTATAGTTTTCGGAGTGCAAGTCTTTTGTCTCCTTAGGTTTATTCCTAGGTATTTTATTCTTTTTGATGCGACGGTAAATGGGATTTTTCTTTAATTTCTCTTTCTGATCTTTCATTGTTAGCGGATAGAAATGCAACAGATTTCTGTGTATTAATTTTGTACCCTGCAACTTTCCCAAATTCATTGATGAGCTCTAGTAGTTTTCTGGTAGCATCTTTAGAATTTTCTATGTATAGTATCATGTCATCTGCAAACAGTGACAGTTTTACTTCTTCTTTTCCAATTTGGATTCCTTTTATTTCTTTTTCTTCTCTGATTGCCGTGGCTAGGACTTCCAAAACTATGTTGAATAAAAGTGGCAAGAGTGGACATCCTTGTCTTGTTCCTGATCTCAGAGGAAATGCCTTCAGCTTTTCACCATTGAGTATGATGTTAGCTGTAGGTTTGTCATATATGGTCTTTATTATATTGAGGTATGTTCCCTCTATGCCCACTTTCTGGAGAGTTTTTATTATAAATGGATGTTGAATTTGTCAAAAGTTTTTCTGCATCTATTGAGATTATCATATGGTTTTTATTCTTCAGTTTGTTGATGTGGTGCACCACACTGATTGATCTGCAGATACTGAAAAATCTTTGCATCCCTGGGATAAATCCCACTTGATCATGGTGTATGATACTTTTAATGTATTGTTGAATTCGAATTGCTAGTATTTTTGTTGAGAATTTTTAGATCTATGTTCATCAGTGATATTGGCCTGTATTTTTCTCTTTTTGTGGTATCTTTGTCTGATTTTGGTAACAGAGTGTTGATGGCCTCATAGAATGAGTTTGGCAGTATTCCTTCCTCTGCAATTTTTTGGAATAGTTTCAGAAGGAGAGGTGTTAACTCTTCTCTAAATGTTTGATAGAATTCACCTGTGAAGCCATCTGGCCCTAGACTTTTGTCTATTCCCATCACACCCTGTACTTTTTGTGCTTCTCCTTCAGCTCAAATGTAATGATTTATTTCTACCAATTTTATTTTCTAGTGATTTATGTGGGGTTGATCCTTCTGTTTTGGTATCATTTGCTTATGGTGCATTTTGTAATCGGGGATTGTGAGCTCATCTCTCTCTGTGGGTTGAGGGTGTGACTGTCCAGAGCACCTTTTACTTGCTTCTACCAGGCATCCCCAGGATATTACCAGCCACAGATCACTTTGGAGGTTAATTTCTCAGCTTTGGGGTTTCTCAGACCACAGAGAAAATGTGAGTTCAAATCCTAAACCCTGGGAGGTCTGGCCTGTGGTTGGGAATTCTCAAGGGAGAATTATTTTCTTTTCCAATTCAGAGCAAAAGTCAAGGTGAACAAAGTTAGCTTTCTACGCCAGTGAGGGGCTGAGCCTGGGTTTTTGTCTTGCCCACCCTCTTACTGACACTGTGGCTTTACAAGGGTTTTGGATTCCTGTGGGAAGTCTCAGATCCAAATACCTATCTCCTTCTTCACTGGCCTCTCCTATCTTATCCCCAGATGGCTTTTAAAAGCCAAGCCACTCGGTCACCACCAGGACAGCCCCAAGACTAACTCCACACTTACTGTTCTGAGTCTAGTTTCCTCCTTCTTTTTGGCCCCTGAGGATTCCTCTTTCTCATGAGCTTAGCTATGCATCTAAAAGGAAGTTGATTGCATACTGTCCAGCAAATCTAGGTGTTTTGTGTGAGAGTGTCTTCAGGTGATCTCCTCTGTCATTGTACAGAAACCACACACTGCCCATTGACACTCAGCCCCACACTTGCCCTTCTGTGCCTTTTGGTATTCTCTGTGCCACCTGGAAGCCTGCAGACTGCATTTCCTAGATTCCCTTGCCAGCAGGGTTTCAACTGCATTCTGCCAATGGGAGGCACTCCTGCCAGAGAAGAAAGCGGGAAGAAGGTAGAAGCCATTTTGTTCCTGGCAGTGCTTCCTGTAGTGACAGGAAGTGGCAGTGGTAGGAAAGTGCAGCTTTCTACTGGGTGGTGGCCTTAGGAACAGCTGCACCATAGTGCAGAATATCGGACTGTGGGCTCAGATGAGCACTGACTCCTACACAGATAGTAGGGGCTTTCTGTGGTTCCTCATCTCTTCAGAGCTTGCAGGGTTTTACTCATTGCCCTTAGACTCTACTGTTATCAAACCCAGGTTTGGCTGCTCACCACTCAAAAGCCAATACTTGAGAGACAAATATTGGTTGGAAAAGGAAAGGTTGCTTTATTCAGGAGGCCAGCAACCTGGGAAGAAGGTGGACCCATGTCCAAAAACCAACTCCAAAGATTCTGTTCAGTCATGAAAGTTTTTCAAGGGAGAATCATTTGGGGAGAGGGTCAGAGTCTTCCAATTTCTTCTGATTGGCTGTTGGTGAGGTAACAGGGGAGTGTTCTAGGAATCTTGTGATCAACATGAAGTTACCATCCTCCACCTGGGTGGGGACCTTAGTTCCTGCAGAAGAACTCAAAGGTATTGTTTATGTATATTCCTTGAGGAGTAACTAGGACCCTGTCTCTTGGCTGCACTATTGTTTCTTGACCTTCCTCTTTTGTTTCTGTATTCCCTCCCTTCCATGATAAAAAACTGTTTGAATCTGGCCTTTGGAACTCAGGGACGGTCAAGGAGGTTGAATGAAGCCTATTTCCTGCTAATAAGAAACGGGGGACACGAAAATAATTTTACCTGGGTGGGGCCCACAGGGTCCTGCTCCATTTCACTACTATCTCAGAATGTACCTGCCCACTTCAATAGCCAGTGTCTGCCATCCCTGTTCCTGGGGGCAGATACATGCCCTGCACTCAAGGCAGGTCAGAAATGACAAGAGAATTAACATCTTCCCCCAGGAGCCCTCAAACAATGATTCTTGGGAGTTGGGGTTAAATAGTCCAGCTCCCTCACTCCTCATGTGGGATGACTCTGAGGCATGTATTTTATACCCCAGAGTTGCCTGTGGAATTGAACACTAATCACCCATTGTGATAGCCATGTGTTTTGCCCCCTATTGGCTGCCTTCCTTTCCCTATCTCACTTCCCCACCCCCCTGCTAGTGTCCCCTGCAGCTCCCAAATTAACTGTATGCACTCAAATCCTTGTCCCTGGGTCAGCTCCTGGGGGAATTAAGACACTGGGTAACACATCTTCCTTTTTTTGCAACCTTCTCTCAGCTAATTTCCTCAGTTAAATCCCTCTCTGTTTGAAATACCTGGGGTCCTTTCTGTTTTCCTGTAAGATCCCAACTGATGCACTTCTCAAATGGACTATACATTTGAAAAGGGGAGCCTTAGTCACTGCTCTGTCTTATCACTCAGCAAGGCCCAGCACACAATAGATGCTTAATAAATACTTGTCAATGACATACATGTGTAATGAGGTGATTTTATTGACTGCTCACCATGCTTTTTTAAAAAATAAATTTATTTATTTATGGTTGTGTTGGGTATTCGTTGCTGCGTGCAGGCTTTCTCTAGTTGCGGTGAGGGGGCTTCTCATTGCAGTGGCTTCTCTTGTTGCGGAACACGGGCTCTAGGCACATGGGCTTCAGTAGTTGTGGCATGTGGGCTCCGCAGACTCAGTAATTGTGGCACACGGGCTTAGTTGCTCCGCGGCATGTAGGATCTTCCCGGACCAGGGCTCGAACCCGTGTCCCCTGCACTGGCAGGCAGATTCTTAACCACTGTACCACCAAGGGAAGACCCAGCTCACCATGCTTTGTGTGCATGTTTTCATTCATTCCTCATGTCCATCTGATAAGGAAAGCACTGTCATTATCTTCATTTCATAGCTGAGGAAACTAAGGCCCAGAAAAACCAAGCCCCTTGCCTAGAAACCTAATATAAGTTTTCTTCTCCACACAGTAATTCCATTCATCATCAAACTTTCAGAAAAGGTCTGTAAAGCCCCATGGTGTGATCTGAGCTGCACTCTGGGATGGTGCGGGGAGGCTCAGAGTGGCTGAGGGCAGGAAACCAGAACAGCCTGGAGCAGCCTGGAGGAGGCGGTTAGAGAGGTGGGTGCAGGGGTGCTCCTGCTGAGCCCAGAGCTGCAGGGGTCCAGTTGAAGAGGGACGATGAAAGAAGGCCACACTCCTTTTCTCTCTACACTCACTGAACAATTCTGTAACCAGATATATGGGGGGTGCTCCACACTGAAACCGAGCAGGATCCCGTGGGGCTCCTGGGCACGGCAGCTTTTTTGTCCCCCATTTCTTTTTTTTTTTTTTTTTTTTTTTTGTGGTACGCGGGCCTCTCACTGTTGTGGCCTCTCCCGTTGCCGAGCACAGGCTCCGGACGCGCAGGCTCAGCGGCCATGGCTCATGGGCCCAGCTGCTCTGCGGCATGTGGGATCTTCCCAGACCGGGGCACGAACCCATGTCCCCTGCATCAGCAGGCGGACCCTCAACCACTGCACCACCAGGGAAGCCCATGTCCCCCATTTCTTATATGAAGGCAAGACTCCAGCCTCCATGGTCTTCCCTGAGTTCCAAAGGGCAGATTCTGAACAGTTGCTAATAAAAGGAGGAGCAGCCAAGAAACCACCTGAGGCGAGATTAAAGGGACCACAGAAGCCCATCAAGATTAGGAGACCCGACCACCTGAGATGAGATGAAATGATCTTATTTGCAAAACAGAAATAGAGACACAGATGTAGAGAACAAATGTATGGGTACCAAGCAGGAAAGGGGGAAAGGTGGGAGGAATTGGGAGATTGAGATTGACATATATACACTATTGATACTATGTATAAAATAGATAACTAATGAAAGCATACTGTATAGTACAGCGAACTCTGCTTAACTCACCATGGTGACATAAATGGGAAGGAAATCCCAAAATAGGGGATATATGTATATGTATAACAGATTCATTTTGCTGTACAGTAGAAACAACACAACACTGTAAAGCAACTATACTCCAATTAAAATTAATTAAAAATAAATAAATAAAGGAGTGCAGGCCCTGCACACACCTTAATCTTGTCAGCAACCCCACCCTTGAACTACTGCTATAAAACTCCAAATCCTTCCAGGTTGGGACACACAATTTTAAGAGGCACAAGCCCACTGTGTCCCTCTTTGCCTGGCAAAGCAATAAAGCTATTCTTTTCTACTTCACCCAAAACTCTGTCTCCGAGATTCAGTTTGGTGCACAGAGGCTGAGCTTTCGGCATTAACAACAAGCAATTTTCTAATTCTCTGCAGACACCAGCTGGCTGTCCTACAATCTAACTCAATCCTGACACGATCTGCCTGGAGAAAGCGTCAGATCCCACAGGTTAAGGGCTCAGTCCCACAAGACTGTCCTCTCCACTGCAGATGCCAGTCAAAAGTCCAGGTTGTCACCTGTGCTTCTGACGCACTGGTCACAAATCAGAGGTCCCCACAACTCCCTCCTTGGGTTTTATATTTTGCTAACAACTCACAGAACTCAAGAAAACAGTTTATTTACTAGATTACCAGTTTGTTATACAAGAGTATAACTCAGGAACAGCCAGAAGGAAGAGGTGCATAGGGCAAGGTATGTGGAAAGGGGCACAGAGCTTCTATGCCCTGTCCAGGCGCACCAACCTCCCAGCACCTCATGTTCACCTATGGAAGCTCTCTGAACCCCTTCAGTTAGGGGATTTTGGAGACTTCCTTATGTAGGCATGATTGATTAAATCCTGAGGCCATTGCATTAACATACAA
Source organism: Mesoplodon densirostris (assembly GCF_025265405.1). Classification (NCBI taxonomy): domain Eukaryota; kingdom Metazoa; phylum Chordata; class Mammalia; order Artiodactyla; family Ziphiidae; genus Mesoplodon; species Mesoplodon densirostris. The sequence continues at coordinate 25,945,714 of NC_082662.1, read as the reverse complement.
AAAGACACATCTCTTCAGAGATTCCAGGGGTTTTAGGAGCTGTGCTAGAAAACTAGGGAGAGAGACCAAATATCTATTTCTTATTATGTCACAGGAGAGGGAGCATGGGATGGCTTTGTGGGACATATAAGCACTTCTCCTGGATTTTCAGTATTATCTTGAGGATGAAAACCTAGTGTTTTTTGTTTTTTGTTTTTAAAGAATTTCCCATGATTCAAGTGATGGAGACTTCTTACTATGGAGAATAAAAAGCAAAGGTCTTCTTGTTTAGGGTCTGTTACAGGCTGATTAGTCCTGGAGACCCATGAGTTATATACTCAGACCTGCCCATCCTCCCCAAGCAAAGAAAACTCATGGAAATGTCTTCCATCTTGATTAAACTTACATTTTCCCAGAGCCTACTTACACCCCTGAGTGTCTGACTGGGCAGAACCAAGATACTTTGCAGATGGGGAATTTGATGTTCTGTGATGCGTCCATGAGATAACCTTGTTTGAGTAGGGTCGTTAGGCTCCTCTAGCTTCTCTGGGTGGCACCCGTTACCCCAATCCACCCTTTGCTCCCCATATGTCCAGGGGAGACTTCTGTAGAGGGTGCAGGGGAAGAGGGGCAGCTCAGGGCAGAGTTCCTGCAGGGACACAGGGGGAGGGAAGAAAGGGATGGAAGACAGAAAAGACCGAGGTCTGGCCTGTTCCCCTTCACTGGCTCACCCAGAAGCCATCGGAGCACTCGGAGGGGCACGGGTGTGTGCACTGGCTGGGACTTATCCCTCACTGCCCAGCCTGACAGAGTCGGGCCTGCCCACACATGAGATCTCAGTTCCTCATCTGTAAAGTATGAGGCTGTTGGCTCCAATATTGCTATAAAGCAGAGGTTGAAAGCTCAGTTACCTAAGAGGCCGAGCAGGTAACATAAATGAGAAAATGGGCCAGTTAAGTCTTACAACAAACTGAAGAGTCAATGCCTCTGCAAAGAGGGCAGCTACTCTCCCAGTCCCACAGATCCATCAGATACTGGACATGCGCCATAAATTTGATTTACTTGTTGCCAAGATGGACTATACTTCTATATCATCAGCTCTCTCAAATTTTTGAGAGGGTCAGAGGAATCCAGGCATTTGTGAAATGTGTCTATTTATTTTTGTTTTTGTTTTTGTTTTTTTTGTGGTACGCGGGCCTCTCACTGTTGTGGCCTCTCCCGTTGCGGAGCACAGGCTCCGGACGCGCAGGCTCAGCGGCCATGGCTCACAGGCTTAGTTGCTCCGTGGCATGTGGGATCCTCCCGGACCGGGGCACGAACCCGTGTCCCCTGCATCGGCAGGCGGACTGTCAACCACTTCGCCACCAGGGAAGCCCTGAAATGCGTCTATTTAAAACAAAGAATATTGGCAACTAAAATTTGTAACTATGGTGGGAGCCAAACAAGCCCAGGGGTCTCTTGTTTGTAACCTCTGCTCTTAGAGCACCTCTGTTTCCAGCATGTGAGCTTGATGGGAGGAGGGGCAAATACACACACAAAGACACAGGTCCAGAGACACCCAGAAACACTTACACACACACCCATGCAGACACACATGTATACACAAGCAAATTTGTGCACACACTAAGACATTCATTGGCTGGGAGTGAAAGTCCACATATTTACAAACAATATGGCCTGAGCATCAGCCTGTTTGGAGGGGCAACTTCCTTCATCTGGAGGAGGGTCCCGGAGGCCCCACTGGGTCAGGTATCATGGTTCTGGTTGCTGGATCATGGGACAGACTGAGAATAGTTATTTAATAGACATACACATTTCTACACACGGACACAGGGAAACATGTACACACACAAACAGACATATACACATACCTACACCTTCTTCTCTCCCTGACGATTTTCTCCAGCTTCACCAGAAATCAGCTTGGGTGTGGGGAAATTACCATCCCTTGCCCACAACTTCAACCAAAGGAGTTGATGGACAAAGGCCCCAGCTCCCTGTCCTCTAGTGGATGATTCTGGTTCCGCAGATGATCCCCAGCGGGGCTGGTCCAGATGCCCACGGTGGTAACCAGCTTGACCGTTTCTTTTTTTGACTTCCTTCCCTTCCGTCTCACTCTCCTGATTTCCTCATTGGTGCTTCCCAAAGAAACTACCAGCACCCAAGTTTTTGTCTCAGGGTCTTCTTTTGGACGGAACCAAACCAAGACATGCATGTGCACACATGCACACCTGGTACACGCAGAGGCACAAAGAGAGGTGGACACACAAACACATGTACGTGTACACAGACACCCACACTCATGCACATGCCCGGGCACACCTGTGATCTCCCGGAGCACAGGTACCAGCCACAGGGCCCTCGCCAGCTCACCTCCTCAAACTTGGGCCCCAAACCCTTCACTCTGGGAAGCTCGCTTTGATAGCCAGGAGGCTCATGTCTTGCCCAGCCCTGCAGCCCATCTCGAACATGTGCGGGCAGTCAGCGTCGGCCTACATGTAGCTCTGGGGTGTCTGGTAGTCGGATCCCATGTGGAAGCTGAGCACGGTCTGTGCGTGTGACTCGGGAGAAATGTGTGCAGAAACCTATGGCCTCATATATTCTGAACCATAAAGCCACAAAGACCATGGATAATCACAGAGAGCGATGCATTGGCATATATAAGACACAGAGCCACCGGGGCCAAATGCAGAAACCAACACCTGGAAACATACCTGACTGTGCCGGCCCAGCTGTGAGCTCACAGACACCTGCGCACTCGGGCTGACCTATGGATGAAGGCACCATGGGGGGCACTCACCTCCAGACCCGGGGGTCCACATGACACACACCTGCACACACACCCCAGCGGCGGCACAGCCACCTGGTTTCCTCTTCCCCTCAGGGACATTTCATGACCAGACCCCAAACCCCAGGGCCTTGGAGCAGGAGGGCCTAAGTAAATTTCATATCCCATCCTTCCTCTTTTGACAGATGGAGTCCCATAAGCCCAGAGAGGGGCTGCTTGCCAAGGGCAGGACTAGACCCCAGGGCTCCCGCCCCCAGCTCTGGAGTCTTCAGCCTCCCTCACCCGACTCCTGCCACCGCCAACCCCAGGTCTCTGGCAGACATGGGCAGGTGCCCACACACCTCCAGGCTGGCCCCAAACTTGGCGCTCGGGGGGCTGTGCTCTGGTTGTCTTTGCTCTGCAGCTGGAGGACCAGCCTGGGCAAGGGACACAGTGAATGGGGAGGGCAAGGAAAGAGCACTCAGCCGAGATGCCAGGGGGCCGAGACCACTGCTTCCCACCCTCTTTCCAGGCCCAGTGGACCCCCAGATCCGGTAGGGTGTCCAATACCACCGAGTCTCCACATCCATCACCAGCCCAAGAGCACACGCGTATACATTTACTTCTTCCTCAGTTACACCCAGGGAAGGGAGTGTAGAAAACAGATACAACGTTGATATAGTACATCTACTCTGTGCCAGGCAACGTGCCTCCATTTTGAAAACGGAGGAGCCAAGTGTTAGAAATGTTCAGAGACTTGCCCAATACATATATCAGGTAAATGACCGAGCTGGGATTTGAACCTGGGCTGTCTCAGTCCAAATGCAATAGAGCTCCCAGATACCACCAGCTGCCAGACCCCCTTAAACCAGGCTGGGACTTGCAGGTCCTCCTCTTCATTTGTCTTAGACCAATGTTTGTTGGGTAAGTACTGTGTTGGGTAATTTGCTCATTACGTTGCCTTTGTCCCCAGCCCCCTGACCGTCACCCCAGCTGCCTGCACACCCCTGCTGGTCACACCTGGCCCCAGGTGGTCTGGGCCACCTCAGTGAGTTTCTTCTCAATGTCAAAGACCAGGAGCTTCACCCTATGGCAAGCGGCGCACTTGATGTGGGGGACAGCCTTGCAGGAGTAGGCGTAGATGATGCACATGGGGGCCATGCCCAGGCCCAGCACCTGCTCCAGCTCCACCTGGCATGGCCAAGAGCCCAACTGGTGACCCACTCCTTTGCTCCCACTTTCAGGCAAGAGCCCTGGATGGGACCATGAGGTGCCCGTGACTGAGTCCCTGCAATGTGCCAGGCACTGTTCCAGACGCTGATAGTTCTAGCTCAGAACCAACCCCTTTCCAATAAACTCTGGTCCCATGGGAGAAGAAATCAGGGTGGCTGCCTGTAGGCAGCTCGTGTATTCAATCCTGCTTAGCTGAGGGATCCTCAGAAAGGGAAGGAGGGAGGCTTAGTAAAATATCCCCATCTCCAGGGATATTATTCCCACCAACTGAGTTCCTGCTCCAACCTGTCTCAACACCGTGAATCCCCTTCTGCTAAGAAATCTCCAGAATGTTCTACTCCCCAGTGTAAGGAAAGAGCACAGCCTCTGGGTCAGGCTCAGTCATCCACCTAAGTCCGTTTCCTCCTTAAATGAAGGGGGGATACCCCTGGCCACCTCGTAGAGCTGTTGGGAGGATCAAGGACAGAAATCCGTGTGAGGCCCTTCACACAGCGCTTGGCACATAAAGTGCTCAACCGGACAAGGGGAAGCTTATGCATGACCCGCAGCTCAGTGGGATTCAACTCCTACCTGGCTGATCCAGTCTGGCCCTTAGCAGGCCCAGACCCACCTGGCTGGCACAGTCAAAGATGGTGCCCAGGGTGGCCAGGACACGCAGCACCCAGGGGCTATTGTTGCACTTCACCACACAGAAGGATGAGACCTACGGCAGGGCCTGGCGGAAGACCCGATGGCATCTGGCCAGTATGCCCAGGTCGGCCACCGTGAAGGGGTCTGGGCAGTCCTGCCAGGACAGGGAAAGAGGGAGGGAAGCCTGGGAAGTAGGTTATCTCAGCTAATCCTCACAATAACTCTTAAGTCCCATCTTAAAGATGGAGCAATGAAGGCTCAGAAAGAGGAAGTCAGGGACTTCCCTGGTGGCGCAGTGGTTAAGAATATGCCTACCAGTGCAGGGGACAAGGGTTCAATCTCTGGTCCAGGAAGATCCCACATGCCGCAGAACAACTAAGCTCGTGCACCACAACTACTGAGGCCGTGCCCCTAGAGCCTGTGCTCCGCAACAAGAGAAGCCACCGCAATGAGGACCCCATGCACCCCAACAAAGAGTAGCCCCCCTCACCGCAACTAAAGAAAGCCCACGCGCAGCAACGAAGACCCACCACAGCTAAAAATAAATAAAATTTAAAAAATAAAAATAAAAAAAAGAAAGGAAGTTACTGGCTCAAGGTCACACAGCAAGTACATGACAAAGAGAGAATCTGAGCCCAGGTCTCCCAAGTCCAGGGAGCTTTGCTTTTAACCACTTTTCTCTACTCCCTTTCAACTTACGCCCCTCTCCTCAGTAGGAAGGAGAAGTCTGTTGGGCCAGGGAAGGCTCTAGATTACTTATTCTATAATCATTCAACAAAGATTTTTCCAGCACATACTCTGTGCCAGGCTCTAGCTTGGGTGCTGGGGAAACAGCAGTGAACAGTCCAAGCCAAAATCCCTGCCCTTTGAAGCTCCTACTCAACTGAACCAGAGGGAGACAAGTATGAACTCATGCAACATGTGCTCGTTAAGCAACTACCATGTGGCAGGCACTGTGCCGGGGGTGGGGGGTGGTGTGGGCAGAAGTACTGTATAAATTATTCCCATTTCGCAGATGTGGCCACTGAGGCTCCAAGGGCAGGTGTACCTCACCCAAGTTCTCACCTTTGAGAAGCAGCACAGTTGAGACTCAATCCCAAGAATGAACGGCTTCAGCTGAGACCTGTATGTCAGTCTGTTTTGAGATATGGTCTATTTTTTTCCCTTCTTCTCTCCTCCTCATTGATGCCAGTGGCTATTTCTGTAATTTATACCCTTGGGGGAGGTATGTGGCCAAGGCAGAAAGAGGTTGCAAGTCTTTCTGACTTTCTTGGGGGAGCTTAGCCGTTGATGGAAGAGGTTGCTGAGTTGCAAAAAGAGTGTCTTAGTCACCCTGATAGATCGAAAAATGAGCCTATCTATGTCACTCAGTGTCCAGTCACGTCTCTCCTCCCTGGCCACACCCTCCCTCTCCATGTGAGCTGCTGAGGTCTCTGTGACCTGCTGGCCCTTTCAGGCTGAAGCCACCACTTTGAGGCTGCCTTGCCCCTGGAATGTCAGCTGACACTTCCTGCAGGCTTACGCCCCACCTCTGTGCTGTAACCAGAGCCTCCTTGCCTGTTCCAGGAAGGCAGTTCATCAAGGAGCTGGCTCCTGCCCTGACTCTTCTCTTCTGCCAGCCCTGCCTGGGCAGGAGGGTGGGGAGGACCCAAGGATGGCAGAGATGGCAAGTCTCTTATGTCTGGGTGGCAAAGAAGTGGGTCTCTACCCAGAAGATAACCTGCTGTGTGACTCGGACAGTATTCTTCCTTTCCTCATGTTTGCCAAGTGACCTGGTATAGCAGAGGTGTTAACCTCCTGGGCTTGAAATCACCCTGGTTTACTACTCACTAACTGTGGGGCTGTGGGCAAATTACCTGACAGCTCTGAGCTTCAGTTCCCTCCTCTGAAAAATGAGGGGCAGTGACCTCAAGTGGCAGTGATGAGGATTAAGTGAGGTAATGTACATGAAGTGCTTCACTCTTACTGTTGGTATTTGTGCTTGCGTTTCTGTCCCTATGAATTGTCCCCACCAGATTATGATGGCTTGAAGACAGGGACCACATCTTCTGCATTTCTGGGTCTCCAGTGATGCACACTAGTATAAGACTTGGCACAGAGTTTACTTCAGTGAATATTTGTAGCATAAGTAAATATAGGATGTCACAGCTAAGACACTTAAGATCTAGGATATATATATCAAAGTGTGTCTGCTTCTACAACCTGTTCAGGATCAAGAAGAGGAAAATCAATGGGACAGAACTGAGAGGCCAGAAACAAAGCTCAGAACAAAAGAATTTAACACATCACCAAGGACTTCCCTGGTGGTGCAGTGGTTAAGAATCCGCCTGCCAATGCAGGGGACACGGGTTCGAGCCCTGGTCCGGGAAGATCCCACATGCCGCGGAGCAACTAAGCCTGTGCACCACAACTACAGAGCCCGCGTGCCACAACTACTGAAGCCTGCCTGCTCTAGGGCCCTCGTGCCAAAACTACTGAGCCCGTGTGCTGCAACTACTGGACCCCATGCTCCACAACAAGAGGAGCTCACTGCAGTGAGAAGCCCACGCACTGCAACGAAGAGTAGCCCCCACTCACCGCAACTAGAGAAAGCCCACGTGCAGCAAAGAAGACCCAAAGCAGCCAAAAATAAATAAAAAATTTTTTTAAATTCTTAAAAAAAAATCACCAATCATCGAAAAAAACAAAAAAACATTTTATAGAACAAATGGTGTTTGGACAGCAGGTGAGCAATTTGGAAAATAAAATGTATTTAGAACCTCACTTCTAACTGATATAAACATAAAATGATTTAAAGTGTCAAATATATGCTTTTAAACAATCCATAAAATACATTAAAATATAGTCAATTATGTATCATATCTTTGGGAGGGGGGATAATGTTTTAAGCTTGGATGTGACCAAAGAGATCATAGTGTAAACATTCAGATTTGATGGCATCTGATTTATAAATTATGTACATTCATAAACTCAGAACTCATTCTTTCTAGGAATCAGGAGACCTGTGACATGGTGCTGACATGGAGATTAGCTAACAGGGCCGTGTGACTTGAGTAAGTCTACCCTCTCAGGTTTTGAGTCTCTCAACCATAAAACCCAAGAAGCAGTGTAATGAGACAATTTAAGGTCTTCATCTGAATTCCATCTCTGGTCAAATTATTTTACCTTTTTGATCCTCTATGTCCCCATCTGAAAAATGGAAATAATATTAGGATAGGACACTAGGGCTATTTTGAGGATTGAATGAGACAACCAAATCAAGATCTTAGCTTAAACCCTGTTGGTTTAAATTACTGGGATTTGAGGACAGTTTCTGTGCCATAACCTGGCCTCTAAAGGCTGGTACACAGTTTAGTACAAGCAGGTGCTCCGCAGATGGCTCTGACAGCCCTACCTTTCTCTGAGAGCTGGGACTTGCTCGTGCAGAGGTCAGGTGAGTACCTGACTCTCAGCACAGCCTGCCTGATCATAGGCACATTTCTTCTGGAACATTCATAATTTGATCCTATGGACTCGGAATGGGGTTGAAATGCAGGGTGCGACCTTGGTGAATAACTGGGGTTAGGTCCTGTTAGATCCTGGGATGGCCATGTGGTTAAATACCAAGATACCTCAGATTTTCTTTAACTGTGCTGTTAAAGGCCATGAAGCTTCATGAAGCCCACATTCTCTTGCCTTAAATACATCAAAACCATCTGGTTTGTAGCAAGTCTAGAATCAAAGAAAGATAAGTCAGACCCAACATTTCTATGAGCCCTGCAGTTGGGTTAATGAATATTTATGGAACTCCTACTATGCATTGCATGGTTTCACTATTTCTTATAGTCCTCATGACAACCCCATGAAGCACTAATTACCATCTCTATTTTTTAAAGTTAATTTTTATTGGAGTATAGTTGATTTACAGTGTTGTGTACCATCTCTGTTTTACAGATGAGAAATCAGAGGCTCATAGATGTTTAAAAAGAATTCCTAAAAATTTTTTTAATATACAACAACAAAAAATTCCTGAGGTTCTCAGTAAGTGGCAGAGCTGGATTCAAACACGGGTCTATATGATTCCAGACCCCAGGCTTCTTCCACTACTAGTTAAAATAGTCACTGAATAGTCACAACAACATTGCAAAGTGAATATTATTATGTTGGTTTTACAGATGGAAACCTGAAGGTCAGAGAGAAGCAGGACCTCACCCAACAAAATGGCTTCCAGAACTCACAGAAGTCATCTCGAAGGATGACCTCAGATCTGGGTCTGATGGAGACCAGGGCAAAGAGCCAGTCTTGGGGGAATAAAATGGCCTTCTGTCCTTGCCAGTCTCCCCCTTCCCACCACACAACCAACCTCAGAAGACTCTCCAGTTCCACCCAGCCCACTTATCACATCCCTCTCTGTTCCAAACCTTTGCAGAAGTTTCCTTCTGCTGAAACCCTTTCCCTCCAGCCTGCTAAGCTACTGTTCATCTCCAGTGATGTCCAACTCAAATGGCTCTGGGTGGTAGTCATTAGAGCTGTCCATCGGCTCTTCACAATTCTCTTGTAATTGGTAAAATTACACTTCCCCACTGCATCAATCCATTTAAGCTAAGTTATGCCACAATAACAAAGCATGCCCAAATCATACAAGTTCATAACTATAAAGATTTGTTTCTCACTCATCTTATGCTCCCATTGTGGGTCAGCTCTGGCTCTGTGCCATCATTCCAGGATTCAGGCTGAAGGAGCAGACCCTCATGGCACATTTCTACTAAAAATCAGTAGCTAAAACAAGTCCCATGGCCAAGCCTGATGTCAGTAGGGAGAGGATTACAGCAAACATTTTGGCAATAATACAGCCTATCACAGCCTCCTATCCCTTGAAGTGAGGTATGGCCATGTGACTTGCTTCAGCTAATGAAATGTGAGCTAAAGCAATACCTTACTTCCAGTAGGGAGCTTTAAGAGCCAGTGTGAATCGCCGTCTTTTCTTCTATATGAGCAATCGGTAGATGGTGGCTACTCCATCAGCCTGGGTCCCAGAGTGAGGACAGTGTAGAGCAGAGCCCCCAGCCAACCCTTCCTGGATAAATAGTTTGAGGAAATAACAACCTTATTGTTTAAGTACTGAGGTTTGAAGGTTGTTTGTTACTGCAGCCTAAGCTAGACTGTCCAGCTCAATACACACCTCCTTTGGAAGACTTCACTGTGCTGACAGAGGACAGTGGGAGGTGCTCAGAACTGCACAAGGATTGACCAGTCAGGAAGCTGCTGATTTTTAAGGGGGACTAAAATACCACCGGAAATGTGCCAAGGTTAAGAACATGGCATTTACAGAATTACTATTCAGGAACGTACAATGCATTGTTCATTCATTCATATATTAATCAATTTATTCAATAAATATTTATCAAGCACTTACCATGGGCCTGGGACAGTGTAGGCACTGAGGATACAGCAGTGAACAAACCAACGTCTCCTCCTTCATGGAACTCACATGGGAGTAGTTGGAAAAGGTGCACTTGTGGGAGTGGTAACCATGCTTGAACATGGGTAATGGCAGGGCTGTTCCTCTGTAGCTGCAAGTGAGGGGAGGAGCTGAACTGTTCAGAACAGGAGAGGGAGAGCCGTGGGGAACCCCAGAGAAGGTGGAGAACAAGGGCACCTAGTGTCACAAATAGTCTCCATGCACTAGATACATAGGGAATAGTAACATGAGGGACGATATGGACCAGATCTTCAGCATTTTTCAAAATTCTCTTGACAAATCAAGACCTAAAAAACAAATAAACAAAAAAACCCCCAAAAAACAAAAAAACAAAAACCCCCACTTCATTTTAGACCCAACATCTTTTTGCACTGGCTTGGGGAGGACTCTCTGTAAATACATAACTGATCAGGACCCTATGGGGCCTTCCTGGGATGGACCCCTCCCCCATATCCTCTGCAGTAGCTCCTCTCTGAAGTACCCAGAAAGTATTTCATGCATGTTTCCTGAGTTTTTCAGATGCTAAAACCACCACCAAATGGAAGAAATTAACTACTTGATGATCACGAGCACATAGTTCCCAGACCTTCTGGCGCCTAAGGATTGGTCACCATCAACCAATCAGAGCATGAGCTGTTCACATACCTTGGGATGCCCCTCCCTCACCTGGCCTTTAAAAATGCTTTGCTGAAAGCCTTTAAGGAGTTTGGGTTTTGGGGGGGCATGAGCCACCCATTCTCCTTGCATGGCCCTGCAATAAACCTTTCTCTGCTCCAAACTTCATTGTTTCCGTATTGTTTGGCCTTGCTGTGCATCAGGCACACGAACCTGTGTTCAATAACAAATAGTTTGACCAATCAGGGGATTTCAAGGTGCAGAGCTGGTTTTCCATCCCTCCATGATCAACCACCCACTGGACAGGTGGTCAAAACCAGGATAGGGGTTTCACTATGCCAGTCTCCTTACTCCCCATCCAGGTGCCCATGGCAATTGTCCTCTGACCGCAGCCAAGTTTAGTGCACTTTCAGGGAAGGTAAGTACCTGTTCATAGTTTAAATACCCGGTCCATTCAAAGAGATACCACTTCACACGCATTAGGATGGCTATTACCAAAAAAATAAAACATAACAAGTGTTGGTGAGGATGTGGAGAAACTGGAACCCTTGTCTATTGCTGGCAGGGATGTAAAATGGGGCAGCCACTGTGTAAAAAATTATGGCAGTTCCTAAAAAAAATTAAACACAGAATTACCATATGATTTGGCAATTCCTAAGCATATATCCAAAAAAAAATTGAAAGCAGGACTCAAACAGACATTTGTATGCCTATGCTCATAGCAGCATTATTCACAATAGCTGAAAGTCCATCAATGCATATGTCCATCAACAAATGAATGGATAAACAAAATATGGTATATCCGTGCAGTGGAATATTATTCACCTGTAAAAAGGAATAAAACACTGATACATGGATGAACCTTGAAGACATTCTGTTCAGTGAAATAAGCCAGACACAAAAGGACAAATATTGTACGATTCAACTTATAGGAAGTACCTAGATTAGTCAAGTTCATAGAGACAGCAAGTAAAATAGTGGTTACCAAGGGCTAGATGGGGACAGCATGGAAGGGACTGGAGAATGGGAAGTGATGGTTTAACCAGTACAGAGTTTCAGTTTGGGATGACAGAAAAGTTCTGGAGGTGGATGGGTTGATGGTTACACAACAATGTGAGTGTACTTAATAACATTGAATTGTACAGGATGACAGAAAAGTTCTGGGGGTGGATGGGTTGATGGTTGTACAACAATGTGAGTGTACTTAATAACACTGAATTGTACACTCAAGTGTTAAAGTGGTAAATTTTATGTTATACATATTTTACCACAATTAAAAAAACCCCAGAACTCTGGTCCATTTGGGGCCACTGGGCAGAGAGAAGATCTTACTGAGGGCAGCTTCTCATGCTGCCTCTATCCTCCTGCCTCAGACTGACTCCTGGGCTCTTACTCCCCACCACCAGCTTCAGCTATTGGTGGCAGCAGGAAGGGGCGGGGGAGCCCCTTTCCCACTGATCAAGTCCATCCAACAAGAATCTGAGCTTGGTGATTACCCACCCAATGGTTCAAGATCTGTTGGGATCCCAGATTCAGCAAATGCAATTCCAAATGTTTTAGGGTCAGCCAAATAGGGACTAACTCCCCCTTGGTTCCGGACTATACTTTGTTTTTGGTTCCAGTGAACCAAAAATCATGAGCTACAAGGAGCACTTTAGTCCCGGTTAATTACAATGCAAACTGCTACCCACATTTTCTTATTCTTGTCTGAAGGTGGGGGTCTTCAGTCACCTGATAGCATCCAATCCCCAGAGCTGGTGTAGTCCACATGGCCATAGAAGCCAACAAAGGTTCTTACCCACCACCCACAGCCAAACCCCTGCTGCAGCAACCAGGTGATTGGGTGGGTGAGGGGGAACAGGGCCACCTCCCTTTCACCGTTTCACTCAGAGTAGAAGTTCAGTCCTGTGGTGACATCGCAGATCCCCCGTGTCCCTGAACTGGGACCCTGATGTGCAAGCTCTTGGAAGGCAGCGTGGACATTAACAGAGCACTTAGCCAGCATGATGACTAAACCAGAGGGAGGTGAGGGCGAATGTTTCACCACCACATACTTATCCAGCAGAAAGACATCTCCAACAAAGGCCCTTGACACCACATAATTCTCCCCATCGTAGATCTTCAACTGACTTCACAGAAGAGGTGCAGCAGCCCTTGCAAAAGATGCACAACAGCAATAGCCACTCACAATCTTTTAATTCCATGTGCTTCCCCTGCAGAGGAAAATTGTCACTTGACAGTGACAGTGACAGGGGATCTTAAGTCACATGTAGGGGCTTTCCTATAACAGTTACTTGTGTTCTCTCAGCTTCAGTTTCCCCATCTGCAAAATAGGGGTAAATAAAAGTTACCTGGCAGGTAGGCAGGTGCTTATAATCATAGAAACTTAGAATCACGGAAGCTTTCAGCCAGCAAGGACCTTGGAGGGGTGGGGGCAGTCCCTGGGACATCAGCCACTCCTCCCAGACCAGGAATTCCCTCTCCAACTTCCTTTCCACATGTTCATCTAGCTGACTTTATTTGCACACTCCTGAAGACAGAGAGCTCACTCCCCTTCAGTTCTTGAACAGCAACTCTGACTGATAGCAGTTTATTTCGACCTCCCACTTCTTGCTTCTAGCTCTGCTCTTTGAAACCACACAGTACAAATCAGTCTAAATTCTATTCCCCGTGACAAGCCTCTGACAATGTGAAGGTCAAGATTGAGTCCACCTCTAGGGAAAATACCTTTAGCTCATTTCACAGATGAGAAAATCGAGGTCCAGAGAGATCCTTGGAATTGCTCAAGATCACAAGCCCAAATTCCCACGTGACGGACAGCAGAGCAAGGGTCATCTTGGAGTCTAACTAACACACAACAAGGATGAGGAGGGATTCCCCCGACCCCCACCAGGCTCGAGACCCAGTCCTGGTTAGAGTTAGAGCTACGGTTAGTGGTCTCGTGGCCAGAACCCCATTCCTCTTCCTTATCCCTCACAAGGAAATCTTCAACTTGATGGCACAGTGGTTAAGAATCCGCCTGCCAATGCAGGGGACACGGGTTCGAGCCCTAGTCCGGGAAGATCCCACATGCCTCGGAGCAGCTAAGCCCACGCCAAGCCCACAACTAAGCCAAGCCCACTACTACTGAGCCTGCGTGCCACAACTACTGAAGTCCACACGCCTAGAGCCCGTGCTCTGCAACGAGAAGCCACTTCAATGAGAAGCCCATGCACCGCAACAAAGAATAGCCCCTGCTCGCCACAACTAGAGAAAGCCCGCACACAGCAATGAAGACCCAACGCAGCCAAAAATAAATAAATAAATAAATAAATAAATAAATAAATAAATAATACCATGCATGTTTTTGTACTTCTACTGCATATGCATATATCCACAAACAATATAGGGTATTATTTTGTGCATTTCAAAAAAACTAACATAAATCGTGTCATACCATTTCATTTTGCAACTTGATTTTTTTCAGTCTTCAGTGTGTTTTTATGTTATCCTTATTGGTTTATGTAGCTCTACTTAAGTTATTTCAAATACTATAGGATAGTCCACTATCTGAACAAACCTCAGGTTATTTACCCATCCTTAACAGAGTGCTGATTAGGTTTTTTGCACTTTTTATTATTATGGACAGAGCTGCAATGAACATCCTTGTACATGTCTCCCTGTGCATGTGGGTGAGGTTTCTCTAGGACAAACATCTATTGATGTAATTGCTCAATCATTGTTCTCATCTTCAAGCTCGCCCAATATTGCCACATTTCCCTCCAAAATAATGGCTCCAATATACACTCTTGCTGGAAATATGTGAGCTCCTGTTTCTCCACATCTTACCAACACAAATGTCATTAGCCTTAAAGACTAATTTTTAAGGAATCTATTTCCCAACCTCTATCCCCACTAGTTGTTAAATTTATTATTCCAATTTCTCTATTTTTACTTTTTTAGTGTCTCATACATCATTTACTGGAAAAGCATGTCTGAAAATCCCATTTTAATTGTAGATTTGTAGATTTCTCCTAGTCTGTTAATTTTTGCTTTAGTATAATTTGAGGCTACATTATTGGGTCCATAGAGCTTTAGGTTCATTATAACTTCCTGGTGAGTTGTTTATCATTAAATGATGATTCTCTTATATACCTAACAAAGACTTTTGCCTTAAAATCTACCTTGTTTGTATCGATATTGACACACAAGCTTTCTTTAAGTTAGTGTCTGCTTATTATATCTTTTCCACCAGTTTACAGGCATACCTCATTTTATTTTGCTTTGCTTTATTGTGCTTCACAGATACTGCATTTTTTTTTACAAATTGAAGGTCTGTGGCAACCCCGAGTCAAGCAAGTCTATTGGCACCATTTTCCAACAGCATTTGGTCACTGATGGTTAGCATTTTTTAGCAATAAAGTATTTTAAATTAAGGTATAAACACTGTTTTTTAGACATAATGCTATTGCACACAGTAGACTACAGTATAATATAAACATAACTTTCAAATGCACTGGGAAACCAAAAATTTGTGTAGCTCTTTTTTACTGCATATTCACTTTTTTGCAGTAGTTGGAACCAAACTTGCAATATCTCTGAGATATGCCTGTACTTTCTTCTTTTGTGTCACTGTGTTTTAGGTGTGACCCTTGAAAATAGTATATAGATGTATCTTTATAAAAAAATCTTATCAGAGAACTCTGGTTAATTAAATTCATTTGCATTTATTGTGATTAATGACAAACGTATTTATTTCTACTATCTTATATTTTTGTTTCTCATGTGGCTTTATGGAGATTTAATTTCTATACAATAAAACATACCATATTATTTTGCATTTCCATTTCCCACCATTTTTCTTTGATTTTTTTTGTTTATATGTAATATAATAAACTAAATCGGAAATGAGTTAATACATGTAAAGTGCTTAGAAAAGAGCCCAGCACATTCCCTGGTGGCACAGTGGTTGAGAGTCCACCTGCCGATGCAGGGGACACGGGTTCGTGCCCCGGTCCGGGAAGGTCCCACATGCCGCGGAGCAGCTGGGCCCGTGAGCCATGGCTGCTGGGCCTGCGTGTCCGGAGCCTGTGCTCCACAACGGGAGAGGCCACAACAGTGAGAGGCCCGCGTACCGCAAAAAAAAAAAAAAAGTCACAGTGTAGCTAGATATGAAGAGTTAGAATGTTGTTGCTGCCACCTGGAGTGGAGAAACTATAGTAAATCCTGGCCCACATTGCAGTCAGTGCTGTCCTGCAGTCCAGAGGCCGAAGACTGGCAGTGGGACAGGGGATGGAGTCATCCTGCTGCTGTGAAAACTTACTTCTGCAGAAGGCCACACATCTATCATGGCTGCCAAAGAAGGAAAGATGGATTTTACCCTCTTCCACCTTCTAAATATCATGTGAGCACGTTTCTTCAGGACACTCTGAACTGTACCCGTAATCTTGCCAGTAAAAGAGTCTGGAACATCTAGTTCCTGAGCTTAGAGCCCAGGAACCCAGAGAGAGCATAGAATGGGGCGGCACGGCTGCCCAGGGCCAACAGTCACGTTCATGCACAGGTTCCAAGGTCAGGCCACTCTGTGTTCACCCCTGAGCTAGGCACAGCTGTAGGTATCCTTTTACTCTTCCAACTACTACTAGTACTTACTGAGGGCTTATTGTGCCAGGACCCGTGCTGAGCCCTGGGAATATAGCAGTGAAAGGGCCCAAGGGTGGTGAGGACTCCATCTGGGAGACAGACATGGTCAGACATGGTCAGTCTGGCCATTAGAGGAGCCTTCTGCCAAGGGAAACGTACCCACTCGACACACATTCACTGAGCACCTATCATATGCAGACTGTGTGAGGTACTGGGGATACAGTGGTGAATACAACAACATGCATGTCCATGTACTTTTCTGTATTCTCCCCCAGGAAGAATCATCCAGTCTAGTAATTGTACATGTATCTTTTATAAGTCAATGGCTCCAGCCCTGGCGTCTCTCC
Organism: Mesoplodon densirostris; assembly: GCF_025265405.1. Classification (NCBI taxonomy): domain Eukaryota; kingdom Metazoa; phylum Chordata; class Mammalia; order Artiodactyla; family Ziphiidae; genus Mesoplodon; species Mesoplodon densirostris. The sequence goes on along the minus strand of NC_082662.1, from coordinate 25,929,060 downwards.
TAAGCTCGAGACTCTTATATCTAACTGCTGGCTTGGCCTCATCATAATCATAACAACAACACATATAATGCATACTTGTCCCAAGCACTGTACATAAATTCACTCATTCCATCCTCATTAATCCTATGAAATGAGTACCATAATTATTCTCATTTTACAGATGATAAAATTAAGGCATTGGTTTAAAGTAGATTAAACTAACTTGGCCATACAGTTACTAAAAAGCCAGAAATCCAGCCCAGCCAGTCTGGCTCCAGAGCCCTTGCTCTCAACCCCTGAACTATGCAGCCTCTCAGTAGCTCCCCTTGGATGTTCTAACATCCCAAACAGAAATCTGATGACCTCTCCTCTCCGAATCCAACTCCAGTTGTCCACATTGCAATAGATCACATTCACCCAGTTGCTCAGGCCAAAAGCCAGGGCTCATCCTTGATTCTTCTCTTTTATTCACACCCCCATGTCTAACCCATCAGCAATTTCTACTGGTTTCATCTCCAAAAAATTTCCCAGCTCAGCTCACATTGCACCATCTCCTGGGCTGTCACACTAGTCAGTCACCTCCTTCCCTGTCTACTATGGTCACCTCCCAAATGGCCACCCTGATCCCACTCTGACCTTCTTCCACACCCTGACATCATACTGTCTTTTAAAACATAAACCAGGGACTTCCCTTGTGGCACAGTGATTAAGAATCCACCTGCCAATGCAGGGGACACGGGTTTGAGCCCTGGTCTGGGAAGATCCCACATGCCACGGAGCAACTGAGCCCGTGTGCCACAACTACTGAAGCCCACGCGCCTCTTAGAGCCCGTGCTATGCAACAAGAGAAGCCACCGCAATGAGAAGCCCACACATCACAACGAAGAGTAGCCCCCGCTTGCTGCAACTAGAGAGAAAGCCCACGCACAGCAACGAAGACCCAACGCAGCCAAAAATAAATTAATTTAAAATTTAAAAAAATTAGTTCCTTTAAAAAAACCAAAATCTAAAACAAATACTAAAACAAACCAGTCACATCATGTCCCTGCTTCAGGGCCTCTGACAGCCTCTCATTGTACTCAGAATAAAATCTGACTCCTTAGCATGGCCTCCAAGGCCCTAACTGATGTGACTCAGCCTATGTTTTCCCTTCCCGCTCCACCACCGCCCCAAATCACTGTGCTCCAGCCACACTGTCCTGACGGCTGTTCCTCAAATACTCCAAGCTCCTTCCAACCTCAGGGCCTCTACACTTGTTTGGAATTCTCTTCCCCAGACCCTCCTATGCCTGGCTTCTTCTCCTTCAGGTCTCAGCTCAAATGTCACCCCCTCAAAGAGGCTTCCCCTAGCTCTTTCCTAACCCTGGCTCAGGAAATGTATACATAGTTGGAAAGATAGCTTTCCAACTATCCATCCATTCCTTTACTCTGTTCTATTTTCATAATGCTTTTCATTATCTGAAATTACCTGATTTATTAATTTGTTGACCTGTTTGTGTGTTTCCTTAATATTTACTGAGCCCCTACTTTGTGCTGTCACATTGTTGACTTTAAAAATAAAACAGTCATCTATTTTACCAACAAAAGTGGGTTTATTTGGGAAGAGCAGAGCATTGCAAGTCCAGACAAGCAAGCTGCAGCCAAAACCACAGGCAAGTCCAGCAAACAAAGGAAAGGAACTTTACCTTATAGAGATAAAGGAGGAAGTTGGAAGGGGTTGTTTTGAACCGAAGTCCATTGGATAAAAGTGAGAGTTCAGGGTGATGATGGTTTCTCATTGGCTGAGTTGCTAGGGTAGTTGATTTCTTATAGGAGATGCAAGGTGCATCTTTTGCTGTTGGGGCCTGTAACTGATGATTCTTCTCTGTTGAATATTATTCTGTTGGGGTCTGTAATGGACCTGGAGTGGTACTTTGAGAGCTTCCTCTTCTGGCCTCCGGACTTCATTGCAGTGAGGTTTCCTTTATTAATTTTCACACTATGAAGGGATGTTATCTCCAGCACCAAGAACAGAGCCTGCATATGCCCATTAAATATCTGATGAGAGGATGTGAATTCATCCAGGCTCTGAGAGAAGAGACATTGGTCAGATGTCAGGTGTAACTGGAGAATGGGAAGCACCTTAAGAGAGGACTCGGTCTAGCTTGGGGGTCAGGACAGCTGAGCTAAGACTTGAAGGATTTAGGTGCAGAGAACAGAAAGTAAGTATTCTAGCTAAACAGAAAGGAATCCATTACAGAGTGTTATGTATTATAAATAATCAGGAGACCCGATTATTTCAAGAGAGCTGCCCCTGGCTCCAGACCATCACCACCCCTGCTGAAGCCACCAGGATCAGGGAACCCCGGCTGCCACCACTGCCTGTCATAGTGGATCAGCACTGCCAGCAGACTCACCATGAGCATCTGCACAGCCCAGCCCCACCTCTCACCCGACCTGAACCTGGTGCCCACACGCTGGAAATGGCCACAGGAAAAAACACAGACATCTACAGACAATGCTTGTCTGCGGAAACTCACTTCCACCTTCCAAAAGGTCATGTAAGTGTCTCCAATTGGCTGAAGCTAAGTCACACGCAGAACTCTAGCTGTAAGTGAAAGGGCATCCGGGAAGTGTGTTTTCAGCTTTCTAGTTCCTGCGCTAAGGCAGGTCCAGAGAGGAGGGGTGAATGGATATTGAGTGACAGTCCATTGTATGCATCACCGTGTGTATGCATGTGTGTGCCTTGTATGCATGCATGCATGCGTGCATGTGTGTGATGGGGCACAGTAGGAGGAGGAACAGGCCATCAAGACCAGAGAGAAAGAGGCATTCTCAAAAAGACCATCACAGACATTTCCTCTGTGAGGACCCAGACCAGAGCTCCTGAGGGCCTTTCAGCTGAGGTGGGACAACAGGCTTTAACTGTCCAATGGTTTAGTTCTACTTCCTTATTTTACTAATGGGAAAAGCAAGGCCAAAGGAGTTATGTCCTCGCCTATGGCCACACTGCAAGTCGAGACACTGGCCTAAACCCAGCCAGGTCCCTGGGGGTTAAGGTCTGTGTTTTCCACTTGAGTTGTGACCAGGTTCCCAGGGAGGATCACCTAAGGGCTCCTCCTGCCCTGGGCACCCAGCGACGAGGATGCCTGGCTGCACAGCCCTCCCCCTGCTCAGCAGGATTCATTTCTGGTCTTTCCGGGGCACGCTTCAATGTACTTCAATAACAGCAAACATTTACAGACGCCTCCTCTGAGCCAGGCAGTGTGGCAGGTGGCAGTGGGAGCTGTATGAACACATAGGTTGCGATTCTTCCCTCCAGCAGTCCGTAGCCTTGTGGGCAAGTCGGGTGAATAATCTCGACAGAGTCAGGAGGCCAAAGGGAGGGAGGGGTCACTGAGGGGGCATCCTAACTGCTGTCAATAAGGGAACTGAGACTCAGAGAGGATCCCTGACCTGACCAATGTCACACAGCCCGTAAGTGGCTGAGCCCAGAATTTGGACTCAATATATTTTGTTAATCTGAAACAACAAAACAGTTATTTTACCAGCAAAATGGGTTTATTGGGAAGCAGCAAAGAATTGCAACTATGGTAAACCACGGGCAAGTCAGGTAAAGGGAAGGAGAGGAAACTTTTATAGAGAAGGGGAAGTTGGGAGGGGCTGTTATAAACAAAAAGTCCATTGGAGGAAACTGGGAGTTCAAAGAATAGTGGCTTTTCATTGGCTGAGTTGTGTCAGTCTCTCATTGGCCCAGCTGTTTTGGAGGAGAAAAATCTTTCTTCCTCCTGCTGCAGGTAGTAAAGTAGTTCATTTCCTGCTGGAGATGCAAGGTATGTCTCTTCCCATTGAGAATCAGTATTGATGGAGTGATACCCTTATGAGAGTTCCCCGTTTTGGCTTCCGACTCCATTTTAGTGAGGTTTCCCTTCTTTCATTAATTTTCACAATTGAATCGAACCCCGTGATTTTAGAATATAGGAGGCAAGTAGCAGAGAGTGTGGACTTAGATGTCTCCTAGACCTGTGTCCAAATCCTAGACTCAGCCCCTTACCAGCTGTGTGTGGTGGGTGAGTTATAAACCTCTCCTTGCCTTGGTTTTCTCATACATAAAATGAGGCCATGAATATTTCTTCCTTGTGGAAAAGGTGGGAAGGTTAGGTGAGTTAATGCATGGAAACGGTTGAGCCCGTGCAGGTAGGAAATCCTCAGTAAGTACTAGCTCTGTTTATTCTAAGTCAACCTACCGGCTCCAGGCTGCTCAGGCTATAAGTGTGCGTAGAGGCAAGGTGGCTCTTCTTGGATCTTCTTAGATGCAGAAGTCACGTCTCTTTTCCAGGCTGACCTTGTATGTAATGAGAATTTAATGGTTACCAAGGGCTGGGGGTGGGAAGGTATTGGTCAAAGGGTACAAACTCCCAGTTATAAGATTAGCAAGTTTGGGGATCTAATACACAGCTTGGTAATTATAGCTAATAATACTGTATCATATCCTTGAATGTTACTAAGAGAGTAGATCTTAAGTATTCTCACCATAAAAAGGAAATGATAACTATCCGATGGGATGCAGGTGGTAGCTAATACTATGGTGGTAATCATTTTACAATTTATAAATGTGTCAAATCGACACATGCACCTTGAACTGACACAATGTTTTGTGCTAATTATATCTCAGTGAAGCTGAAAAAATAAATTAAAACTTAACCTTGCCAAAAAGAGGTCTGACCTTTGCTCTTACCTTCTGGACGGTAATCTTTGTTTGCCTGGGGGGTCTGGGACTAGCCAGATAGTAACAATGTGATTTTTCTTAAAAATATGCTTTTTCTTGTAAAATCAACATCCTAATAACTTGGCTAAGCCAGTGCAGCTGGACTGCAGCTGGTGGCACGGAGCCAGCTGCACCCCAGGGCTGGTGGACCAGCTGCAAAGGCCCCTGGACCACTGGCCCAACCAGCCAAAGGCTAAGAGGTGGCAGTTTTAATGTCACACATTGGAGAAGTGCCATCTTGACCACACTTTCTGGCAGCATTCGATATTCTCAGAGGGGGGCCTAAAATTTAGTAGGCAAACCCCACGATGGGTGATGCTGTTGAAATGGGTGATGCTGTTGATGGCATTCAGGAAAAAGAGGAAGGAGGCCGTGAAGTTGCCCCAGAACATCAGGGTGAGGTCGATGAGCGTGACCTGGTTCCTGAGAAGGAACAGGAAGCTCAGGAGGCCCCCGAAAGAGAAGATGAACGAGACAAGGAAGAGGGTGGAGCCCATGGCCCACTCGCGCCATGAATGGGGGTCCTCACACACCTGGGACACCATGAGGAGCTCCAGGACCAAGATGGCAACCCCCATGGTCAAGGAGGCCACGCTGTGGGCCACGGCCATGCCTGAGGCCAGCCTGGGCACGTGGGCCTGACTCAGGTCTTGGAGACAGTGCAGCCCAGTCTGGTTGGAGGCGGTGCAGAAGCGCCACAGCCGGAAGAGGCAGTTGTCGGCCAGGAGCCAGTGGTCATCCCAGATGGAGATGGAGGAGAGGACCACAGACAGAGGGGCACACAAGATGATGAGGGCCCGGATGAAGGATTCGAAGAAGGGCCGGTGGGGCCTCCTTTGGGCCAGCAGCCTCTGGGCTTGCAGGCAAAGCCTGCAAGGACCGTCCATTCGGGAGATGAGGAGGCGAGCTGGTGGGATGCATCCACTAAAGGAAGCTCACCCACAGGGCAGTGGTCCTGCCAGGGTGCTGACTTCCCTTTGCAGAGCCTCACGCCTGAGGAGAGGGGTGGGAAGGGGTCAGTTCTCAAACAAACACCTTGCACCACTCTGCACGTTACCGAGGGCCATCATCCTGTGCAGGGGCTTGGCCGTGTGCTCCTGCCCGGCTCCCTCACACCGCTCTGCTCAGTTAACAATGTGATTTAGGATGGGGGCTGGCCATACCAGAAAGCCCAACCGCGTGACTTAGGAGGTGGGCTTTGGGTCACACAGTATCCATTGACCAATCAGTCATCAATCAATCAATCATGCCTACCCAGTGGAGGCCCAATCAAAACTCTGAATGCCCGAGGCTCAGGTGAGCTGCCCTTGTTGGTAGCGCTCTGTGCATATTGTCGTTCACGGATGCAGGGAAGTGAACATACCCTGACTTCACGTGGACAGGACAGTGGAAGCTCAGCAGCTGATGTGTCCCCAGACTCCACTCTATTCCTGTCTTCTCTTGGTTGGTTTTACTCTGTCATTTCCCTATAATAAACTGTAACTGTGAGTAGAATAGCTTTCACTGAGTTCTGTGAGTTCTTCTAGTGAATGATCAAACTTAAGGGCAGTTTTGGAAACCCCTGAACCTGCAATTGGTGTCAGAAGTGACGGTGGTCTTGTGGCCTGTGTTGTCTTTAAACTGTACAGTGGACTAAACCCTCACACACTGGCATGTTGAACAAATGAATAAGTGAGTGGGTTGTCCTGAATTGCTCACAGTCAAAGTCCAACAACTACCCTAAGCCTCTGGGGTAGGGACTCCTATCACCCCTTTCACAGGCAAGGAAGCTGAGGCTCAGAGAGGTGAAGCAAGTGGAGGGGGCAGGATGGGAACCAAACCTTCTGGACTCCAGCTCAGGATCTGACCATATAGGGTCCCCCCTCCCCCCCACAAAGGCCCTTCCACCCTCACAAGCCAGGACCTCACCAGCCCAGGACCCTTTGGGAAACAGAACAGAGAAGGGCTAAGACAGACCAAGCCTGCAGCCCCAGAGGCATTTCAGAGGAGGGTGGGCAGGTCTCAGGCCTTCCCAGTGCCCTGTCCACAGCCTACCTGGCCCTGCATCAGGCTGCAACTCAGATATCTTCATGGTCAGCCAGGTCACTTAAAAGATGAAGCAGGGACTTCCCTGGTGGCACAGTGGTTAAGAATCCGCCTGCCAATGCAGGGGACACGGGTTCGAGCCCTGGTCCGGGAAGATCCCACATCCCGCGGAGCAACTAAGCCCGTGTGCCACAACTACTGAGCCTGCGCTCTAGAGCCCGCTAGCCACAACTACTGAGCCCACATGCCACAACTACTGAAGGCCGCGTGCCTAGAGCCTGTGCTCCACAACAAGAGAAGCCACGACAGTGAGAAGCCCGCGCACCGCACAGCCCCTGCTCGCTGCAACTAGAGAAAGCCCACGCGCAGCAACGAAGACCCAACACAGCCACAAATAAATAAAAAAATAAATAAGTTTATAAAAAAAAAAGATGAAGCAGCAGGGGGATGCTGAGGAGGAGCAGGGGAAGCTGAGGTAGACGGAAGGTGCGCTCCAGAGCAAGGCACCATAATCTTTGTTGAGGTTCTTGTTGTTTTAAACATAGAACAAGGGCCAAACCAGACATGCATTCCGGTCACCAGTCTGTGACCTCTGAACTGCATAGCCTGAACCTCCCCACCTCCACCACTTGACCCCTCACCATGCTGCTCGAGCTCCTCATCTCCTGGATGGTCCTGTCCTCTTACTGCAGAGCCTCTGCCATGCAGTTCTCTGCCCTGGGCAGTCTTCCTATGCTCTTTGAACCACCCAATTCCCACCTATTTTGCTGGTCTCAGCTTCAAAGCCATCCCTCGGAATTTTCCTCTGACCCTGCATGTTCAGTACCAGAACCCAGGCCTCTTGACCTCAGCCCAGGGCTCTGGCCCTTCCTACTCCGCTATAAACTCTCTGTCCCCTAGGCTTTCTCATGGCTACTCCAGAATCAACTAATACTCATTCAGATGATCAGTCAATCAACTAACCTTTCTCTTATTGAGCATTTCTGTTTATCAGGCTCTGTTCTAGGCACCAGGGAGATGATAAACAACGAGAGTATGTTCTCACCCTCATTGACCATAGGGGAAGTCAGACAATACAGCGATCATCACACAAATAGATACATAATCACACACCGTAATAAAGGCTATGTATGCAGAGAAGTGTAGAGTTTTAAAGAAAACTAAGAGAAATGGGAAGGCTAATTTAGACTGGGGATCAGAGAAGACTGGGGAGTCAAGGTCTCCATCTTTTTTTTCTCTTATGAATTTCTTTCTCTGTACACTAATAGACTCGCTATTGGCGTTGAAGTTCCTTGCTCCAGGCTCAGTACACAGGAACTGTTCAATAAATGTTGGCTCCTGTTTTAATTTTTCTCCCTACCTCCTGCCACCTGTCACATCCTCCTCCAGAGGGGCAAAGGACGGTTGTCTCTGGAGGTAGAGGGAAGGCTAAGGTGACCTCATCTTTTGGCCTAGACTTTTGTCTCAGTCCCCGAGGACTGATAGCCAGAAAAAGGAAGGAGGCACCCTTTCTTTGGCTCCTACGGTGAGCCGAGCATGGTGCCAGGCCCTTTACAGATGTGCTTTCACTGACCATGGCAACATCCCATGGGGTGGGTGCTAGTACAATCCCCATTCTGCACATGGGGAAACTGAGACCCAGAGAGGTAAGGGTAGCTCATGGGCAAAACTGAGATAAGAACCTAGAGGATCTTGGCTCTGGAGTCAACGTTCTTCCTGCAGCTCAGCAAGCTGCCAGAATAAACACAGAGGCTGGTAGTAGGAAAGACAAAAGCAAACAAACAAAAAAAACCACTGAAAACAATGTGGATGCCCGTTAACTGAGGATTAGTTAAATTAATGATAGAATATTCACTCAATAGAATCCTGTGCTGCTGCTTGAAAAAATGAAATAGATGAATGCCTTTCACACTCCTGTACTGTTTTTTGGGGGGACGGGGTTGCCATAAATCAGCCTATATCTACAGCTATTTTAAAGGGGTTATCAAGCTCAGCTCACAGGTGTGCAAGAGACAGAATATCTGTTTATTTTTTTATTTTTATTTTTACATTTTTTATTTTTTGGCTGCGTTGGGTCTTCGTTGCTGCACGTGGGCTTTCTCTAGTTGCAGCAAGCGGGAGCTACTCTTCGTTGCGGTGCACAGGCTTCTCATTGCGGTGGCTTCTCTTGTTGCGGAGCACGGGCTCTAGGTGCATGGGTTTCAATAGTTGTGGCACACGGGCTCAGTAGTTGTGGCTCGCAGGCTCAGTAGTTGTGGCTCACGGGCTCTAGAGCGCAGGCTCAATAATTGGCGAGCACGGTCTGAGTTTCTCCGCGGCATGTGGGATCCTCCCAGACAAGGGATCAAACCCATGTCCCCTGCACTGGCAGGTGGATTCTTAACCACCGCACCACCAGGGAAGCCCTGTTCATTTGTTTTATATCAACTTTCTTTCTATGCAAAGCCCCATCCAGCCAGGCTGGTGGGAAATTCAACCTCAGCCATTTTTCATTTTCCTCCCCAACATGCATGACCCCTCCTGGATAGTGCAAAAGTCCTGGGGTTGCATGTAGCAGCAAGGCAGTGGGCAGAGCAAGAAAGATCTGGTATGGGGCGGGGGGAGGTGGTGGGCAGCTCGGGCAGGTCAGGGAACTGTGCTTCCACCCTTTGAGGTCTCACCTGCTCCCCGGCCTCTGCCTGGCTCCCCCAGCTCAGCAGGAACGGGTGCCCCCATCTTTGCTCATAGAACTCACAGCCCTTGGCCTCCTCTTCCAGTCATGGAGAACTTCTTTGGGGTCTGGGAAGAACCACCCCCATCCCTAATCAAGTTCCTTTGGGGCTCTCTCCTCTCCATCCAGGAGGCGCCTCTGCTGCCCCCATCACCCCCCTCCCCCACTGCCCAGAAGCTGCTCAACAAACGTGGACTTTTCGATACCAAAGGCAGAAGGGGAAGCATATTTTGCAGGTAACGTCTCTCTCCTGCTTCCCACTCTTCCTCACACCTCCCCCAAGACAAGGAGGTCCAGAACCTTCTTCTCCCATGTGTTTGGCAGAGGAAATTTAATATCTCAAAAAACTGTCTTGTCCACTTTTTCACTCTTATCACTAAGGAAATTCCAAGGGTTTTAGGAGCTCTGTGCCAGAAACAGGCAAAGACCAGATATATATTTGATCACAATATCACAAAGTATAATAGTGTCCATGGGAAAGATGGAAAGAGTAAAGCAGAGGTGCCAAGTTAGTCAGATCATGGGAGCAGGGCTGAAGTCCAGGGCAGGGACAGGAAAAAAACCACAACTGTCTTGTCACAATTTCTCCTGCTACTAAACATATATGTATGTATATATAAACATATACAATATACAGTTATTTACAAATATACACATATATATGGGGGTGCTATACTGTTGCTAGCCCATAGTCCTGAGGGATGGAGGTAAGTTTCTCCTGTTTATTATTTTTATTATCACTAAACATCTCACATGTTATTTAGCAATACATTCAGCTGCAAGGAACTTAATGCCCAACTAATAGGGGCTTAAATTTATTGATGTTTGTTTTCCTCATGTAACAGAAGTCTGGAGTCAGGTACAGTAGGGTTGATGCAGCAGCTCAAAAGTGCATCAGGGACTTAGACTCCTTCCATTTTTCTGTACCACAATCCTCACCATGTTGGTTTCTCATCCTCGGGCTCATTGCCTCATTGTCCCAAGATAGCTGCTGTGGCTCCAGGCATTGTATTTGTGTTAAAATAGGAAAGGGGGGAATGAGTAGTGCCTTGTAAAAGAAAATCAGAAACTTTTCTAGAATTGCTCCTTAGCATCCCCACTTGGGTCTACTTAGCTAGAATGTTTTCAGGTACCCATTTCTCTCAGGGAAGCTGCAAAGTGACAGCTGACTTTTCCAGCCTTTGTGACAGAGGCAGGAAAGGGAGAAGGGGCTTGGGAATGTCTGCTGGTTAACCACAGTGTTTGTCTCATGAAAGCACCATGTTTTATGGTTTACAAAACAGCTACTATTGCCATTTTACGGAAGCTGCAATTGAGGCCCAGAGAGAGCAACTGAGTTGCCTAACTTCAGGTGACGAGAAAGTGGTGAGATAGCCATGGAAACAGAACTGGAGCCGAGCCCAGAGCCCTTTCCAGCGCACCACACTGCCTGTTTCCCCACGTGATCTGCAGGTCTTGCACCCACTCTGCCCAGATATTTGTTCTACAACTTTGTCCAAAGTTGCTCCAGAGCAGGCTGGGTTGAGGCTGCTGGTGGTATCTCTGCAGGGACCACAGCCCAGGTGTTGGGAAGCAGGTCTCAGGCAGCAGGTGTCCAGGGACAGAGCACAGGTCTCCGGGGATGAGGGCAGCCGCTTCCCCATTAGCAGTCCAGCAGGGAAGCCCAGCCTGTCAGCGCTGGCAGACAAAAAGAGCTGGGGTCCTACAGCCTGTCCCACAGACTGGCAAAGGAAGGGAGGTGACAAAGGAGAGTGAGAGAGAAGAGAGGGGATAGAGAAGAGGATATGAAGGAAATGAGAAAGGAGGTGATGGAGGAAAGATGGGGGAGAGAGGATGTGTGGAAGCCATGATGCTGAGCAGCAAGGGATGAGGGGGATACAGCAAGCAGGCTGAGTGGGCTTCCTAGCCCCTGGGTGGGCAGTGGGTCAGGGCTGATACCTGACACCCCCATCAACCACCAGGTACAGGAGTGTGACCACTGTCTTGCCAGCGAGAACAGGGGCTGAGGAAACACGGAGGGAGAGCTCCCTGTCTGGGGGATATGAGGTGGCTTCTCAGAGCCAAACTGGGACCTGAAACTCCTTAGCCAGCATTCAGGCTCTTCAGTCTGGTTCCGGCTTCCTTCCCTGCCAGGCCTGCCCCAGCCCAGACCCTGGCACAAATCATGCTCAGTACGTTTGTTGAATGAATAATTGAAAAACTGTAGAGCAACAAGGATACAAAAGCAGGATAAAAGTGCCCACTTCTACAAACCTTTGAAAAAGGTTATCGGGAGCACAAAGTGGGCTTTTTCTCCCTAAAGTGAAATAAGGAGAGAAATGAAATCTCATGTGTTGCGGGGAGGAAGCTCAGGCTGCTCCGTGGAGAGGTCTCCTTCAGCTGAAAGCTACCAGGGGACAAAAGCATCCACAAGATCTGTCTCAAGGTGAGAGGAGGCTTCCTCGGCCCCTGCCTGACTCCAGGCCCCCACCCACTCTGCCCTGGGCCCTGGTACCTGCCTCTAGCTGCTGCACCCTCCACTTCATCCAGGAAAATCTTTCCAAAATAACCATCTGACCACGTCACTACTCTGCTCTAAACCCTCCAGGACCACCCCCTGGTCAGCTCACAACTTCATGGCCTCTCCCCTGCTCAGAAACCCTCCATGGCTCCCCTCTACCCTCAGGACAGTATCTGGTCTCCTCACCATGGCCCTCGAGGGCCTGTGTGACTCAGGCCCGGCCCAACTCTCCAAAGCTCACCACCTCCTGACCCCTACATGCTCTCTGCACTGCAACCACCCCACGTTTCTCATTGGTCCTCAGACACCCTGCTCTACTCTTGCTCACATGCCGCGTCCTGTCCCTTGGGTGTTTTCGCTCCCCCTGATCTGGCCGACTCCCACTGTCCTGACAGGGGCTGCGGCAGGCACCTCCTTGGTGCACCCGTGCACCTGTGCTGCTCCCATGACCCTAAAGCTCCTTAGAAGTGGGCTGTGTCCCTGGCCACTGCATCCCAGCCCCAAAAAATCCCAGTCACCTCGATTTCTTTATGACCTGAGGATGGACATCACAACATCAAGACCAGGCTCGGGAGGCCCCAGCCAGGAGCCCGTCCATCCCCCGCACATCACTGTGCGCCTTCAGAAATGGGTAACCTGTTTCATCTGAGCCTCACAGCAGCCTGGGTACAGGTGGTGTTTTTCCATCTGCTGAATGAGGAGCCAGGGCCCAGAGGGGAGGACTTGCCTGGAGCCCCACAGGAGCTCCATGGTTCTTGCAGTTCAGCGGATCCAGGCAGCTTGGCCGACTTTAGAGCACACGCTCTTCCCCACCACACCCTGGGGCCAGAGCAGGGGCCAACGTCTACAGCAGGGGGAAGTGGAGGGTGGTGACAGGTTCTTCAGGAGGACCCTAGAGGCAGGTCAGAGGTGGGCAGGACCTCAGGATGGGCGCTGGTAAGATGGCCCGAAGACCAGCCTCTTAGCCTCCCCATGTGAGCCCCCTCTCCACCCCGACTCTGGCCTCATCACCCCGCATATGGACACTGCTCCAGGGCCCCTTTTTCTGACCCCCAGGCTCCCTTTTGCCAGAGCCCCTCCTTCCTCTATAGCCCCAGCCCGCAGGCTCTCCGTGACCCAGAGGACAGAGCCAGGGCCCCTCTTTCTGACCTTCAAGGCCCCTCACGGTCTGGCCCTTCAGCCCCCTCTGCCCTGACATTCTGTTTCAGCCCCTGCACTGGGCCCAGACGGGATGGGGCCCGTGCCAAGGGGGAAGGGCAGAGACATGGGAGGCACATACACCGGCTTCTTTATTGGCAGAGTCTTAGAGACTCAGTAAGGCACAGAGCCCAGGAAGGGGACGGGGTGTCCTGGAGTACATGGTCAGGAATACCTGGGCCCCAGTGCTGGGCGCCCCATCGCGGGGAGCACTCCTGCTCTCTGAGCAGCTTTCAGTGTCTCTCTCCTTCAGGACCCTCTCCTGGGGAGCCTTAGAACAAGGGGCCCTTTTTTCCCAAGAGGGCAAGTGTGGGCGAATGGGGGTGAGGGGAAGAAGGAGGCAGCTCCATGGTGGGCGTGGGGGGGCAGTGGGAGGGAGGGGCCTGATGCTCCTCCTCCCTGAAGGCACTAAGAACAGAGGGGCCCAGCTCAGGGGCGAGTCCCGGAGGTGCGGCGGGTGCTCAGCCTGCTGTCACTGAGCCCCGAAGCACCAGGTGGGCTGGCTGCAGGGGGCTGCCTCAGCTGAAATCACGGTTGGGCAGGAGGAGGGGGGCGACCAGGGTCCACAGGTAGAGAAGCAGCCCTGCCCAGCTGGCACAGATCTTCACCCACACGGCGGTCCACGTGCTGATCATCTTCCGGGTCTCACCGGGTCTGGAACACACCATCATCCCAGTGAGCCTGGTGCCTGATGCTGTGACCTCAGTCCTGGCCCCGACCTTAGGATCCAGCTGCGACCCCTGACTTCACCTCTGGCTCTTACCCTGTAAACTCTAGCCTCGTCTCTGATTTTTTTTTTTTTTTTTTTTTTGCGGTACGCAGGCCTCTCACTGTTGTGGCCTCTCCCGTCGCGGGGCACAGGCTCCGGACGCGCAGGCTCAGCGGCCATGGCTCACGGGCCCAGCCGCTCCGCGGCATGTGGGATCTTCCTGGACCGGGGCACGAACCCGTGTGCCCTGCATCGGCAGGCGGACTCTCAACCACTGTGCCACCAGGGAAGCCCTCTGATATTTTTGACACTTGGCCTTAAGACCCTACATAGAGCTCATGGCCTTGTACCATAGACCTGACCCTGACCTCAATTCCAACCTTGACCTCAGTCCTAGGCATAATATTGTGACCTGATTCTGGTCACTAACCTTGTGATCCTAATTCTGTGACCACACTCCTGGTCCCTGACTTTGGGACCCAGAGCTCCTGACTTTAGTCCTGACCTCTAACGTTGACTCTGACCTTCAATCCCATAACCCCGTCCCTGACCTTAAGACCACAGTTCTGATATCTCTGACCTCAATTTTGACCCTTGGCCCTGTGACCCCAGTTCTGGCCTCTAACCTAGTTACTCTGATCTTAGCTCCTCGACCTGGTCACTTCAATCCTGGCTTTCTGGACTTGTAACCCTAATTGTAACCAAATGACCAAATTTGTTACTTTATATGGCCCCAATCCCAACTCAAGACTTCAGGACTCCTATTCTTGACCCTGTGACTTTGATTCTGACCCCACACCCCACTCCTAACCCTCAAACCATGAATCCCAAATCCAACCCCATAACCCAAATCACCACCCCTGATCTGTAAACCTGGTCTGCCCTGCACAGGCCCAGCCTCAGCTCCCCTGATCCCCACTTCTCAGCACTTAGCGAAGGTACCAGCTACTGCGTGGACTAGGCACTGGCAGGGAAACTGGGGCACAGATGAGGCAGGCTCCCTGGAGGGTCCTAGAGAGACACCTCCATGCCCAAGTCTTAAACCCCAGCGCACGGCTGGAGGGGAAGGGAAGCGGCACGCGCACTGCGGACACTGCGGCTCCGTCCACGCACCTGTACCAGTTGGTGAGCGTCATCATGACATGCAGAGAGGCAAGCACCAGGCAGAAGTGGAAGAAGGAGTAGCTGTAGGTGACGCTGTCCTGCTCGCTGTCGAAGGCCCGGCCCTCGCAGACCGCCCCCTGCTGCTGCTGCGTGGCCTCCAGCACAGGCGGGCACTCCTCCGTCTGCATCAGGCTGTTTACCTGCCGGTGGTCCGAGGAGCGCAGACTGGGGGAGGCAGGGGGAGGATGTGCGTGTGGCTGTCAGGCCGTCCCCACTGAGGTGGGTGGGTGGGCAGCACCAGGGGGCCTCACGCACCGCGGCATTGGCCATGATGACCATGGGCACCAGGGTCCCAGAGCCTCGGGAGCTGGTGGCCTGGAGGTTAGGCCCTGGGCCCTGGAGTTAACAAACTGCCTTGACTCTCTCTACCCCTACTCCCTGTGTGACCTTGGGCAAGATACAACCTCTCTGAGCCTCTGATTCCTTGTCTGTAAATTCAGAGATAATAGTACCTCCCTGATAGGGTTGCTGGGAGGATTAAATGGAGTAATGGTGTTTGAAGCCCCTAGCACTGTGCCTGGCACAGAGTAGAAACCAAATAAACGGCCCCTGTTATTCTGGTTGTTTATTTGCCATTTCCACAAACACGTGTTGAGAACTTAGTACTGCAAAGGATCATACCAGGTACTACATTCATTTAAAATGTTCATAATAATGCTCATTTGCTGGTACATTTGTTTACCTTTTATTCATTTTAGCTAAGTAGTATTACCCACTGCCTCCCCTTTCTCTATGTTTATAATAAAGAGAGAATAATAGTAATGATTTTTGTCATTGTTTTTCTACAATGAGGTCTTGATGTTTTTAACTACATTTAATAGTTTGAGACACATATACAATTTTGAAGATCCAACTTGTATCCTGAAAAAAGTGAACAAAGGCCTGGATTCCAGCCCATTCCATCAAATTGAAAAATCACCCCCTGCTGAGCTTCAGTTGACCCCAATCACCAAATACTGTGCTGATATCTAGTGCACATGAGCCTAGATCTGGGCCATCTAGCCGGAGGCAAGAGCCATCATCAGTGGTCCCTGCCCTCGTGGCTGTTTATGCTTCTTTGCTTCCTGGGTTTTAAGAACTGTGCTAAGAACAGATGGGATCTGTGGGCTCTCTGAGGTGCAGCCCAGTGACTACAGGCCAGGGAGGTGTGAGTATGAGAAGCATCAGGAAGCACAGCTCTGTGCCCACGTTGGGGATGGGGAGGGATAGAGCTCGGGGGCAGGGAAGTGAGCTCCAGCACCACAGCCACTGTGCGCTCATGGCCTCGGACAAGTGGCTGCTCCTCACCAAGTCTCAGTCTCCTCATCTGTAAGATGGAGGTGATGTGGGCCCTTCCGGGTTCGAAAATAAATCAAAGGAGAGGACAAAGAAGAGAGATGTTTGTGAACTGCCCCAACTCAACTAGGAGAAAATGTTTTGAAAAAGGTGAAAACAAAACGAAATGTGAAACAGCCTCAAAATGTTCTAGCCCAGGAGCCTAGAAGCAGGTGTGCTGCTTACAGGCAAATGGGCACTGCCCAGGAAGGGTGACTGGGGGAGAAAAGATCAGGGCAGAGGTGCAGACACACAAAGTGGCACCTGGAGAAATGCCAGGCCACAGGGAGGCAATACCTGAGTCTGCCAGTGTCAACAGTAAGTATACTCGATATTACCATCTGGTGACACAAAACAGCCACTCACAGCCATCCAGCTGTGCAAATATTAATAGTTCTTTGCAATAATAGCAAACACTCATTTGGCACCTACTACTTGCCAAGTTCTTTTCTAAGTGCCTTGTACATATTAACTCATCATAACTCTTCAAAAATCCAATGCAGTAAGTAGTATTTTTATTCCTATTTTACAGATAAGGAAACTGAAGCACAGAAAGGTTGAGAGACTTGCCCAAGGTGCCAGGCTCAACTGCAGGCAATCTGGCTCAAGTCCACACTGATAAGCACTTGCTAAGGCACCCCCTTAAAGAATGTGCTCTTAAGAGCACATGTGATCTTAAGAATGAGCTGCTCTTTCTCAAGGGACACTGTGGGGTCACAAGCCACCCTGGGCATTAGAGGTTATCATCCTTTAACTGAAAAGGAAGCTGAAGCTTGGAAAGGTGAAGCGGCCACACACAGGTGTGAGTGATAGAGCCTGGACCCGCTGGCCCCTGTCCAGGCTCCTGCCCTGGCACCACAGCTGAGCTGGGCACATGGCAACCCGGGCTCAGGAAAGGCCTTGGGCCAGGAGGCAGGGTTCAGCCCCGCCTCCGCTGCCCAGTCAGTCTGTGCCCTCTGAGGGGCTCAGTTTCCCCACCAGCACAGTGCAGGGGCTGGATGTGCTGCCTGCTGCGCGCGCCCTCCAGCTTGGTGTCCCAGTTCCCACATCCTCCCGTCACTTGTGCCTCGGGGCTCCCAATCACGATTCCTTCCCAGAAACCAGCCCCCCACCCTACCTGATGAAGAGGGTGCACAGGATGAAGACGATGAGACCCACGATGCTCGGTGCATCCCACCACTGGGTCTCGTAGCCCTCTGGGCCTGCCAGGGCCGTCCCATTGCCAAAGTGGGTCAGCAGGGTGGGGTTGCATTTCCGGTCTGGGGATGGGAGCATGGTCACCCTCAGCCCACGCAGGCCAGGTCTGTAGCCAGGGAGCCCAGAGGATGGGCTCAGATGGACAGCCAAGGGACAGAGAGACACACAACCAACCACTCAAGTCCCAGCGACAGCACACAGCAGACAAAACAACAGAGACAGCTCCAGGAACAGATGGGGTCCTCCCACCTCCCTGAAGGACTAAGTCTTGGAATGGGCTGGGAATGTCCCCGTCATCTTTGAGGGTCCCCAGCCCAGGAAGAAGACCAGGCCACCTGGAACCCAGGCCTCTACTCACCGGGGACATTGGATAAGGCCAACCAGGTGACAAACATGGTGTAGAGCGTGATGACCGAGGCCTGCAGCAGACCCGAGTTGGGCTGGGCATCCTGGCAAGAGCAGCCCACAGTGTGACTCCTGCCAAACCTGGGTACACCCCACCCCCACCCAGCCCAGCCACGCCCAACCGGGGGACCTCAGAAACCCCCACCACCCTAGGGCCATCCCACCCCACACCCTTCAGGAAAACATACCACCCGGGCCACCCACTGCCACCTCGCCCACCCAAAGGTAGAGTCTTAATTTTTTCTCTTAACAGATTACCCGACTTGTTCCCCAGCTGAGAATCCTTCCAGGGCAGCACTTCCTCACACTCTGAATTAACGCCCTCCTTCGTGTACCCCATCTGCAGCCTCACCTGACAGCCCTCCCTGCTGACTACTCCCCAAACACGGTGGCCACCTCTCTGTCCGTGGAACCTGCCAAATCCTCTCCAACCTCAGGGTCTTTGCACTCACCCTGCCCTCTCCCTGACATCTTCCTCCCCCATATCTCTGCACCAGCAGTGTCTTTATATTCAGGCTTCAGCTCAAACAGGACCCCCCAAAAGGCTCTGAAAACCCTGACTGCAGCAGACCCTGGCCCGGCCTGCCCACCTCCCTTTCAGCCCATACCCTCTTTTATTTTCCACATAGCACGTATTCTCCAAAATTACTTCACCTGGCCTCGTCTCCTACTACCGGTTGCTCTTTCCCACTCCTCACCACACAGACATGCTTGAAAATATGAATCTGAACTCTGTGATTAGGAGCACAGTCTCTGGAGCCAGTCGGCCTGGGTTCAAATCCCAGCTCCACACCTTACTAGCCGTGTGATCTTAGGCAAGTCTCTTTACTCCTTTAAGCCTCTGTTTCCTCATCTGGAAAGTGGGGATGATGATGGTGCAAGGACTAAATAACATGACAAATGTCATTAACTGTTAGCTATTATTATTCCTCCTCTTCCTCACAGCTGTATCCCCAACATCTAGAAGAGTGCCTGGTACACACTGGATGCTCAAGAGGTATTTGCTGAATGAATACTGATTGCTGTGTGACCTGGAACAGAGGCATCACCCTCTCTGGGCTTCCGTTTTCTTACTGGGAAATGGAAGCTCTGGCCAGAAGGGAGATTCCCAACCTTTCTGCTAAGGACCCCCAAAGACTATCTAAGCTACCTCTGAAACACCTGGTGGCCTGATATCCCAAATTGTGAAATACCACTGGACTCAGAAGGCTTCCCTTCTGAAGAACAAGTGATTATCTTGGGATCTCCCACCCACTATCCCAGATAGTCTGGGATTGGAAACTGTGGAATTGCACCTTCTGACACCACTTCTTGAGGCGTCTAGGAATCATCACTCGGTGACCCTTCCTAATGTTCTCCTGATTTGCATGAAAACAATGATGACATCAAAATAATGATAACAATAGCCAATGTCTGATGGATATGCCAGGCACTGTTCTAAGTGTTCACTGTTCTAATATCTATATGCCAGGCACTGTTCTAAGTGTTCATAAACATGGTCTCAATCTTGAGAACAACTCCAAATAGTGTTATTATTCCCACTTTACATTTGAGAAGGAAGAGGCACAGAGAGGTTAAGGCACTTTCCCAAAGACAACCAGCATATAAATGCGAGAGTCAAGACTCTACCCCAGGGAGGCTGACTTGGGATCCCACACTCTTGGCCCAAGCCTCTGTGCTGACGGCCCTGGCCCCAGGACCCCAAGGTTCCTACAAGAAGTCCCACACACCGAGGAGCCTGGTTTCAGGCTGGGCAGAGACAGGCAGGCTCACCTGGACCTTGGGCAGGACAGCGACGATGGATACGCAGAAACAGAAAATGAGGTTGAGGCTGATGAAGGCCTTGCCCTCGTAGCAGGCGCCGGGCTGGGTGTAGTAGATGAACAGCAGTGCCACGGCCGCGATTGACAGCGCGTAGAAGAGGAGGGTGAAGAACAAGAGGCCTGGGAAGGGGGAGGCAGCGGCAGGTGGGTCAGGTGGTGCAAGGACCCCCATCCCTTGTCGAGCTGTGTACTGGGTCTCGGGCCCCAACTTCCTCCTCCAAGGAGTGTCTACTAAACTGCAGTCCCTGGAGGCTTCCCTGGTGGCGCAGTGGTTAAGAATCCACCTGCTAATGCAGGGGACACGGTCCGAGCCCTGGTCCGGGAAGATCCCACATGCAACTAAGCCCGTGCGCCACAACTACGAGCCTGCGCTCTAGAGTCCGCGAGCCACAACTACTGAGCCCGTGCACCACAACTACTGAAGCCCGCACACCTAGAGCCCGTGCTCTGCAACAAGAGAAGCCACCACAGTGAGAAGCCCACGCACTGCCATGAAGAGCAGCCGCCACTCACCGCAACTAGAGAAAGCCCGCGCGCAGCAACGAAGACGCAACGCAGCCAAAAAGAATTTAAATAAATAAATTTATTAAAAAAAAAACTTCCGTCCCTCACCCAGGCTTTGTGAGCTCCTGCCCCACCCTGAACTAAAATGATTCACTTGCTGCAAAAAAAGGTCACCATAAAAATAAAGACAATGGGGCCTCCCTGGTGGCGCAGTGGTTGAGAGTCCGCCTGCCGATGCAGGGGATACGGGTTCGTGCCCCGGTCTGGGAGGATCCCATATGCCGCGGAGCGGCTGGGCCCGTGAGCCATGGCCGCTGGGCCTGCGCATCCGGAGCCTGTGCTCCGCAACGGGAGAGGCCACAACAGTGAGAGGCCCGCATACCGCAAAAAAGAAAAAAAATAAAAAAGAAAAAAAAATAAAATAAAATAAAGACAATGAATAGAGGGGACTTCCCTGATGGCGAAGTTGTTAAGAATCCACCTGCCAGTGCAGGGGACACGGGTTCAATCCCTGGTCCGGGAAGATCCCACATGCTGTGGAGCAACTAAGTCCGTGCGCCACAACTACTGAAGCCCACGCGCCTAGAGCCCGTGCTCCGCAACAAGAGAAGCCACCGCCATGAGAAGCCCGCACACGGCAACGAAGAGTAGCCCCCACTCGCTGCCCCAATGCAGCCAAAAACAAGACAATGAATAGAGAACCATCTCTCAAAAAGTGAACTAGATGCCTGGTGATCAGGGAGGTGTGAAAATCTAATCAACCCTGAAGAGCGCCTTTCTTCTTGATCAATTCAGAAGAACTGAAAAGGGACCCGTTCTGCCACTGGGGTTTCAATGACCAGGTGTCATTCGCGGCTCGCTCTGCAGGGCTTGCTCAACCAGATCCCTCTGAACTCTCCAGTGCAGCTCTCATCTGACCCCACCTCAGCCACCCCGGGTCAGCGGGCCCCTGCCACACACCCTTCCCTCCACGTGACACGGACGGCTCAGTTCCTGCCCTTAGGAGGCAGCTCATGCCCTCCAGGCCGTCGTCCAGCTTCAGGGACCACCCCCCCCACACCGCCCCGACTCCTCAGGTAGCCCAGCCCCCTCGCGAGGCCGTTGGGTGGCACTGACCTGCATACCAGGCGCGGGAGTCCCTCTCCTCAGCCTTCTTCAGCCACCGCTGGTTCCAGGAGTGTGCAAAGTCAATGAGCAGCAACAGCTGGATGAGGAGGAAGACGAAGGAGCCCACGACACCAAAGTAGAACCAGACTAGGCAGGCAGAGGGGAAGGAGGCAAGGGGGTCCAGCCATGGCGCAGCAGCCCCTGTGTCTGGGTCTCTTCTCACGCTCACTTTTATACATTCAACAGTCATTTGTGCTACCCCCTGCACTGGGGACACTGAGAAGCAGCAAAGTCCCCACCCTCAGGAGCCCCTGGCCACGCACAGAGATGCCTTGCATCAGGGTGTGGGTCGGGGTCAAGGGGGGTTTCCTCCAACCCCGAGTTGCCCAAAGGCCATGTGGCCAAGCACCAGAGTCCTGTCCTCCTGGGTGGGAGGCAAGGACCCAGCCAGTAGTCTGGGGTCTGTGTGCAAAGGAGCCCCCAGCACGCTCATCCTTCTCGGTAGCCCCCATCCCTCCCCACCAGGGCCACCTACTGTTGGAGAAGGAGCCGTCAGGAATGTAGAAGGCGCCCACGGTGATGCCCACGAAAACCAGGAATTTAAAGAACCAAAACCTATGGTGGGGAAAGGGGGAGGACAGACAAGAAAGCTGAGTAGGGGGAGAGAAAAAGGCTGGACCCCCAGAACCCCACCCCTGAAGAGCAGGTACTGGGAGAGGTGAGAGAGACTTCCTGATGGTCTGACAGGCACAGAAAATCTGTCCTGAGCCTAGAAAAAGCCCCAAGGGGCAGAGGGAAGGACCAATGATGGGTGAGGATGGTCACCTGGGTTCTAACCCCAACCGTGTCACTAAATTGGTGTGTGGCCTTAGGGATGCTGTTGCCTTTTCTGAGCTTTATTTCCTCATCTGAGAAATGGGAACTACTAAATGAGCTGACCTCTGTGCTGTGCCCTCCTGGCTTCAGCGGCTCCTGAGTCTGAGGGTTAGGGTTTGGAGATTGCTGGAGACAGGCAGAGGATAGGGAAAACCACAGCGGGAGGGGCCCAGGGTGCAGGTGGGACCCCTCCTCACCCATTCTGGATGGCAGCCCTGGGGTCCCGGCTGCTGCGCACGCAGATCATGAGCAGGGTGAAAAGGAAGAAGAAGGCTGCCATAGCGAAGCACATACGGTAGACGGCACGGTGGCCGAGCAGGGAGCCACAGTCGATGCGGCCCTGCAGGACGACAGGGGACCCGGCCACCTCCTCACACACCCAGGGCAGCTGTGGAAACAGACAGAGCAGCTGGAAGACCCCACCCCACCCGGAACCCGGGCTGACTCTGCCCAGGCCGCCAGGCAGGAGGCTCTCCCAGGAGGGCCACCCGAGCCTCCCACTTCCACCCATGGCCCATCTCCGTTCCCACCCACCTCTGCGGCTGAAGCCCTATGAGTGAGCCCCCCAGGGACAAACGGAAGGCATGGCACGGTCCAGGGCAGGATTTCCCAAAGTGCTCTCCACACACCAGCTACATCAGAATCCCCGGAGGTTCCCCTCTCCTACAGAACTAGAGTCTCTAAGGCAGGGTCTGAGATTCTGCATGACTAGCACACTTCCCAGGGAATTCATGCTCTGTACACACTAGTATGTCAGAACCTCTGGCCTAACTATCCCACTGGCTATGAAACACTGAGATGAAGCGAAGATTTAGGACCCTCAAACTGGGCTTATGCATTAAAGTGGGGAGAGCTTACCCTGGGCCAGTGTCTGGCGGGGATGGCGATAATGATTCATGAGACTTCCCAAGGGGACCAAGGCTTATGAGAAACAATAAGGCTCAAACCCTCCTCCCACTATGAAGAAACGACCCTCCATCGTCAAGCTTGGATCATCGGTGCGCTGGCACTCCTGCCCAACTCTTGATCAGCTGGGCCCCCAAGCCTGGGGCCCCTGGTAGCTGAGCCTTTGCCAGAGGCCAGGTCCCGCCGGTGGCTCACCTTGTAGAGCTGGCTCTCCACACTGGGACTCAGCATGATGACGGACACCAGCACCCCCAGGAAGAGGAAGGCCGTGAAGACGAGGCGGCTCAGTGTGGAGCTGTGGCTGCAGGGGCAGCAGCTGCACAGGATGCAGGGGGCAGAGCCACAGAGGCAGGATGCCTGCGGGGAGGCCAGGATGGCACCTTACTCTCTGGTCTCCTCTCCCCTTCCCCGCCCAAGCACGCAGCATCCACCCACTGCCCGCTGCCTGTTCAACATCTCCAAACCTACGCAGAGACTGCCTGTGCCACACCACGAAGGGACACCTCTTCCCCAGATGTCACCCCATATAACTTTTAAGCCCAAGGGAGAGGCCAAGGAAAGCAAGGCTGGAAGAGGCTGGGTCCCACAAGGACACACAGCCAGTAAGCAACAGAACCCAGATTCAAACCTGGATCTATCTCAGGTGTTACTGTGGCTTCGGAGAGAGAGCTGGGGTCACAGTGCTTCTTATTTAGGAGGAGGCAGAGTGGAAAAAAAAAATCCAGAAGGCCAGCTCTTTCACGGATTAGCTATGTGACCTTACACAGCGCCCTCAAGCTCTCTGAACCTCAGTTTCCTCTTCCATATAATGGGAATCGTGACAGTACCTGCTTCTCACATAGCAGTTCTAAGAATGAAATACCGTAGGGATTTTATTTTATTTTTTTATTGTTTTGGCTGCGCTGCACAGCACGCAGGATCTTAGTTCCCGACCAGGGATCTAACCCGCACTCCCTGCAGTGGAAGCACAGAGTCTTAACCACTGGACCGCCAGGGAAGTCCTGTAGGGATTTTAAATTGTAACTCCCTGGGAATTCCGTGGCGGTCCAGTGGTTAGGACTCCGTGCTTTCACTGCCGACGGCCCGGGTTCAATCCCTGGTCAGGGAACTAAGATCCCACAAGCCTCGCAGCACGAACAAAAAAAATTGTAACTCACTCAGGCTCCCTTTCTCCCTTCCCTGCTTTATTTTTCTCTGTAGGACTTACTACCACCTGATTGCTTCATAGTTTACTCGTGTTGCCTGCCTCTCATTGCTAGCGTGCAAGCTCCACCAGGGCAAGAGGGTTTGTCTGTTTTGTTCACCATGGTATTCCCAGAGGTGGGAACTGTGCCTGGCACATCATCGGGAGCTCAGTGACTATCTGCTGAACAAATGTAAAGTGTCTGGCATCGTACCAGACGTATGTTAAGACCTCAGAAAGAGCAAGCGCTGATAAATCAACATCTGTTGAATGAATGGAAT
Organism: Mesoplodon densirostris; assembly: GCF_025265405.1. NCBI lineage: Eukaryota > Metazoa > Chordata > Mammalia > Artiodactyla > Ziphiidae > Mesoplodon > Mesoplodon densirostris. The sequence continues at coordinate 25,904,434 of NC_082662.1, read as the reverse complement.
GAAGAATTTGAGTGGCCGTGACTTCCCGCTCTGGGGCTGCACCAGTTTGGGACAGCAGAGGCGTCCAACCCTTTCTGTCTCCAGGTCCTCTGCCCTCCGTCAGCCCATCCCTCCCTAGGGCTGGCTGAAATCACTTAGGGGCTGGTGATGCCACACCTTTCGTAGCTGTAGACTCATCCCTTGGGAGCCAGTTCTACAGCCCAGCCTTGGAGGAAGTGGGCCCACATCCAGATACATCTGGTTCACTGTTTCTCTTCCCCCAAACAGCCCTGACTCCTCATTCTGGTATTTAAGAGTCTGGAGGGCAAGAAAGACACAGGCTCTGCCATCCTGGAGCTTCCAAGGGCAGGAAAGATACTCAGCAAGTCATTATACCCGTCATGGTAAGTGTGAAGAAGAAAACATACGTGCTGCCATGAGAGGGACCGGCGGGGGCCTAGTTTAGATTGGGGGTAGTGGATTACTTCCTGGAAGAAGTGACACTTAAGCTGAGAGCTGAACAATGAGGATTCACTCTCCTGACCAAGGGGAAGAAAGAGTGTTCCAGACAGAGGGAACAGAGCCTGAGGCAGCTCTGGGGCGGACAGGAGCTGAGCGTTGGAGGAATGGAAAGAAGTCCCTATGGCCAAAGCTTCATAAGCAAGTGAGTGGTGAGGTCGGCCAGGCTGGCAGAGCCTGGCAGCCATGTGCAGGACCCTCGTGTTCATCCCACGAGCCATGGGCATCCATTGCCATTGGGCATCACCTCCCAAAGCCGGGAGGGACAGGAACAGCCTTATGCTGAGTGACCAGCTTTGTGGAGAGCAGGCTGAAAAGGGCCCCTTGCTCCTCTGAGGCCCCGCCCCCTGCTTTCTGGACTGGTCACAAGGGGTAGAGAACACTCTGCTTGAGGGGCAGCTGCCCTCCCGTATCCCCCACACCTCTCTCCCCAGACTGGAAATGCCCCTGAGAATGCTCCTTCTTACCCATCTCTCTCACCCACAAAGCCAAGTAACAGCACAGTTGCTAGGTGAATGCCGAATGAAATTCTCCCTCACGGTCCAAATCATCCAGCAATTTCTGGTTGTATCTTGCAAACCCCACCCCAATCCCTGACTCCTGTTCATGGCTACCTTGGAGCGGGGGCGGCGGGGGGGCGCAATTAGGAGATAAGCAAATGCCAAAAGAAGTGTTCTGTAAACCATAAAGAGCATTCTGAGATCAGAGAGATTAAGAAACTTGCCAGAAGTCACACAGTAAGTGAACAGCAGTGCTGAGATTCAAGTAATAACAGCGATAGCTTCCCTTTATGACGAGTTACTTGTCCCAGACACTATAAGGGCTTTGTCTAGATTAAGCCTCACGGACACTATGAAGTGTGTTGTAACTTTCCATTTACAAGTGGGGAACTGAGACTCAGATAGGTGATGCGGCCAAGGTCACACAGCAAGTGAGCTAAGGAGCTGGGGTTCAAGGTCAAGTCTGTCTGCACCAGGGCCTGCTAAGTCACTGATGGCAGACTCATTACATTTCAAAACACCCCAGCGATGAAAACAATCCCTCCAGTGCCCAAGAAAACCAAGGGAGGCCAACAGGTACTGATCTCAGGAACCAAGTGCCCAAGTACCCAGGTCAGGGCCCGGCTCTGGCTTGTTACCATTTCAATTTGAGACATTTGAGACACAAGGAAAGCTGCACACTGCAGTCAGGGAGCCTGGCCTTTCAATTCACTGTGGTTTTTGGAGATCAGAATCCAGGTATTCCTGATACCTGAAACCTCAGGATTTCCAAGGGCCTGGCTGGTAGCCAGAGAGACCAGGTCAGGGAGAGAACAATACACACAGCCCCCGCACTGCTTCTGGAGCCTCCTTGGAGTTGTTCATACATTCGGATTCACACTCCACCTCTGAGGATCACGCCTACCACAACCTCTTCCTATAGAAATACCAGCCCACGGGAGTAAAGGCAGACATGTGCACACACATGTACACAGGGGAGTCCACTGTGACACTGTTCACACGAGGAAAATAATAGGGGAAAGCTGAAAATAACTAAATATCCATCATTATATCATGGTACCTCGTGGTATATCGTGATCCCTAAGAGGGATCTCTCTGCTGAATGGAGCAGATGTGTTGGTAAATGGGTATATACAACTAAATATAGTTAAATATAAATTATACCCCAATGAAGTTGATTTTCATTATCAAAAAATAAAAATTTTAAATTAAGAAAAAAACTGAAACAGGCACGGAGCTTTAGGTTGTATGAGCTTATTAGACTATCAGGAAACTGCAGATGACCTCATTACTCAACACCAGGGGACAGTGGTGGCCCACTGACTCCATGGAATGTTACAGAGGCAGGAAAGATGAAAGCCACTAGACTGACAGCAACACAGGCTATGCTTATGATGCAACGTGAAAGGCCAAGGCAGACTACAAACTGTTCCCACACTCAGATTACAACACCCCCTCCACAGATGCACTCCGGGGAGAGGCAGCAATGGAAAAGCACCAGAAAGAAGAGTGGTGGAATTTTAGCACCAGCCAGGTTCTCAGAATGGAGAACTCAGAACTCAGGAGCCCTGGGTCTGAGAGTCTTTACGCTGCGAGGTTCCGTGGCACCCCATAACTGGCTGAGCCACCCTAGCACTAGACCAAACACAGGAGAGAAGAGGTCAGCCCAAGACTACTCAAAGCATACTTCCCTCCCCCACGCAGTGTGAAGAGGAGAGGGCCCTGTCTTGACTCTGCCACCAGCTGGCAGTATGACCTTAGACAAGTGGGACTCAGTTTCTTCAGCCATAAAATGGGCCTCTGGGCAGGGCAGTGAGGTGGCTTGGAGCCCATCAGACAGCCCTGAGTTCCACCAGGTTCCCCATTCCTCGAATGCGGTCTCCAGCACCTTACCACTGAGCTGACAGAGCAGCTGCTGCACGCCAGCTTCAAGCTAACTAAGTCCCACTGAACCCTCCTGACACGCTGAGAGGCAGGTGCCGGTGTTCTCTCCACTTTACAGACAAGGAGAGAGGTCCTCAGTCACGCCGCTGAGAAGAGGCCAAGCCAGGACCAAGACCAGTCGGTCTGAGCCAGAGGCCTCTCACGCTCCCTCGACTGTAGAAGGTCCTCCTTAAATATCTGCTGACCGTCCAACTCACCATGTGCTGGCTTGGCTGGTGACTCCCATCCCTAGTGGGCCCATCTCATCTCCTCCCAGCCAGGACTCACCTTCAGCCCAGTCCAAATGCTGACCAAGGGAACGACTTTTGTCCCCTTCCTGCCTTGACAGATTTGCATCTGACCAAGAGGCAGATGCAAATGCGTCACGGCAGGAGGGACAAAAGTCTTCCCCACCGACCCATGTATGCCAAAATGTTCCCTCTAAAGATGCCTGGCAACCCCCCCTTAGAACTTCACTCCTGTGGGGCAATGTCCATTGAAACAGGTTGTTATTGGTATCCAGTAGTGCCCAACTGTACCACTTAATACTGTGTGACTGTGGGGAAATCATCTTCCCTCTCTGATCCAGCTTCCTCAGCTGTGAAATGGGGATAATATTCACTGCTTCATTGGGGTCGTTGTGAGGATTAAATGAAAGGGTATATACAAAGTGCTCACTACACTGCTGGGCCTGGGCTACCACTGGACAGCTCTGGGCTGGGAGCTCTGGGCCTACAGTAAGCACTCAGTAAATGGCAGCTCTTGTCTGTATCATGATCTGTAAAATAGGATAACTATGTCATGGGGTTGGCGGGTGGGGTGCGTAATGAGATGGCAGGGGTGAAGGGCTCAGCACAGCACCTGGTGTGCAGTAAGTACTCAGTAAATGTCAGAGGTCAGAACGCCAAGGGGAGGCCACTGACCCGAGGGGCAGGTCCCTTGCGGATATTATATACTTCCTAAGCGAACCTCCCGATTCCACTCTGTGCCAACCCTATCCCTCAGCATCCAGGATGTGAAGGGAGGGAAGGTGTGGGCAGAAGCCTAGACCAGGAATCAGATTTTAATCCTGACTGTGCAGTTCCTCCTCCTTTCACTGTGCAACCTTAGGCAAGTCAGCTAACCTCTCTGGGCTGCAGCTTCCTCATCTGTAAACTGGGGGTTGGAGCAGGACTGTCAGGTGCCTTCTGACTCAACATTGTAGGAGTCTGACTCAGAGAACAGCAACTGGCTCCAGACGGAATTCTCCACCCACCTTTTTAAGATGATAATAACAATAGCTCCTATTTGGAGCACTTACTCTAACAGGGCGGGGCACTTTTAAATCTTCCCAACTCGGCATTATGAGGGAGGTAGACAGGGAGACAGAGGCACAGAGAAATGGCAGGTCTCCCTTCAACACTCCCCCCACCCCCAGGATAGCCCAGCTTGATGGAATTCTGGTCAACTCCAAGGAAACTCTCCCTCCCCCAACAGGAAGCAAACCCTTTCTGGCCAGAGCCCTAGCCCAAACCTTGGTTTCACTGGGCAGGGAGGGATCTCAGGGAACAGTTCTTGATTCCCCCTCCTGCGGGTGTGCACACAAACACACATACACACACACACACACCCTTCACAGATGGGGAAGTAGAGGCCCAGGGAGGACAAGAGTCCAGGAACCCACTATGTAGCCTCTCTGTGCAGATATCATTCTCCAAAAATGGCTGTAAAGTAAATCTCTAGATCCCCCAGCTGTCCGCCCCTACACCCCCATCCTAACACACTCACACAAATCAGGGACAAAGGAAACTGGGATTTCAGCAGCCACCAGACTCCCCCTCCTGCCTCTCCACTCATCTTTTGTGTGGGGCAGAGGGGGAGGGGGCTGCCTGAATGAACCTCAGATTTAATGAAGGGAAGAGGGAAGGGAGAGGGGGCTGGGAAAGGAGAAAAGAGAAGGGGCCTCCCAGCCGGGGTCTGGCGGACGCTCCTCCCCTCTGCTGGCTGCTCCCCAGGTCCCCCAGCAGACGACCAGGTAATCCCTCCCCCCCACACACCCCAACCTCCCTCAGTTCCTGGGTTTTACCACCCAGAGCTGGGCCGATGGCGGTGGTAACCCGCACCCCTCACTCAAGACCGACTTAGAAAAGCAAAGGAGGCCTCCTCCCCTCCCCCAACTTCGGCTCTGGGGCCCAGAGGGCAAGCGTCTGGGGTTCACTGGGGAGGTGCCCAGGAATTAGCCTGAGCCAGACTGAACGAAGCAGAGACAAGACACAGAGAGACTGATAGACTGAACGGGCAGACAGACCCCGGCGGACAGACACGGAACCGTCTAGACAATGACAAATGGAGAGGCTTCGGACGGACAAAGACAGTCGGACAAACGAACGGACAGATATCAGACACATACAAATGGACAAACTGAGGCAGGCGGGTAGGGACAGAAAGACCAACTGACAGATTGCCAGAGAAACAGAGGACACACGGCAGAGAGGGACAGGGACCGGCAGGCCACACAAAGAGAGCGTCCGGGAGGGAGACCAGACGCGCACTGCCAGGACGACTCCAACAGCTGGGGCCGCAGCGCCCACCCCCGCCCCGGGCTCTGGGCCTCAGTCTCCCCAGTTCCCTGGAGAGGCGACCGCCCAGGACACCCCCTCCCCCGCCCGAGCGCGCCCCACCCCCTCCCCCGCGGTAACCCGATCCCCGGACACCAGCTGACCCCGGCGCCCGCGGGCCCGGGATGGGGGCGGGGGAAGTAGGTGAGAGGGGGGACCTGAGGGGCGAGGAGGCGGGGTGCGGGCCCAGAAAGCCAAGTTTGGAGGAAGGAAAAAGAAGAAACTATTTGGAGGAAGAAGACAGGACAAAAGTGCGAGGCCGAAGAAGGGGCAGGCGGCGGGGGCGGGCGCCGGGGGCGGGACTCACGCAGCTGAGCAGGGAGCAGGCGCCCAGACAGGCCCCCATGTCGGCGGCGGCGCGGGGCGCAGGGCGCGGGCAGAGGGGCGCGGGATCCGGTCGGACTCCTGGCGCCGCGGGCTGGCCCCGCCCTCAGCCCCGCCCCGGCCCCGCCCCGCCCCGCCCTACCTGCCGGAACCGCTCGCCGTCTTCCGGCGGCGCTCGGGGCCTCCAGGGACTCACCTGGGCCAGGTGCGGCAGGTGGGACCCTAGGGAAAGTGGAGGTACCGGGGGTTCCAGCGGCCGCGCGAGCCGCGCAACCGGGCTTGTGTCCGGATCCAAAGTGATGGTTTGGAAATAGTGAAACCTGGGTTCGAGTGCCGACGAGGCCGCAATGCGACCTCACAACACTTACCCCGGACTCCCACCGCAGGGGACAGAAGCCAAGAGATGGCCACCCCTGACTCCTCGGCGCTTGGCACGGAGCCTCTGCCCAGTACATAAGCGTTGAATGATGAATGACTGGACAAAGAAATGGGCAAGTCACTTCACCGCTCTGATCCTCAGTTTCCCCATCTGTAAAGTGAGGATACCTACCTCAGAGGGCTGTTACAACACATAGGAGATGCTTGCCAAGTGTGAGCTCCCTCTGCCTGTTACTCCTAAGACCCCGCCTCGCACTCTTTCGTCTGTCCTCCCCTCCATCCACCTGTTCTTTAAGCTCTACTGACTCCTGTCTTGGGCCACATGCTCCCCAGAGCCACCCGGCTCATCGCTCCCCAGGGATGCCCGAGCCTGGCCCCCAACTAAGGAGGTCAGAAGGGGTGGGTGGGTCACATTCCTGCCAGACCGTCCCCCAGAGGTAGGTGGAAGAGACCCAGAAGCAGGGCTCTGTAATCACTCTTAGTTCACCCTCCAGCCCGCCCCTCACTCAGCCGTAGATGGGATAATGTTAGGGAAGGAAATCTGCGTGCCTCAAAGCTGGCCCCGGGGCCAAAGATCCTACCTGACTGCATCCTTGGTGATTCATGGAGCGCCAGGCTTAGCCATTCATTGTGCTAGGACTGTTCCGCAAACATACCCTACACTTTCCCTCCTCCACACTTTAGCACACAGGATACCCTCCCCCTGGAAAGTCCTTCTCTTTATCCCCCTCTCTACCCTTCAAAGCCTTGCTCACAATCTCATATCTTTTTGGTGAAGAGAACCACCCTTCCCCCAAAACAACTACCTGGCCCCATTAGGAATAAATATTCCTAATATAAATATATCCTGCTTCCCTGTGTTTCTACAACACGGGACCCCTTTACAGCCCCACAAATAACTAAAGTTACCACACAGCTCAAGCTTGTACCAAACTCTTTCACCTACATGGTCCCATTCAAGCCCTTTAGTAACCCTGAGAAGTAGATTAACTCCTACTCCATTCCATTTTACAGATGAGGAAACAGGTTCAAAGAAGTAAAGTGACGTGCTAGACATAAACTGAGCACTGAATAAACATCAGCTATGACTACTGTGGTTAGTTACTATTGCTGCTCAAAGCCACAGAGCTCAGAAGGGCAGAGCTAGAAGACCACCCAATCTGGCCCTGATCTCAGAACCCAAGGCCTGTCCCCGACATCTCACTGCCTCTGTTTGAAAGTAGAGGTGACTATACCCAGTCAGCCTCTTTTTCTGTCCAATAATGTCTTCAGTCCTAGTCAGAGACCCTCAGGAGACTTTGAGCCGCCCAAGGACTGTCTGACTCACCTCTGGCCGGTCCCTCCCCTGCCCTGGGCACAGCACAGGGCCTGGCACACTAAGGCAGTGGATGCTTCCTGAATGAATGAATGCCTGAACATTTACCACAAGGCCAGTGTCCTCATTCTGCCGCCTAGGAGTCTGAAGTGAGCCCTTCTCACGGCCACCCACCCCAGGGTCAGTTCCTCTTGACACTGCTGCCCCAAGAGCCGAATTGTCCACCCTCAACCCGTCCCTTTCCATGAACTGGTCCAGTAGAAAACACCCACGACTTTGCTGAGACTCTTGTTCTGTCACTGCCTCTCCCACCCTCTGCCGCCCTGGAGATCGCTTCTCCTCTCTTACTTCCACCCCTTACCCTGAAATGGGAGTGGTTGTCTTACTTAACCTCACAGAGCAGTTACAAGCATCCAGAAAGCATTCTAAGAAACAGGCAATTATCTGAAAGGAGGGAGGGATTAATATACCTGCAAGTGTAGAGAAGCAGCCCCCTCTGATTTTTTAGATTGAAATTTTCCAGAGCAGGCTGATGTGCTGCCTTGTCCTGGCCTCACCCCTCCCAAGATGGAGGTGAGCTGGGCTCTCACATCCTCCCCACATCGCCCTGCCCAGAGGGGCAGACCCCCTACAGACAACTCACTCTGTAGCCTTCTCCTGGTGCTTCGTCTTTCAGCCTCATGCTTCTCATCTGTAAAATGGAGATAATCGTTTTTGATCCAGCTATCTCACGGGACTAGTGAGGAGATGAAATGAGGAGGTGGATAAAGAAGCTTCATTCCTTGGTATCCTGACAAGCCCACCCACTTTTCTCCCAGTCTTGAATCTCTTGCAAGGGACTAGAATCATTCTGTCTCTCACACCTCCAAAGGCAAGATAACTGTCAGCAGCTGTGTGATCCTGGCAAGTCACCCATCCTCTTGGAGCCTCAGTGGAGGGCTGGGATTCAGGATCACCACAGCTCTTCCAACCATGTAATGCCGTGTAAACTACACCCATTGAGAGAAACCTACAGGGGTCAATTGGTCCATCCCCCTGTGCCCATCACCCAACCCAGACAGATGCTCAACTCTCCAGATCCCAAAGGAAGCAGGACCTGGCTTCTTGGGCCACTCAGCCCAAGTGTTCTCTAATCTGATCTCATTGGGCCTCAGTTTTCAAATCTGCAATATGGGGACAATCCCCTGCTCAAACTCCCCCATGGCCCCCAGTATCCCCCATCCATTCTTGCCCATCCCTCTTACTATCCTCCTGTCCATGAGGACTCAGATGCACTCTGGCTTTGAGCCTCCTGTCCCCTGGGCCTCGCTCTCTGCCCTGGCCTCCACTTCCTGCTTCTGATGCATTTACAGAGCAGGGCTGAAGCTACCCCTTATGAATATTCATGTGGGATAATAAGGGCCTGGGGTTGGGGGAGCTTCTGGGGAGAGGCATTCACGAGACACCATCCACCCACTCTCCCCATACACAGCCCCCCACCAAGGCTGCCCTCCTTCCCAAAGGGTGCATGGGAGTTTGAGGCAAAGGCCTGAAGTAACAACAATAATAATATCCACAGCAACCATTTTTAAGTGCTTACAACACGCCAGGCACCCTGCTAAGAGCATTTCCTGTAAGATGCTTTTAAGTTGGGAACTATGTTCCCATTTAACAGATAAGGAAATCCATGCTCCAAGAAGGAGCACTCACGTAAGTCATATGCGAAACATGTAAAGTGATTACAAGCAGAGCAAGGATGGAACCCAGGTCTTGTCGGACTCCAGAGCTGGTACTCTTTTTTTTTTTTTGGCCGTGCCATGCAGCTTGTGGGATCTTAGTTTTCCGACCAGGGATTGAACCAGGGCCCCGGCAGTGGAAGTGTGGAGTCCTAACCACTGGACCACCAGGGAATTCTCAGAGCTGATACTCTTAACCTCTGCCATGCAGGTGCACAGGGCCAAGCTCAGGAGCGTATGGTCAGGGGGCCACATCTGGACCTCACACTCCAGCAGATGTGCTCACAGTGGTCTTAGGCGACCAAGGCTTTAGGAATGGACTCAGGTCCTGGAATTGACTCCATCTGGAGAATATGGAGACAGGCAGACAGGTGTGTGCATGAACGCAGATACACACACGATGTACATGTGAGCACGGATGCATGCAGAATGTGTTGTGTGTGCATGGCGGTGAGCATGTGTGGCCCTGAGGCGGTGAGCATGTATGCCCCTGAGGCTGCCCAGGGGATGCAATGCTCTGCTGCTTTGTTCCTTTTTCAACCAACCACAGGACCTGCTGTGTGCCATGTGCTGGGGATGTGGTGTGAACAGGCCAACACCGTCCCTGCCCTCCCGGAGTGGCAGTCTGGTGGGCTTTGTACCCAGATATGGTAACACTCCAGAAGGAACTTTTGTGGGAGGTTTTCTCTGGGGGATGTGGCTGGGAGGTGAGGGGGAAGACTGTGGGAAAAGGGGAAAAGGTGAGACATGTGGGGCGGGGAGCTACAGGGGAGCCCCTGACACTTGCCAGAAGCGAGGGCTGGAGGAGTAAACCAGGGCCTGGCATGGACTACCCAAGGGTCATAGGTCTGAGGATTCTAGGTCTCTGGATGCTCCCTTTACAGATATCAAAAGTCTGCCACAGGGCTTCCCTGGTGGCGCAGTGGTTGAGAGTCTGCCTGCCGATGCACGGGACGTAGGTTCATGCCCCGGTCCGGGAAGATCCCACATGCCACGGAGCGGCTGGGCCCGTGAGCCATGGCCGCTGAGCCTGCGCGTCCAGAGCCTGTGCTCCGCAATGGGAGGGGCCACAACAGTGAGAGGTCCGCGTACCACACACACACACACAAAAAGTCTGCCACAAATGCACATGTGGGCACTGTGTGTGTGTATGTCTTTACGTGTGTGTGTGCACAGGTGATTATGTGTGAGTTGCATATGTGAATTCATGTCAATATGTGTAAGGAGAGGACATGCATGAATTGGAGAATGTGGGTGAATCATGTGAGGTGTGTGCTGATGAGGGTTTTACATGTAGGGGTGTGTGTGTGAGTGAGAGTGTGAGTGCACCAGGCCTGTTACTGTCAGGGAGAAGGAGGAGGGAAAAGAGTGTCATTTGACCAAGTCCTCACATTCATGAGCCTCAAAAATGCATCAAAAAACAGATGGACGGGTGGAGGGATAGTGAGATGAAAGGATGGATTTGGATGGATTTGGATGGATGAATGGAAAAAGGGATGGATATGAGATAAAGCAAATATTGCAAGATGTTCCTTGTAGATTCCAGATGATAAGGATATGGGTGTTCAGTGTACAATTGTTTCCACCTTTCTGGATGCTGGACATTTTTCATAATAAACTGTTAGAAAACAATGTACACTCAAAGGAGGCTGGAGGTCTCGTCCCAGGGAATCACGCACAAGATGGAAAGAACAGGACGCTCATCAAACAGTTTTAAACTATATCCCATCACCAGACCACGCGGCACTGTGAACTCATATCATTTATAATTCCTGCAATGATCTTATGAATCTCTCAATTGCATTGGATTTGTGAGTGTGTGTGTGTGCATGTTAAAGATGTTAATTTATTAAATAAAAGTATGTAAAACACACCACTGTTGTGGCCAGACTGTTTTGGCATGTCTTCATTGTTTTGTTATTTTTTTTTGCGGTACGCGGGCCTCTCACTGTTGCGGCCTCTCCCATTGCGGAGCACAGGCTCCGGACGCGCAGGCTCAGTGGCCTAGGCTCACGGGCCTAGCCGCTCCGCGGCTTGTGAGATCTTCCCGGACTGGGGCACGAACCCGTGTCCCCTGCATCGGCAGGCGGACTCCCAACCACTGCGCCACCAGGGAAGCCCCCATGTCTTCATTTTTAACTTACTGGGAGCCTCAAAAATAAGAACTGGTTTGGGCCTCTCTTGGCCTGTGAGAGTCCCTGCTGTGTGAGGCGTGCATGTGGGTTTGCACATACACGCACTGTAGGGATGCAAGCACATGTGGCTGGGTGAGGCTGATGCCCATGGGAGTACCCACCCAGGAACTCAGCCTCCTCTAGGTCCCCATGAGGCCAGCACCGTTCTCAGGGCGAGGGAATGTCTTGGGGCTGAAGAACGGAAGCCACCGGCCCCATGGCAGTCTTGGGGACCAAGAACTCTCTCATCCAAGGCTTGGACACTCTCAGGCCAAGCAGCGTCCCCTAGCCAGCAGTGGAGTGAGGGCGGCGGAACCTGTGGTGTTTCCCCAGGACAGCAGGGCAAGGCAGGGTGTCCTGCGGCCCCATGGCTCCTCTCTTCCTCTTCATACACTCCCTTCCTCTCCTCCCTTCCTCTCCTCCCTTCCTCTCCTCCTGTCTAACCACTCTTCCTCCCCTGCCCAGTGCCTGTTGGTCCAAACTGTCAGCAACCCCCATTGTACAGAAAGGGAAACTGAGGCCTGGAGAGAGCAGAGCTACCCAGGCCACACAGCAAGGTAGCAGCAGGGTCAGAACTGAGCTCCAGCCTGCATGCTATTCTCTGCACCACTGTCGGCCATCTCTGCATCTCCCTCCTTCTGTAAGGAAGGGTGGGGGTCCAGGCCCAGCAGACCCAGCAAGTGAGGCCCCAGAGTGCCCTCCTGCCTGTGTGGGTCACATACAAGATCCAGCAGCCCACGGGGGCACCAAAAACAGAGCATGGCTGGGAGGCTGGACTTGGGTTCTAATCCCAGCTCTGCCATAGACCCTGCTGGAGTGAACCTGGACAGTTCCCTGTCCCTCCCAGGGCCTCAGTTTCTCCACCTGTTAAACAAATGGGGTGAACTACAGCAGTGGCTTTCACATGTTTGGGAGCAGAACCCCGAGCAGCTACAAGAGTTGCTGCCCTTGTCGGTGCAGGGAAGGCAAATAGGTCTCCATCCACTCAGCCCCCTCATCTGCCCTCCACCAAGGAACTCGCCAAAGAAATTTCCACCCAATTGCAGAACCAGGGGATAAGAGATCAGGCTTCATCACCGAACAAGGCTGGGCTGCTTGCCAGCTGTGTAAGGCTCCCCAAGCCTCAGCTTGCTTCTCTGTAAAATGGGATTAACATTACCAACCTCCTAGGGCTGTGTGAGATTAAATGAAATAATTCATGTCCAGTGCTTGGTACATGATGAACCTATTAAAACTTCAGGCAACAGTGGCTGTTATTACTAGTCACCCCAGATGAGAACCACTGCATAAGCCTGCTGGCTTCACCATGCATTATATCTGTTGTTCTGGCCCCAAAGCCAGTGCATTTTGGCAGCTGCTACCCCAGATTCCTCAGCTGACCTATCTCTGCAGCTGCTCCAGAGCAGCTGAGCCTGCAAAGGCTGCTTCGAGGCCAGGCCTGGCCCCGAGGAGGGGAAGAATAGGGCTCCCTGTAATCAGGCCGGCCTGGGAGCAGGGGCCCGGGAGCAGGGTCAGTTTCATCTGGATGACAAAGCCTCTGGCAGGCCATCATTAGCTCCCCTCCCCTGCCCTGCGCCAGGCCCTGACCTGGCTCCTGAAGCTCCAGAGAGAAGGCGGCAGGTATTTAGCCAAAGCCTTTCATTCCCAGGGGCCCTCCCCTGGCTGCCTGATGACGCAAGCAGGAGGGAAAGTCAGCTTGAAGCCAGGGTCCCCAACCCACTAGGCAGCAATCAGCCCCAGGGTGGACAGCCACTTGGAATTGAGAATCCTGCAGTGTTGGAGCTGAAGGAAACTCACAACTACCTAATGTATATATACACAGTGGAATATTATTCAGTCTTAAAAGGGAAGGAGGGACTTCCCTGGTGGTGCAGTGGTTAAGAGTCTGCCTTTCAATGCAGGGGACAGGGGTTTGAGCCCTGGCCCAGGAAGATCCCACATGCCGCGGAGCAACTAAGCCTGTGCGCCACAACTACTGAGCCCGTGCTCTAGAGCCCACGAGCTACAACTACTGAGCCCGCATGCCACAACTACTGAGCCCGCGTGCCACAACTACTGAGCCCGCTTGCCGCAACTACAGAAGCCCACACGCCTAGAGCTCCGCAACAAGAAAAGCCACAGCAATGAGAAGCTTGCGCACCCCAACGAAGTGTAGCCCCTGCTCATCGCAACTAAAAAGAAAGCCCACGTGCAGCAACGAAGACCCAACACAGCCAAAAATAAATAAATAAATAAATAAATTTTTAAAAAACAAGAAACACTTCTAGTGTCTCCTCTTATTTAACAGATGGGGAAACTGAGGCTGAGACAGGGGAAAGGACTTACACCCATGCACACAATGGGTGAGTGTTGAGAGGTGCTCCCTGACTTTCTATTCCTTCCCCAGCAAGCTCCGCTCTCACCCCGGGCTGCACAGCTGCTGCATCCAGCTCATAACCCGGACTCCAGATTCCAGCTGGCTCTTTGGCACACCTACCAGTGCAATTTCTTCAATCTTTTAAAAAAATAACGTTACTCCTTTACTCTGGGTTTTGTTTCTCCCAGTTATAAAATATACCTGTTCCATGAGAGCAGGGACCTCATTTGTCTGGTTCACCCCAGGATCCAATCCCCCAGATTTTTGCGCCAGGCAGGGCTTTGGGGAAATACAAGAATGCTTTAAAAAAGTAAAAAGAAATCACCTGTGACTTCCCACCCTCAACGTGCTTTAATATATCTTATTCTTTTTTTAAATTTATTTTATTGAATTATAGTTGATTTACAATGCTGTGTTAATTTCTGCAGTGATTCAGTTATACATATATATACATTCTTTTTCATATTCTTTTCCATTATAGTTTATCAAAGGATATTGAATATAGTTCCCTGGGCTATACAGTAGAACCTTGTTGTGTATCTATTCTATATATAATAGTTTGCATCTGCTAATCCCAAACTCCCAGTCCATCCCTCCTCCACCCCCCTCCCCCTTGGCAACCACAAGTCTGTTCTCTACATCTGTGAGTCTGTTTCTGTTTCATAGATAGGTTAATTTGTGTCATATTTTAGATTCCACATATAAGTGATAACATATGGTATTTGTCTTTCTCTTTCTGACCTCCTTTGCTTAGTATGATAATCTCTAGTTGAATCCATGTTGCTGCAAATGGCATTATTTCATACTTTTGTTGGTTGAGTAGTATTCCATTGTATAGATGTACCACATCTTCTTTATTCATTCATCTGTTGATGGACATTTAGGTTGTTTCCATGTCCTGGCTACTGTGAACAGTGCTGCTATGAACATAAGGGTACCATTTCACCATGAACATTTTCCTGGCCATTAAGATGTTTTCCTGAGGAGGGACCACATGGGGGCTGGCGGAGCTGAATCTCTAGCAGGCGTCCAGTTTGGGGCCAGGTTGGAGTTGGAACCATGGAGATTTTGAAGGAAACCCCGCCCCCAACTTGTGCCCCTGGCAGCGGGGAGTGGAGCCATCTTCCTAATGTGCCCACCTGTATGGAGCATCAGTTGGAGGCGGCGTGGTATCGGGGCATTCCTGCTAACGGTTTCCAGCTTGAGTGGCCTCTGCTGGGCTGGCTCCCTCTGGCTTTTTAGGGACCACTGTGCTGTCCACAAGGAAGATTTCTGCTCCGCTGGAGTCCAGACAGAGGCTGGAGTGGCTGACCTCACTTGGGTAGGGGACAGAGGTATCCTAATGGCTTCCAATTCAGGTGCTGTTGAATTGTGGGAGCTGGATGAGAATGAGGCACCCATTGACAGCAAGTTCTGCAAGTATGAGCACGATGACATCGTGTCTGCAGTGTCCCAAGCTCTGGCACACAAGCGGTTGGTGGCAGCAAAGACTTCTGCACCGAGGTTTGGGACCTTGCTCAGTAGATGATTCTGAATTCATACCAAGCTCACTCTGGGCAGGTCACCTGTATTGCTGCCTCTCTACACAAGGACTCCGTGTTTCTTTCATGCAGTGAGGACAGTAGAATTTCACTGTGGGATATCCACTGCCCCAAGCCAGCATCACAGATGGGCTGCAGTGTATCTGGCTACCTTCCTACCTCCCAGCCTTGGCATCCTCAGTGGAGTAAAGTCTCTGTCTTCGGTGATGAGAATGGACTGTCTCCCTGTGGGCATAAAGAGTGCAAGCTGTGCCCTCAGCTCAGCTGTGCACTCCCAGTGTTTCACTGGGCTGGTGTTCTCCCCACACAGCGCTCCCTTCCTGGCCTCTGTCAGTGAAGACGGCTCACTTGCTCTGCTGGACTCAGGCATTGCCGAGGGGTGTAGAAACCGAGCCCACAGAGACTGTGAGAGAAACTACTCTGTCCCTGCTAAATCACTCCCTTCTTACCCTAGTGGGCTGGGACCGTCAGGTCACCCACCATATCGTGCCCACAGAACCTCTCCCAGAGCCTGGACCACAGAGTGTTGCCAAGTAGGTTGGATTTCAGACAAAAAGCAAATCCCCCATGAGTATCCACTCCCTTTGCCCCTGCCCTCTCAGTTTGTGAGACAAGACAGGAGCCTTATACAGTATGTTGATACGTCAGATCTGTGCAGTTAATAGGCGCTGTCTCTCAGCCTGGGGCAGGCTGGATTCTGGGGTCCTGTAGTCAGGGAAGAAAAACTTCCTTGAACATGGATATGTATGTGTGTCTGAGTGTGTGTGTAGATGCATAGCTGTTGCTGGCAGGGGGAATAAAAAAGCCATCCCACATCTTTCCCTAGACCCAATCCCCATCCCCCAAAGTTAATAAAAGATTTTTTCTTTAAAGAGAAAGTGTTTTTTCCTTTTTTTTTTTTTGAATTTTATTTTTTTTAATACAGCAGGTTCTTACTAGTTCTCTTATTTTATGCATATTTGTGCATATACGTCAGTCCCAGTCTCCCAGTTCATCCCACCACCATTACCACCACCACTCCACACCACACCACCCCGTTTTCCCCCCTTGGTGTCCATACATTTGTTCTCTACATCTGTGTCTCTATTTCTGCCTTGCAAACTGGTTCATCTGTACGGAAGATTTTTTTTAAAGCAAGACGTTATTTGAGAGATTTTGTTTTGTTTTGTTTTTGGGGGGTTTTGGCCACGCCCTGCAGCATGTGGGATCTTAGCTCCCCATCTAGGGATCAAACCCACGACCCCTGTATTGGAAGTGAGGAGTCTCAACCACTGGACCACCAGGGAAGTCCAACAAAAGGTTTTTATGCTTCCCATGCAGCTGTGCGTGAGGAATTGGCCTTGTCTGGATGAGGTATGGGATGTGGGCATTCCTGGATTCTTGGAAGCAGCTCATAGACTGCTCATAGAGATAGGAGCAACTTAATTTTTTTATAGAGCTTAGTTCACCTTTATCAAGTGCTTCCGTTCACATCCAGCCCAGCTCACCTTGAGGAGGAGCCAGCACACTCACCACAGTTTTGCTCATCTCCTTGCTATTAAACTGAGCCAGAAGTCCAGTTTCTGGCTGAATAAGAAGTTTGGCTGGCACCTGTGTAATGCCCACCCCACACCCCCATGGAGTTATATATATGAGAGATGAGTGTATTTCTGCCACAGACGCCATAGAAAAAAGTTTCAGGATGGAGAGCTTAATGGCATTTCAGTTAAAAACTGACACAGGCTTGCACAGGAATGTCTGCCATCGTCCCACCTGAAAACAGCCTGGGGCCTGAGCTTTTTTGCGCCTGGGCCCCTGTCTCTGGATATAAGAAGACTGAATGTCTTTTTGGGGGACTCTGAAGATTTGAAATGCAGCATCAGATAGAGAATCAGAAGTACTGGTCAGTGAAATAAGAAGTTGATTCATTGTTTTTAAAAAAGATGTTTTCTTAACACCATTGAGAGTGGCTCTGTCAGTGGGTGTCCCCCTCCTCAGAAGTCACCTTCTTAGCAAGGCTCCTGGGACCACTCAGCCTAAAGTGATCCACTCGATCACTTTATTTTCTTCATGACATATATCACTATCTGAAATTATCTTATTCCCTCATCTGTTCACTAGTGTCTTGTTTGTCTGCTTATTAAACTAGCCACGAGGCAGTTTAAACCCTAGGACAGGAGGAACTAATGCACCACTGGCACCTAGCATACAGCTCTCCTCACCAAACATTCATGGACTGTGTGCCAGGCAGAGTCCTAGGCCCTCAGAGTACAGCAGTGAATAAAACAGACAAAAAACCTTGCCCCTGTGGAGCTTACATTCTAGTGGGGAATGAATGAATGAATGAATGAAAGAATTTAACTACCTCCTGTTGTTGGACATTTAGGTCATTGCTCCTTAAGCTTTTCCCCTGCTTTACCTCTCATATAACCAGGAAATTTCTTTAAATTCTCACATTTGATCATTCAAATAAATGTAAAGTTTGCATTCTATGCAGAGTGACCAACTTGCCCTGTTTTGCCTGGGACTTTTCTGATTTTAGCACTGAAAAGTCTCATGTCCCCGGAAAACCTTTAGTCTTGGGCAAACTGGGGCAGCTGGTCACCCTAATTCTTTGCTCGACTGTATTCATGATTTCTTCTCAAAAAAAAAAAAAAGCAGCTTTATTGAAATATATTCCACATTCCATAAAATCCACTTGTTTTAAAGTGTACATTTCAGTGGGTTTTAGAGCAATCACAAGGTTGTGTGATCACCACCACTATCTAATTCCAGAACATTTTCAGCACCCCAAAAAGAAATATTGTACCCGTTAAGCAGTCACTTCCCATTCCTCTCTCCCCACAGCCTCTGACAACTACTTTCTGTCTCTATAAATTTATTTGTTCTGGACATTTCAAATAATGGAATTATGTGGCCTTTTGTAACAGTCTTCTTTCACTTAACATAATGTTTTTAAGGTTCATCCATATCATAGCATGTATCAACACTTCATTCTTTTTTATTGCCAAATAACATTACATTATACGAATAAAGCATTTTTAAAAATTCTATTTGTTCATCAGATGACAGACATTTGTATTGCTTCCACTTCAGGGCTATTACGAATAATGCTGCTATGAACATTGATAAACAAGTTTTTGTGTGGACATATGTTTTTATTTCTCTTCAGTACATACCTAGGAGTTGAATTGCTGGGTCATACGGTAACTCTGTTTAGCATTTTGAAAACTGCCAAACTGCCTTCCAAAGTTCCTGCACCCTTTTACATTCCTATCAGCAATGGGTGAGGGTTCCAATTGCTTCACATCCTTGTCAACACTTGTCATTGTCTATATTTTTTATTGTGGCCATGTGGTGTGATCTTCATGTTTGTTTGAACACAAAAATTAGGTTTGAAATTACTTATCATCAAATAAAGTCAACCCCCTTGGAATGTCTCCCATGTCAATCATGTGCCCCGGAGAACCCCAACAGACCTCTCAGGAGCTGTGAGGACAAGGGCACCAGCCTGATCTGGGTGGGTTAAAGTCATTTCCGAAGTTTTGATATTGTAAACAACACTTTTTGATAATAAAAAAAAATTTACTTTTGGGACTTCCCTGGTGGTCCAGTGGTTAAGACTCTGTACTCCCACTGCAGGGGGCACGGGTTTGATCCCTGGTCGGGGAACTAAGATCCCGCATGCTACACAGCGTGGCAAAAAAAAAAAAAAAAAAAAAAAAAAGTTAAAAACATTACTTTTGATTTGTTTGATTACTAGTGAAGTGGAAATTTTTTCACATTTATTTTTTTATCATTTATATGTATTATTATTTATATTTTTCATATATTTTTATTTGTATTTCTTATTTGGTCCCAGAATAATCTTTTCAGAAGAAGAATCTGATCACACCCTTGTTTAGAACTTTAGGTGGCTCTGCACGGCCCACGGAATAAAGACCCACTCCCTTACATCGGACCCTGCCTGCTCCTCTGGCCCCTTTTCACGTTCGGACAATGTGCAGTTTCCAAAAAGAGTCCTTCCATCTCTCTCCTTCTGCTTTTGGCAATTTGTGGACATCCTCTCCCCCTGGGTGACTCCCAGGCTCACCACCACATGTCTGATGGAATCGTTTGTTCACGGGACCAGCTTCCTGGGGACACGAACTCTGCAGAAGGGCTCCCTAGTTAGGAAGCACCCTTCGATTGGTTTAATGCTCTGCTGTCACCGCTTTCAAATTCTTAATGATTTTTTAACAAGGGGTCTCACATTTTTATTCTGCACTGGGACCCGTCCATTATGTATGTAGCCTGTCCTGCTTATTTACCTTCTGCCTCTCACACAGGTTAATACATTCTTTGACCTCAGAATCTGTCCTACCCCCTCTGTGCCCCCAGTGCCTGGTGGAAGCTGAATAAATGAATGCCCAAAATGTATGAATAAAATGAATGAATGTGGGCTTCCCTGGTGTTGCAGTGGTTGAGAATCTGCCTGCTAACGCAGGGGACACGGGTTCGATCCCTCATCCTGGAAGATCCCACATGCCACAGAGCAACTAAGCCCACGAGCCACAACTACTGAGCCTGTGTGCTGCAACTACTGAAGCCCGTGCGCCTAGAGCCCATGCTCCGCAACAAGAGAAACCGCCGCAGTGAGTAGCCCGCGCACCACAATGAAGAGTAGTCCCCACTCGCCGCAACTAGAGAAAGCCCACGTGCAGCAACAAAGACCCAACGCAGCCAAAAATAAATAAATAAAGTAAAATAAATTTATTTAAAAAAATTAAAAATAAAATGAATGAATGATGGGAAGGAAGGGAGGGAGGGAGGGAGGAAAGGAACACAGGAAGGAAGGAAGGAAGGAAAGAAGGAAGGAAGGAAGGAAAGAAGGAAGGAAGAAATTCACCTGTTATACCTTGAGGAATAAGGTAGGAGGGATTTTCAGTGTAAACAGAAGTTGAAAGAACATTCCCAGTAGAGGGGACATGGGTGAAAATTCCGCGTGGGCAGGAAGGACCAGGAGGCCCTGGGAAATGTGGTTGCACTGGCCTCAGCTGAACCCCCAGGATGTGGGGGAAGGTGCGTGTTGGGGGCAGAGGCAATGGCTGGTCTCTGAAAGGAGCTCTTTCCCTGACTGGGGGCAGGGAGAAAGCCCTGGAATCCAGAAGAGGGGATGCTAATTAGTGCCCCCAGAGGGGCCTCTCCTGTCATTGGGTGGTGGAAGGGGTCAGGCCAGGAAATCAAGGGGAGCCAATGAGGACAGCTTGGCTCAAGTCCAGGCCATCAAGGCTGAGTGATCTTAATGACTCCAATCAAAATGCCTTAGCCACCATTGGGACAAACCTCAGGTCTCTGACCCAGGGGTCAGCATCTCCTGCCTGGTGCCCCATCAGAAATAAGGCTTCTCTGGACCCCAGGCCCTCCACCCCAGCCCACCCTTGGCCCCCTTCCCCTTGGCAGCGGGATAGTCCTCAGGGTCCCAGGACCAAAGAGAGGTTAGAATAGGCCCCAGCTATAGGCCCATGGGTGCTCCAGCTGCCTCCAGGGGCAGGAGATAATGACCTCTTGGGGTTTATGGGCGTAGGGCTTGGCCCTGCCCAGCACAAGGGAAGCAGCCCAGATGTCTGCAACCTCCCTGCCCCACGGAGTTTAATGTTGCCAATCTGGATCTGTCTACTTCGCCCCTCACCTCCTGCTACTTTCTCTCCTTTACTCCTGACCTCCCAGCCACAGTGGCTTTCCTTCCAGCCCTTGGTAAGTCAAGTTCATTCTCACCTCAGAGCCTTTGCACTTGCTCTTCTCTCTGCCTGGAATGTTCATTCCCCAGATCCAGGCATATCTGCCTCTTATCATCAGGCAGCCCTCAGCTCAAACACCATCTCCTCACTCAGGAAGGCTAGAAGTGTCCTCCCCAGCTGGATGCACGGCCAGCCCTTCTCTACCCCATGACCTTCTTCAATTTTCAGACTGCCTGGCTCAGAATCCTACCCCTATTATCTACTAGCTGGTGCAAGTTACTGAACCTCTCTGTGCTTCTATTTCCTCACCTATAAAATGGGGATAATAGTAATACATGTCATTATGTTGTTGGAAGGAGTAAATGAGATGACACAGGCACATAGTAAGGCTCCATAAAGGGTAGCCATTGTGACCATCACTGTCTGCCCGCCCCAGCTCCCCTTGAGAGAAGAAACTGTCTGCTTGCAACCCCAGGGCCTAGAACAGTGCTTGGTACATAAAAGCCACTCCAGAAATATGTATTGATCTGTTTGCTTTTCTCCTAATATTTTGCCCTTTTCCTACTCTCCTGCTTCCCATGCAAGAGAAACTGTTAAGCGGACTAAAGGCCTCCCCAGGCTGGAACAGGAGGAAGGATGGAGACAGTGGTGAGAGCAGAGACATCACAGGCCCTGAGAGGGCCCTGCACGTTGCAGCCAGACCCCAAAGGGGGACCTACCAGAATGACCCCCAAACCACAGTGTGACCTCCCATCTCAGCAGAACGATTCTTATGCCCTCCAGTATGACCCAGAAGAAGTGGAGAGAGATGTTGGTCCCGGAAGGGCCATTCAAAGCAAAAAGGATAAAAACAAACAAACAAAAAAAAACCCCTGAGATTTGAAGGATGAACATAGTTGACCAGTTGGCAGAGCTGATGGAGGGAAGGTGCAATTCTAATCACTGACCCAGAACCAGGGCATGGGCGGTATCTTGCAGGATTCTTTTTTTTTTTTTTTTCTTCACGGTACGCGGGCCTCTCACTGTTTTTGCCTCTCCCGTTGCAGAGCACAGGCTCCGGACGCGCAGGCTCAGCGGCCATGGCTCACGGGCCCAGCCGCTCCGCGGCATGTGGGATTTTCCCAGACCGGGGCACGAACCCGTGTCCCCTGCATCAGCAGGCGGACCCTCAACCACTGCGCCACCAGGGAAGCCCTTGCATGAATCTTAAGACTAAAAAAGAAATGCTTTCTTGATGGAACCTCATGAGACAAGATGCTCCTAATGAGACGGGGAGGATGCCCATTTTGCTCACCTGGCACAGAAGAGAAATGAATAAGTGAATTAATGAACATTAAAAAGAAAAAAAGGACAATGGTGTCACCAAGGTGACCCATGCAGTTACATGGCTGGGAAACACATGGGCCTACCCAAGCCTTAGCTCTACATACATTCCTCTCCCACCCCAACTTAGACACAACCTGGGCTAAAGAAAAGAAAGTGCTACTTCTCACACCCTTGAGTCATGGCCTGGCAATCATACCTGGCCCTCGACTAGGAAGCTGTATTATTGCTCACTGACCTCTCTGAGCCTCAGTCTGTCATGAACCAAGGCTGGAGGCTCAGTGAGCTGACCGCTCTCCTAGCTGGACTCTCTAGTACCCCCTAGTGGACAAACTGGTGCATGCCTCCATCCGCTCCCAGATGAGGACCCACGGAATCGCCCCTCCTCAGTCTTGATCCCGGACCCTGAGTACGTGGAGGTGGCACCCACAAGTCTCATTGCCAGGCCTCAAAGGAAGGGAAAGGTCCCGAGGAGATCTGGCTGGGCCAGGAGAGTTGCCGGGCCCTGGTTCTGCCCCTCAATTGCTGTGTGAGCTTGTGCTCACCTTCCCCTCTCTAGGCCTGCTCCCCTGTCTCTAAGAAGGGAGTTATAGGATGAAGCCTGATCCGGGAGGCATAGGCTTGGTTTCCACCCTATTAATGAGCTATGTGAGCTCAGTCAAGTCCCTGCCCTTTCCTGGGCCTCAGTTTCCCCATCTGCACAACAAGTTGATGGGACCAAACAGACCCCTCTGGCTCTGAATTTAGGGGTCCAAGTGGGAAATATGTGTTTAGGGAAATTAAGAGGAGGTGCAAGGGGCCTCAAGGAGAGCTTCCTTAAAGGAAGGACTAGCTCAAAATCATCTCCCAGGGCTTATAGGAAGCCCCATGGCATTGAATATATACTCAGGTGTTTTAATTTGACATATTTAGTGAGAAAATTCTCAGTGCCAAATCCTGTACTGGCCACTGGCCACACAACAGCATACAAGACAGACACAACCCTTGCCCTTGAGGAAAAATTCACAGCCTAGTCAAGGGCACTGATTAGTAAACAAACATTCACACCCTCGTCTGAACAAGTACAATTGGATTATGGACAAGTCACAGCCATAGCAATGCTGGAAAATGAAATATCAGAAGGGAGGTGACATGTGAGTAGGGTTTTGAAAGGTGAGCATGAGTAAAACAGGTACTGAATTCTTCTAAAATTAAACAATTTTTCCTGTCACATTGGCTGCTCCAAGATAGCGATCTTAGTGAAAGTTCTGCTTTTCCCTGGGAAAGAGGGACAAGCAAGTTGTGATGGAGACTGAAAAATCTAACAAACAAAAAGGGCTTCTCCTCTGGGTGCCTGGGTTGAAAACAGGCATCTACAGACTGTGATAAGCGGGGTGAGTCTCAGACACAGAGTGGGGGGCACAGAGGGGCTGAGGTCAAGGGTCAAGGATGTCTGTTGAGCACTTAATAATAAAAAAAGAAGTCTCATGTTTTGATATGAAGGAATCAAAATGGCCCTGCCAAACTGGCTGTGTCGATGTGTCCTTGAATTGGACAGAGTCATCGCTTCAAGTTGCTTCCTCTGCTCCAAGGCACAAACCAGGTCAAACTTTGCCACGGCAAACAGCTTCACCACAGACTCTCCAGTCATGGGGCCTCCTCTGTTGACCATGTCCCATAGGGTGCATGTGGATGGAGACCAATCCAGCAGGGCGCCAGAGCTGACTCACACCAGCTTTCAGGAGCCAGTTGCTAAAGTCTGGGGAAGTTTGCGATGTCAGGTTGTTGAACAGTCATTATTAAAGATTAAATTGTATAAATTTACAATTAAGAGATATTAAATCATGGATAAACAACAAGGTCCTACTGTATAGCATAGGGGACTATATTCAATATCCTGGTATAAGTCATAATGGAAAAGTATATGAAAAAGAATGTATATATATATGTATAACTGAATCACTTTGCTGTACAGCAGAAATTAACACAACTTTGTAAATCAACTATACTTCAATTAAAAAAGGAAATATTAAAATAAAGATAATACTCAAAACTCATGACTTCCTACTGATTTTACTACATTTTTTTTGCGGTACGCGGGCCTCTCACTGTTGTGGCCTCTCCCGTTGCGGGGCACAGGCTCCAGACACGCAGGCCCAGCGGCCATGGCTCACGGGCCCAGCCGCTCCGCGGCATGTGGGATCTTCCCGGACCGGGGCACGAACCTGTGTCCCTTGCATTGGCAGGCGGACTCTCAACCACTGCGCCACCAGGGAAGCCCCTTTACTACGTTTCATTATTCTCTATTCTCTTGAGGTTATCTGCATCTATTGTAACTGAATAGGAGAACGTTGGCATAATGAATGATGTGCTTCCACACACCTCTTCCCAACTCTGCTTTGTCATATCACTTTGGTAACTTGAAGTCGGCCAAGGTGGGAATTGGCAAAAGTCACAAATCGGGCCTTGATTTGCTGTTTTGTTGACTTTCTAGGTCAAAGAAAGTGATGGATGAAATATTAACAGTGCAAACTAAAGTGCTGAAGCTGAAAGAGGTTTCAGTTTAAGGAATATATTTATAGGAGAGTGAGTAGTGTAACAGTAGATCACATATCAGATTTAATGACAATAAAGTTATGGGGAAAAGAGTTAGTACAGCAGACTGGAATGCAGCTCCATTTCAAGTTTGGATTGAATTGCAACCATAGGTTGACTACACATACAAGAGTTCAGCAAAAATTAACAAAAGCCTTCTGGAGAATCAATTGACTATATGGAATCTACAAACAAGAGTTCCTACATTGTGCAGTTATTTGTAAATTGTGTTCTACACATCCACTTTATCAGTAAAATTTATAATAAACATATGTGTACATATGTATATAATGTATACATTTGGATTTCTGAGGAACCAGTTGTCAAATATTTGCTGGCACACCATTGGACAGCCCAAGTTTGATAAAGTCCTTTGCAAAGCACATTTCTGAAACCAGGCAAAGGGCTCTTGTGTCAGCAGTGCAGAAAGATAAACTCTGACAGCAGGAGTTGGCAGCAAAGTAAGGGTTATTGCAGGATGTCAAGCAAGGGAGTGGGAGATAAGCCTCAGATCCACCCCAGCTTGGTCTCTGAGTTCCGGGGTTTTTTTTAAAGGGGAAGAGCAAAGAGGCTAGGATTAATCATCGCCTAGCGACGGTGCTGTGACATCTCTTAATTAATTATAGTTTCAGAAGTCAGGATGTCTCTGGTTTACGATTATCTGGCCAGGTAGTCCATGGCTGGGGTGGGCGTGGGGTGGGGGTCTGTTAGCTCATCTGGCTAACAACCAGACGTTTCTGGAGAAACCAGGTGTTTCTGGAGAAACAACCTGAATTTGTACATTGATGATGATATCTTACAATAGCAATTTTAGTACATTAATGATGTTATTGACAACAGCAATTTTAGTCATCTGACTCTGGTTGATGCGTGTTCAGTTAGCACAGGATTGAGGTCAGAGGGGACAAGAAAGGGAATAAAGTTTCGGATAGAGAGATTAATCATAAACTTGGTAAGGGAACTCGGTTTCATTTCGTCTTGGGGAAGCCCTCTCCACTGTGGGAAGCATTTTCCAAACAAAGAGACAGATGACCTCGTGCTTCCATTGGGGACACTCCCAGGACACAGATAGCTCTGTGGCTTTGGGATCTGTCATTTTCAACAACGACAATAAAACCAACATGTTCAGGGGCTTTGTGGTACTTTTCTCTGCCATTTTCCAGTTTAAACTTAAATAAGGTTATTGGACTGCAAGGAACAGCAATTTCTCAGGCTAACTGACATGACAGCAGGAGTTATCCTAGGGCTGCATGCCGGGGAGGAAGAGAAATTGTGGCCATCAGCGGGAGGGCCAGCTCCCCTCTCCCCCCACATATCCCTTTGTCACTACTTCATTCTTCCCTTCCCCTGTACACAGCTTCCTTCTTCTTTTCTTTTGTGCAAACAGCAGTGAAGGTGAAGGCAGCTGGTTTACAGTCAATGAGTTTACCTGCTCTTAGGTCAGAGACCAGCCAGAGTGGGTTGACAGGCAGATCCACCATCCACAGACAAAAGATCTGATTGGCCGGCTTGGAGCAGGTAGGCATTCCTGGACCAATCAGTCATGGCCAGGGGTGTGGAGGAGCGGGACCAAGGATTCAGACCGGGCCTCAAGGATCATATCGAGTGGGGAGGGGCAACTCTGAGAGAAGGAGGGTGGGCATGGGCTGGGCAGACTCTCCCGAAGGTCTAAGATATATATTTTTTTAAACATTTAAAAAATTTTATTTATTTATTTATTTATTTATTTATGGCTGCATTGGGTCTTCATTGCGGTGCATGGGCTTCTCACTGCAGAGTCTTCTCTTGTTGTGGAGCACAGGCTCTAGGTGCGCGGGCTTCAGTAGTTGTGGCACGCAGGCTCCGTAGTTGTGGCATGCGGGCTTCAGTAGTTGTGGCATGCGGGCTTCAGTAGTTGTGGCTTGTGGGCTCTAGAGAGCAGGCTCAGTAGTTGTGGCTCGCGGGCTTAGTTGCTCCGTGGCATGTGGGATCTTCCCAGACCAGGGATCGAACCCATGTCCCCTGCATTGTCAGGCAGATTCTTAACCACTGCGCCACCAGGGAAGTCTGGTCTATGATATTAAAGGAGGCAAGTTGGATGAACAGGACTTGCTGGCAGGGCAGGTTTCCCTTCATTCCAGTTCGTGAGAAAGTCTTCTAGATAACTGGCCACCATGTGGACTGTCCATGATCCAACCATGTACACAGTTGTCAGTGGAAATGCCTTCATTACATATATGACATTTTTGTTTCTGAAAAGATAAAAAACGAATATGTCTCTAGCTCATACATCTTCTAAATATTGAGACTGTAATAAAGACAATCTTCTGTGTTTCTGCAGTCTGGTGACCATCCTGAGGCTCCCGGGGTTGTCCATGGATCCCAGTCAAGGTGATGCTGCATCATAATCATCTTTTTTCTTCATTTCACAAGAGGCCTTACGAGATCTGGGTCCACAGTGCCTGATACATTCCTGGTCCAGCACCATGGCAACAACCGACAGAGAAGGCTCTCTGGAGCAGACAGCCTGGGTTCAAATCCCAGTTCCCTTACTAGCTGTGTGATCTGACAGGTGACTCAACTTTTCTGTGCCTCAGGTTCCTTATCTGTAAAGTGGCGATAACTTACAATACCTCTCATAAAGTTGTGAGGATTAAATGAGTTAATATTTATAAAGTGTTAGAAGTGCCTAGCACATGGTAAATGTTCAACAAGTGTTAGGTATATTATTATCGGCATTTCACTGTCAGCTGCGTCCCTGCAGGCTGGCACACATAATGGGTGGAGGAGTTGGCATCGCCCTCTCCTCTATCATTCACCCCCAAGCCAGCAGGCAGGGTGGTGTGTGTAAGGGGGCAGTTGTGTTGAGTAAGAGGGAGAGATCTCGCAGCCCAGATGAGGGGCAGCTGGACCTGCCCAGCTGAGAGGGGCTCTGGCTCAGTGTGAGGCTCCAGCAACCCAGGGGCTGGTGTAGTTGTGTGTTTCTGGAGGGAAGGGAGCGTGTGCCTCAGTGGTGGTGGGTCTAGGGGTGCGGTCAGCTTCATGGGTGTCAGACCTATGCAGTCGAACAGAGCCCTGCACTCACAAGGGCCTCACTCTTGGTTTAATGCTTGCTGTCATCACCTTGAAATTCTTAATAATTTTTAAACAAGGGGCCCCCTTTGCACTGGGCCCCACCAATTATGTCACCAGTCAAGGGGCGGGGATATGTGAGTAGGTGTCTGGGTGTGTATGTGAGGTCACATGCGGTTGTGTTACTGACCCAGGTTCCTGGACTGTTTCATCAATAGAAATTGATTGATAAGAGGCCAGAGATAAGAGAAATTCAGGCAAGGCTTTATTGGGACTCATGCTGCAGCAAGAGGGAGCAAAGGGACATCCCTGGTGGCGTAGTGGTTAAGGATCCACCTGCCAACACAGGGGACACAGGTTTGAGCCCTGGTCCGGGAAGATCCCACATGCCGTGGAGCAACTAAGCCCGTGAGCCACAACTACTGAAGCCCACGTGCTTAGAGCCCATGCTCCGCAACAAGAGAAGCCACCGCAGTGAGAAGCCCGCGCACTGCAACAAACACCCAATGCAGCCAAAAATTAATTAATTAATTATTTTTTAAAAAGAGGGAGAGAAAACAAGTAACAGGTTCCCTTGTGTGCTCCCTGGGGGCAGAGGCTGTGGGGTTGGGGGGGAAGGAGCTGGTCCTTTAAGCGGGGTGAGGGTAGGGGGGAGGTTCATGGGTCAGACCAGAGTGGGGCTTGGGTGGTCTCCCCACCCCCTTGGTGGTGCTGTGCACAGGGATCATGCACAGCGCCCTGCTTTTGCTCCTGACACCTCAGAAGTAGCCGTTGAGTTTTTGGTCCTTTTGTATCTTGCTGTTCATAATTTGCACCCACTGCAAGCATGTACACTGTTATTTGTTTCTTTGTATTTTGTTGCTCCAGGAGACCTTTGTACAAGTGCAAGCACTGCAGCAAAAGGTTCCAGGTCCCAGGTCCCAGCCTGTGCATGCCTGGGATGTCTCTTCCTCTGGACTTGGGGACTAGAATGCTGGTCTTTGCGGGAATTCCAGAAAGTACAAGGCAGTACTCCACCCCACCCCAGACACGGGGAATAGCCTCTGTCTTCAGTTCCTCCCTGCACCCCCCAGCCCAGCCTCACCTCCCCCACCAATCAGGACCCCTCTGTCTCTGCAAAATCCCAATGCCCCACTGCACCCCTCGCCCTGTAGGAAAATAGGAAGGGCAATGGAAACCTCCCAGATCCCCAGCCCCAGGGAGAGAGGAGAGGAAGCCATGCTAGCTGGGCTTAACACTGGGCACCACAACGTCCACACATGTCACCGCTGTCCTCCCTGCCCCCCAGGGATCAGGGAGGAGTCAGTCTCCCCCCCTTCCCGGATTGCTCCTGAACCTCACAATCAGGGCTTCTTGTGAGGAGAAGAGGGGCCGGGCAGTCAGGAGGCCTGGTTCCGGGCCTGGCTCTGCCCCCAACCCATTCTGGGACCTTGGGCAACTGGCTGCCCTTCTGTTGGATGTTATGACCCCTAAGTTCCTTTCGGCACTTGCATCCTACCTCTCAGCTTCCCACGGCTGATGACAGCCCCTCCCAGCTCTGCAAAATGGAACCCTGGCCCTGGGTCTGCTCCAGACCCCTGTCCCAGTCTGACTCCAGAAAGTCACTGAATCCTGGATCTGGGAGCACCTGGTCCCCTCAGACAGATGGGGAAAGCGTGGCCCTGAGAGGGGACAACACACACCAACTTAGTGGCAGAGTCCAGGCTCAAAGTCAGTCTTCCTGCCAGCCCACCTCACCCCCTCCAGGCCTCTGATGCCACGCCCACCCTCACTGCCTCTGAATTCCAAGCAGGATTCCATCTCTCTTGGGAAACTCAGCATGACAGCACAATCTCCAACCCCACCCCCATCTTTCCTCCAGTCACAAGTGACAAAGGGTTTGAAGATATCACTGCATTCATCCCTCATTGTACAGACAGGGAAACCGGGACCCAGAGAGGGGCAGTGGCTGCTCCAGACCACTTAACCTGCTCGCACCAGGAGCCTCCTGGCACCAAATCTTGCGGTTCCCCTTCATTTCCCCTCTCCTCATGCTCCTACTCAGGACTCCAAACCCTGTTAAGCACCCAGAGGCCCTGGAATCTGAGGGCTCTCTCTGGGGTCCCTCCCTCCAGCCCAGGGACCCCAGAGGGGACTACTGTGGATGGGCAGGGCCAGTTCCCAGTGATAGAAGGGCAACCCGGGGAGGGGCTCTGCCTGCTCTTCGCCAAAGCTGCTTAGATACCCATCTGCCCACCACCATCCCCGCCCCCCACTCCCAGGCTGCAGAAAGAACAGGCAGGCCTGCCAGGCCCAGAGATCCAAGTGTCCATCCTGGCACTCTTTACACTGGCCTTGCTGGCCCCCTGGAGCACACCAGTAGATTCCAGGCCCCTTCCTGGCTTCAGCAGTGCAGCTCCCTTTTGCTTGTTTCATCTCCTGGACTTCCACCTAAGAACTCATGTGAAGACGGGATTCTCTGGTGTACAATGGCTCTCAAACCACAGTACCCCCTCGTGCTATTCAGATGGGGAGACTGGTCCAGAGGGCATGTGGTTTGTCCCAGGTCACAGAGCAAGGCAACAAGGGCTCCTTGCCTGGGACCCAGTCTCCTGGCTCCCAGGGCATCTCTTTCCTCCCAGGGCTGCCTTTCAGATCTTCCCCGAAGCAGAGTCTGGTTGGGGGGAAGGGGGCTTCACTAAGGCTTGGGGTGGGGCGTGAGTCAACCAACGAACTCTGATAGCTGACCTGTTTTTGGTGGGGGCCTATGCGGTATCCTGGAAGGGGACAGAAGGATGAATGAGGCACAGTGCGTGCCCTCAGCAAGCTCCACATCTGGGCCTGAATATGGGGAGAAGGGGACCCTCCAAAGCTAACTCTAAACACCTCTCCACTCACGCTAAGCTTCTTATCCCTGCCCACGAGCCCTCCATCTTACCACTCTGCCTTTTTCCTGCAGTTGCTGTATCTTCTCCCCACTCCTCCCTCCCACCGCAATCCTTCTAGGCTCTTCTCCTCTCCCTCCCACATCAGCACTTATCTCACCCTCTTTCACAGCCAGTAGCCTGGGAAAGGGAGCACAGGCCAAACGAGGGAGAAGGTCGGTGGCACAGCAGGACAGAACTGCAATGCTCCGTCTTCCCAGGAGGGGGCGCACTGTTGTCCGTAGCAACCCATCCCTCCTGGTGCTCAGCCTTGCAGGTGCAACCAATTCCAGAGCCAGGACTGACTCCTAATCTTCACAGTCACATGGCAGGAAGGCAGGAACAAGTGATCCCCAGCTTCCAAATGGGAAGACCCAGGTCAGGAGAGGGGCAATGATGACTGGAGGCCTGGGGTCACACAGCAGCTATGAGCCGGAGCCCTTGAACCCTGCTTCAAGGGCCCCTGACTCAAAACTAACCACCTCCTGGTCCTGGGAGATCTGCTCTCCTGAGAGTGGAAGGGGCTCCGGGCTGGGCTGCCTCCGAAGCTCCTGGGTCCAGGGGTATTTTTCCTTGGGCCATGTATTCTCGAATTCCCTCCAAAATTGACCTTTCTTTTACCATGTCCCCCATGCCCTGCTCCCAGCATTCTCTGCCTCAGTTAAACCATGGGGTTTAAGGGAAGGGGCTAAATAATCCTGGGTGCCCTAGCCATACATCAGCCCCCATGGGTGCCTCAGCTCTGCCAGGGGACTCAGGCAGCACGTGTCCCCAAAACAACCCCTACTCTCAGAAGCCAAAGACAGCTCTGGGCCTCGCTATGTACTAGGCTCCACTCTAAGACGTGGTGTGTTAGCTCACTGTACCCTCAGGTGAGGTGAATGAGGCACAGAGAGGGCAAGTAACCTGCCCACATGGCTGGTAAGTGGTAAGGCAGGACTTGAACTCAGGAAGTCTGATTTCAGAGAGAGACTTTTAACCTCTGTGTCAGAGACCTCTGGTCCCCTGATATCCATTCTCTACTTTTTCTAGACCAACAGGCAGTCCAGAATAATGACCATGTTTCCCAGACTCGCTTGCATGTGGATGTGTGGCTAATTTCTGGCCGAGAGAGGAGACGTGCGCACCTGCCAGGTCATGCCTTTCATTAGGAGAGGTGTGTCCCCTCCCCTTTCCCCCTTCCTGCTGGCTGCAGGCGTGGGTGAGCAGACTGGGACAGCTGCCATAGCCTCCTAACCAGTCTCCGGTCCAGCCTCCACGAGAGCCAGAAAACTCTTCCCTTAATACAAGTTACATCTGGTGCTGCCCTGCCCCAAACCTCCCGTGGCTCCCCATTCCTTCAGAAGAAAGACCACCTCCTCCATGATGGACAAGACCTTTTCGTGTCTGGCCCTAAACTGTCCTCCCAGTCTCATCACTTGCCACTTCTATCCTCTGCCCTCCTCCCAGATCAATCAGCAGGAAAATCTCATCTTTGCTTAACTATCCCCTCTTCCTCTGCCTTCCCAATTCCTCTCCCCACACGCAGCAGACTCTGATGTATTCTTCAAGGCTCTGCCCAGAGGGTATCTTCTGTGTGAAGCCTTCCCTGACCCTCCTGGCAGAATGAGAAGGTCCCTCCTCTGGTCTCCCACGGTCTGTGTACAGCCCCCTGGGATAGTGATAGCTGTTGTGTATTGTCATCATCTGTAGATGCATCCACTTCTCCCATCTCTCAAACGAGTGAGAGTTAAGTGTGAGATATCTGTTGGTTGTCAGTACCCTGCATAGGGCCAGGCACCAAGTCAGTGGCGGTGAGTGAGAGAGAGAAAGGGACACTGTGTGTATGTGTGTGTGTGAGTGTGTGTGTGTGTGCATGCGCATGTGTGTGTGGGGGGTCTATGTGGGTGACCTGAGCTGGCTGAAGGCCCAGGCAAAGGAGACAAGGAGGACATCTAGAAATAGCCCTATCCCAGGCCCCAGAGCAGGCCTGGTGCCCAGATAGATAAAGTGACCCTGAGTGAGGAGATGGGAGCCCAGGGTGGGTGGGTAGGAACAAAGAGGTGTGGCTCCAGCAGGCTGTGGCCCTGCTGCCCTCTGGGCCCTGACCGCCTGTTGTCGGGTGTCCTGGCACTCAGATTTCAGTGACCCCCAGTGACCGGTGGGTATTTCAGGCTGGGGCTAAGCATCACCTGCTCCCTTGGCCCCATAATTGTAGGGCAAAGGGGAGCCTGCCAATCTACCCACTAAGGAGGGCAGGGTTGGGGCGGAGATGCTGGAAAAATCTGTCCTCTCCTTGCTCTCGCCCCACCTCACCCTCTTCCCCACTTGGAAGTTCCCTTCCAGAACCACCGACTGCCAAAGCTTGAAGGATTAAAGAGTTCATCTGGCCCAACCCCCAACATGGAGTTGGGGACATTGAAGGGAAGAGTCTGGCCCAAGATCGCAGAACAAGACAGTGCGAAGATGGTCACGGGGAAAGGCAATGTAGAATAGTGGTTAAGCCATACAAACCCTAGAGCCAGTCTGCCTGGGTCTGAGTCTTCACTCTCACGTGTAAACGGGTGATGGGGACAATAGTACCTACATCACTGGGTTATTGTTAGGATTATAAGAGTTGAAAGACAGAAAACTGTTAAGTCCAGCACTTGGCACTTGGTAAGGGCTGCATCAATCCTAGCAATCATTTTCTGCACCACACTTTATAGCATACAAAGCTTCTCAACACCCACAATCTTGTTTGTCCCTTCCAACAACCCCGGAACAGAGATTGACTGGCCAAGTTCACACAGCTGGTATCACCTCTCTCAACTGCCTGCCAGGGGTCTTTCCATATCAAGCTCCCTGCCCCCGACAGCTCATACACTGGTTCATCAAATGGAGAAGGTGACATGGAGAACCAGCCCTTGGTTCCTGATGCCACCCTGGGCTCGTCTTACCCCTGCACTGGACGACCCCATTGAGGGGAAGAAAACCTTGCTCATCCGACGTCGCTGCTGATTCTGTCTGATCCCAGCCTTCTAATTCTTGGTCTTGCCACCACTGACCCTAGAAGGGGAAATCTCTCACCATGGACTCCAGTCCCGGTTGTCCCCCAGCCAACCCAGTCCTTCCTGCAAATGACCCTTTCCTTTTCCTATCCAGTGTCTCTGTTTACTACAGAGCCTGGGGAGGCTACCCCCAACTGACACCCAGCCAACCCCAAGATCCCAGGCCCCTAAAAAAGCCCAAGCCAGGCTGACAGCCTTGGCTCTGTGTCTGCTTCCTGGAACATGCCTGGCCCCAGACGCTTCAGGCCAACACCAGCTCCCTGCCAGGCCCCCTGCCATGGTTTGCCAGCTCTCCTCACCTAAAGATACACAAGCAGTCACGTATCCACACCAACAAGGTCCATCGAGCCTCCTGGAGCTACCTGAAACTTTCCAGAATCTTGGGCAAGCTAGTCCTGAATGAAGTGTACTCAAGGGAGTGACCATTAAACCATCTGTTTGATGCCAGGTCACATGGCACATGAACATGACCCAGAATTCAGGGTGGTATGAGGTGCTGTTTTGTAAGCACAGGTTTACCTTTCTAATTATACCTTACTTAATCCAAAATCATCTGTAATTTTTCAGAGGCAAATTTTTCATTTGATAGAGGAGTAGTTTGGGGAAGGAGCCAGGGGCAGCCCCAAGTCTGGGATCTGGTCTGATTATTTCCTGGGAACTGCCCTGTCCCCAAAGAGACTCAGGCTACACCTACGTGCCCAGAGGGCGATTCTCCCCTGAGAGTACTTGGGTCCCCACTCTCCACCGGAAATGGCCCTCAGGGATGGAATGAGAAAGAGGACAGGAGATGGGATACTTTGGCCGGAAGAAAGTTGAGAGCAGTAGACAAGGGCAGGGCTGGGGGAGGGTACTTTTCAAACAGAGAGAACACTGATGAGGACAAGTGGCTTTCTTTGCTCGAGAGAGACTATTTGTCCCCTCTACAAATCCATGCCCAGCCCTGCACCAGGCCCTGTGGGCACAGCGGGGAGCCCTCACAGGGTTTCTGGTGTAATAGGAAGACAGACTCTGAAACTAATAGACCCCATGAAAGCAGGACAAGTGCTATGACAGGGAGAGGGCTTCCTGTTGGAAGGGAGAGTTAAACTTGAAAGCTGAAAAGTGAACAGGAGTTAATTAAAAGAGTAGGGCCAGAGAAGGAAGACTATTCTAGGCAGACAGCAAGCGAGAAACACGGCACCCCTTCAAGGCACAAAAAGGGCAGAGTGGCTGCAGCGTAGAGAGCTTGGAGAGGCAGGTGGGAGCCACAGCACGGGGGTCATGAGGCTGTGGTGAAAAGGGTGTGGGTCTTGCACGGAGGGTCAGGGGCAGCCAGGGAAGTAGGCTGAGAAGAGAGACAATTAGCCTTTGTGCTGCATTCCCAAACTCACCCTGCTTCTTTATCTTCCCAGAGTCCTTGGGAGGTTGGCTGGGTGGGGACTGTTTTGTGTTTTTCGCAGATGGAGAAATGGAGACCCAGAGAGATCATGATTTGCCTGAGGTCACACAGCTAGGAGGTAAGTAACCGGGGCAGGACTGGAACCCAAGTGAGTCTCACTCCAGAGCCCCTAAAGCTGGGGAGGTAGGTAGATCTACTCATTCACTGACTCATTCACTTGTACATTCAATATGCTCATTCACTCCTTCAATATTCAGTAGTCATTCATTCAAGCCTACTATCTGCCAGGCACTCTTCCCGGAGCAGGATTTCAGTAATAAGTTGGTCTAACGAAACAGATGAGACAAGGCTAAAGAGTTTGGGCTTGATTCCGTCAGCAACAGGGCGCACGGCCAGTTTCTGGGAAGGAGGGTGACTGCCCTTCCCTAGGAGCTGCCCTCACCCACCCCACCCCACACGCCTCCCCGCAAGGAGAGCCACTGTTCTCCTTCCAGGGAGCACTCTGCCACAGGCAGCCGTTTCGCAGAAGCAAACCGGTGTTGAGTAAGCCTCTATCTTTTGCCATCATTTGTTCTCTCAGACCCACAGTATCTAGAACTCCGGGGGAACGAGGAAGCGATTTCCTAGTGACAGAGAGAACACTCCATTCCACCCACTGTGGCTGCAATCCCCGCACACTGTGAGCTCAGGGGGCGCAGGGCTGTGTCTCTCCTGTTCTCTCAGTGGGTCCCCACTGAGCCCAGCACAGTGCTGGGCATAGGAATGCTCAATTTATTGGAAGAGAAAGGGAGAGATGAGGAAACTTCTCTGCAGCATCTGAAGGCACTCAGTGACATCAGAGAGGGGGAGATATATTTGGATCCTCTTCTATTGGTTCAGGGTCTCGAAGGGCCTTGGCTCATTCTTGGACACTGCTGGGTCAACTGCCCTGGGGAGGGGGCCCAGAAGGGAGAAGGCGGTCACCATTCATTGAGTGTTAGCGTGTGTTAGGCTTTCCATATGTTATCTCTTTCAATCCTCATGACAATTCGGAGAAGTAGATGGCCTACCTCCATTTGGGAGGAAAGGAGACTCAGAAGGGGGAAGGCACTTGCTCTGGGTCTCTAGCTAGTAAGTGGCAGGCTTGGGATTGATTGACTGATTGATTGATTTTTGGCTGTGTCGGGTCTCAGTTGCGGCACGCGGGATCTTCGTTGAGACACGTGGGCTCTTCACCGTGGCGCACGGGCTTCTCTCTAGTTGTGGCGCATGAGCTCCAGAGCTTGCGGGCTCTGTAGTTGCAGCATGCAGGCCCTCTAGTTGCTGGGCATGGGCTTAGTTGCCCCACCGCATGTGGGATCCTAGTTTCCCAACCAGGGATGGAACCTGTGTCCCCTGCATTGGAAGGTGGATGGATTCTTAACCACTGGCCACCAGGGAAGTCCGGTTTGGGATTTAGAACCAGGCCTCTTTCCAAAGATACTGCTTCTGAATAGAACATGCACCAAGGGAGGGGGGAGGGTGTGGAGAGAAGGGCTGTCTAAGGCTTGATTCCATGGCAGGCAGAGACAGAGAGCCCCACCACCATAACTATCCAAAGAGAAAAACTCCCAGTTGCAGGTATTGGGGGTGGGGTGAGGGGGGTCAGCATCCATAGACTTAGGCCCTGAAGGGGTAAAGGGAGGTTTCCAAGTCCCTGGGTCAGCGGACCTCCAAGCTCAGTTTCTTTGGCCTCTACCTCTCCTACCTCCCCTGCTCCAGCAGCACATCCCCTAGTGGAGGCATCCAGATGGCAGGGAGGTCCAGGGAACAGCTGAAGATGCTGAGTAGGCCTCCCTCTCCCTGCCTCCCCATGGCCCCACAGATCATCCGGTGCTGCCAGCCCATCTCATTGGCTCTCTCCTGGTTACTCGTCTCTCCTCTTCTCTATCTTTCCAGCCTGTGGTTGCCGTGGAAACACAGTACAGTGACATCACTATAGGGTGAGGGCTGGGGCGATACTGCTCTTGGCAGGGACTGGTCTTGCTGCTTGCTAGATGTTAAATCCACATCTGGATATACCAAAGGCAAAAAAGGGGGGCAGGAAAAGGGACAGGGCTCACATTCCTTCCCCTTGCCCCTCTTTCCCCAAATGTAGTGAGCATAAAAGGGCAGGGAGGGTGCAGGTAATCAGAGGGATGAGGAAAAGGCTGCAAATATCTAGAAGGGATAAGGATAAAAGTCAGGTGGAAAGGAGATAGGGTGTGGCTAGGCGTCAACTTTGGTGAGTCAGGTCTGAGCGCGGTGGGGAGATGGGGTTAGGGCAGCGAGAATAGTGGGTCTGGGGTTTGTCTAGAGTTCCTCAAAGCACCATGCTGCTCAACTTAGGCAGGGCCCAAGAGAGGAAGCAAAAGGACTTTCTGGCAGTGTCCCCCTCAGCCCACCCTGAAGATCTCTATAGCCCCTTCCTCACAGCCACAGCAGTTTCTAATCCTGTCTTAGAAATAAGAAAGCTGATTAGAGAAGCAAAGCAATCTGCCTTGGATGGCCCAGCAGGTGAGGGGCAGAGGTGATACCAGGTCTTAGGAGTCCTGCACTGTCCATGGAGATAATAACAGCAGCAGCAGCAGCAAACATTTATTCAATCTACCTTGCTCAGCATTAAAAAAATTTTTTTTAATTTATTTATTGTATTTATTTTTGGCTGCATTGGGTCTTCATTGCTGTGCGTGGGCTTTCTCTAGTTGCGGCGAGCAGGGGCTACTCTCTTTGTCGCGGTATGCGGCTTCTCACTGCGGTGGCTTCTCGTTGCGGAGCACGGGCTCTAGGTGCAGGGCCTTCAGTAGTTGTAGCATGAGGACTCAGTAGTTGTGGCTTGCAGGCTCTAGAGCGCAGGCTCAGCAGTTGTGGCACACGGGCTTAGTTGCCCTGCGGCATGTGGGATCTTCCTGGACCAGGGCTCGAACATTGTGTCCCCTACCTTGGCAGGCGGATTCTTAACCACTGTACAGCATTTTAAATGCATTATCTCATTTGATCTCCCAACACCTCTATACGGTAAATACTGTCATTTCCTCCATTTTCGAGATGAAACTGAGACTCAGAGTGGCTTAAGTGAACTGCCCACAGCCACGGCTAGTACCCACTGGAATCAGAACTGAAACCCACATCTATCTGCCAGCAGCTGTTAGCCCAGCCCCAGCTCTCCAGCACTGCTTTATAAAGACCATGTAGGGAGAGAGCTCTGGTCCCTGGCTCTCCAGCCACTCAGTGTTTGAGAGAGGAGGAGGCCCTGTGTCTAAAGGTTGTGCCCTTGAGTTAGAAACTATCTCATCCCCCTCCTCCCCCTGTACCTGCTCCGGCAGTGAGGTCACTAGGGCTCCGTGCCCAGCCCTGAGGCCTGTCCTGCAGCTTTGGCAGAAATAAGCCCCCTTGGTCTTCTGGCAAGTGGACCTGTCCAAAAGAACCAAGACCTTGGGGGAGAGAGGGCTCTTCCTCCCTGGCCTTCTTCCCAGAAAGTTAGGGGACGGGAGCAGATGTTCTCTACTCCCACATGGAGAAACAGCGGTCCAGGGAGGCAGCCCACCACTCTGTATTGATACATGTGTGGCAGAGCTGGCAGGCCCCTCCTGGGCCCCTCTGTGAGGACCTCTGCGGGCCCGAGTTCAGCTGGGCACCACTCCCTTATGTTTTGTGTCTTCCTTCATGAGCGTGTGTCTTATTCGTGGTTGTTTCTCCAGAGCCTAGCCCAGGGCCTGGCACAAAGTAGGTGCTTTAATAACTGCTGGATTAAGAAATGAATGGGTTCCTCTAAGCTTCAAGTATGCTCATCTGTAAAAAGGATAATAATAACACCTGCTCCAGGGACTTTGTTTAAAAAGTTCAATAAGACGATGCACTGAAAGCCCTCAGCATGCAATAAACAGCAATACAAGGTGGATCTGATTGTTATTAAAAGT
Organism: Mesoplodon densirostris; assembly: GCF_025265405.1. NCBI lineage: Eukaryota > Metazoa > Chordata > Mammalia > Artiodactyla > Ziphiidae > Mesoplodon > Mesoplodon densirostris. The sequence goes on along the minus strand of NC_082662.1, from coordinate 25,865,239 downwards.
GCTTTGGAAACTGTAGTGTCAAACAAGGTAGATGACTACCGGTCTCTGAAAGTGCCGGTTGCCTGCCAGTGTGCAGAGGTCAGAGAAGGGCGGCAGGTGGGGGCCGCAGCAGTCAGGCAGAACGGGGAGCTGTCCTTGAGCCTTGAAGAGCTGGCTGGAAGGACAGAATTTCTGAAGGCGCGTGAGGAGGGAACGGCCGACCGGAGCAAACGCTCGGAGCTGTGCGTAGAGGTCAGAAAAGCCTGGCGCACTGGCACGGTGGAGGGGTAGTTGGGCCGCAGGGCAGAAAGGCTCGCGCGGGAGACATTCCGTAGGCAGGGGCGAGCACGTGAGGAGCAGGCGCAGCGCGACGGGAAGGGTCATGCTTTTGCCCGGAGCAGGCGGGGGGCACTCGCTGCCCCCGGTGACTCTCCCCTCCACCGGGCAGTGGGGAGTGGCGGCAGAGCGCAGGGTCCGGGGCCGGCTAGACCAGGCTCGCCATCTGGACTCCAACTCACTCCTTATTCCTGCGACCTTGTCACTCCCCCTCTGAGCCCTGGACCCGTCACCTGTAGACTGAAGACCGAGATGCTTGCGCCGCGAAGAGTCGGCCAGTGCTTTCCCGGCGTGGGCATCAGCCCAAAAGTTTCCTTTCTCCTCTAGACTCTCATCTCTGTTCTGACCTCAAGCTCGGGGAGGGACCGGGGGAGGGAAGATGTCCCTGGCGTGCGCCCCAGCTCACGGGCACCGTGTCCCCCAACTGTTTTCTTTTTAGATTCTGAAGAGCGCCTTGAGGCCAGGGAAGGGAGTAGGTCCTACCAGCCCGGGGCAGGGACTCGGACCCCCGGGATCCGCGCTGACGTAGGCGAGCCGGGCGCCACCGGGTGCCCCTTCCCCCTCTCCCGGCGGGTTGGGGGATGGGCGGCCAGCCCCAGGGTAGCTAGCGCCTGCCTGGGGCTTCCTATTTCGGGAGCGGGGTGTGGGCCACGCCCCGTCACGTGATGCAAGGGCCTTTTAAAGCTGCTGCGCGGGCTGGGAGCCGCAAGTCGCGGAATCCTTGCACGCGTGCTCTGTCGTCTCTTTCTCAGCCTAGCCCAGCCTCGCCTCACCATGGTGGACGCCTTCGTGGGCACCTGGAAGTTAGTGGACAGCAAGAATTTCGATGACTACATGAGGTCAATCGGTGAGGGCGGCTCGGGATGCTGGGCTGGGGATGGGCTGGCCGCGTGCCGGGTCGGAGCAGGGCTCCAGCTGTGGCTACCTACATTGCACGCCTGCTGCGTCCCTCCTGGTAAAAAGCTGGGGAACCCGGGGATGCAGAGAAGGTGGCAGCCTGCGCTAGGGCACGCGAGGCCTGTTGGGAGGGGTCTCTCCCAGTTCCGCGCCCGCCACGCGGCACGCGGCATGCGAAATCTTGGTTCCCCGACCAGGGATGGAACCCCTGCCGCCTGCAGTGGAAGCGCAGAGTCCTAACCACTGGACCGGCAGGGAATTCCGGGGAGGGGGCTTTCATGTTCTGAACTTGGCAAGAGGGATTCCCAGGCAAGGAGGCTCAAGGAGGCAGCTGTGTCGGTCGATGTGGGGGCAGGGAGGCGCTTTCCGGGAAGAAAGGCTTCTGATCTGGAGATAGGGGGCGGGTTTGGATAAAACGGGAGGGGAGGGAGGAAAAGAAGAGGCGCATGGGTGGTCTAGGAACTGGAGACTGAACAGTGAAAGGGAGCAGATTGATGGGAAGTGTTCTATGGCCTTAAATAGGGAATCCCCAGGAGGAAGAAGATGGAAGGGGGAACAGCCCTGAACAGGATATGAGGAGCTGAGACAGGGGCCTGCACAGTTAGCAACAACCCCTCACCCTCTACGTTGGGTTAGTTAGGGTAAAGGATTGTCGCTGGAGGGTGCCCTCTTTCTCACCAACCCAGCCTAGTGGTAGGGTAGGGCAAGAGGCCCCATCACCAGCTGCAACCCAAGGATAACTGCTCATTGGGGAGGTGTCTGGTGGAGGGGTACAGCAAAGGGGCTTGGAGGAAAGCCAAGACCTGGTAAAGGCAGGGAGGGTCTTTGGTCTAGGAGGCTGTGGTGCTGGGATGGGGGAGAATGAAGATTCAAAGAATCTTGCAGAGGAGGACTTTGGAGGTCCCTGTGCCTTGGTTCAACAGATGAAGAAGCCAAGACCCAGAGAGAGTAGAAACTTGTCAAATCAATTCCACAGCAGAGCTGATATGAAAACCTAGATTTCTAGATCGGCAACCCAGAGCAGTTCCCATTATGGACCCAGGGGTGGGAGTGGTAAGAACTGCTTAACTGAGCATTGGCCTCAGCCCTTCCCCTTCTAATATGGGCTAGACAAAGAGGGTGATATCCTTTCTCTGGAATCCCCAGCTATGAGATTATCCTAGCCCCCCAGGCTAGGATAGGGAAAACTGGAATGTTGTTCATGATTGAGCTAGGTTCCATGCCTTCCTCCCAGGGAAGGTGGGCTGGATTACCCAAAGAAGGGGTGGGGGGTCCACTCCAGGCACCTCCCACCTGTTCCTGACCCCTGAAATAAGGACCACAACTGTTGGCTTTTAAGGCCAAAGTGCTCAACTGCCCCTACTCTATGCTGAGCATTATGCCCAGTGATTCCAGGAAGGTAGTAATTCTTGGAGAAGTAGGGGACCCTGGGCAGCTGTTGGGGAAGGTGGAATTCCCATAGCTAGTTTCTCTCCCAAGTGTCTCCCAGCAGACATTAGAACTGAAGACCTGGGTCCCTGAAGTGAGTCATACCATCCTTACCACCCTTGCTCCCTTATTTTGCCCCAACCTGGGTTAGGGGGCCGAGAATCCAACTAGCCTATTGTACAGATGGAAAAAATGAAATACCCACGGGGGAGAAAAGACCTTCCTTAGCTCTCAGTAAATAGCTTCAGCTTCGTTTCTAAGTAGAACCCATCTCTTCGCTAGACTCCTAATTCTGTAACTTTCTCTTAGCTGAGTCTTCCTTCCTCAAACGCTCCACATCTCTGGGTGGGTCCTAAGTAAACAGAGCTCCTTGTGCGGTGACAAGGCCCTGCCCTGTCCTGGGGAGTGGGATTGGCCTGACTCACTCTGATAACAGGGGGCAAGGCCAAGTCCCTCAGTAGCCAGGCAGGGTGGGCCAGCAGCGGCACAGCAGCCCGTGCCCCTCCTGTTTTAAACCAAAAGTTCTCAGAGCACAAAGAGGCCCAGCCTAGTTAGTACCAGTGATCTCAGGCACACTTGGTGGCTGTAGGGCACAGATGAAGTACATGCTGGGAGGCAGGATGGCCCAGGAGGAAAAGTGAACAGTTTGAGAGCCTAAATTCAAATCTAGGTCAACCACTTCACCCTTTGACTTGGGGCAAAAGTCACTTCACTCTCCAAGCCTTATTTGTAAATTGGGGATAATAAAACCCACCATTCAGGGCTGTAATAAACATTAAGTAAAACAACCCATGTAGCCAGGAACATCTGGAGACTTTCCACCCACCACCTCACCACAGCCTCTGCCCTTGGAGGACAGCTCAGCAGAGGCTGCTGGGAGCAGAGGGGGAGGTTGGAGGCAAAAGGACAGATCTCAGGAAAGCCACAACCTGCAGGGCTCTTTGTTCCACACTCTCTTGCAGCACTCAGGGAAGCCATGCTTGGGTCAGGAGGGGAGTTCCCCCAGAGCCTTAGACCAGGAGACCTGGATTGGAGTCCTGACTGCCTACCACTTTAGGCCTCTCCTAAATCTGCACATTGAGACAAACACTGCCTTTTGCCTACCTCCTAGATCATGGTTAAGAGGCTTTGAAAATGTCTTTGTTACTATACATGGGGCACAAGAGCACCACTGCATCTCAGGGTAAAAACTTTCAAAGGTGGAAAATTCTTGTCCATAGGCTCTGGAAGGCAAAGTCCACATTTACTTCTTTCTCCCTCAGCCTGTGCCTTGAAAGCTGCTCGGGTGCCCTGGAAGGGAGCCTTGCGCTCCAGCCTTTATAGATGAGCAGTACAGTGAGCTCTGCAGTTGAACGTTCTGGATTTGAATTCCAGATTTGTGACCCTGGGCTTCAACTCATTCTCAGTTTTTGCATCTGTAAAACAGAGATAATAGCATCAGTCCTTCGGGGAGACTGGAAGGACTGAATGAGATTACATGTGTAGTTTTTACCACACTGAAAGCACTTAATAGTAGCTTATTCTAATCTCAGCTCTGCCACTGACTTGCTGTGAGACATGCCTGTCCATTAAGTTTCTCATCTGTCTCATGGGATCAGTAATGTCTCTTCACCACACAGAGCTAACAGGAAGACTGCATTAACAGCCATGCAGTCTTTGAAAGTTCTCACCCTTCTTTTCCCCCTTCCCCACATCCAGGCCTAAGAGTTGGTCACTGAGCTCCTTGTACCCTGCCTCTCGCTCCAGCTCATACTCATACCCTTCCCTCTGCCCTCAGGTGTGAGTTTTGCTAACAGGCAGGTGGCCAACATGACCAAGCCTACCACAGTCATCGAAGTGAATGGGGACACAATCACCATAAAAACACAAAGCACCTTTAAGAACACAGAGATCAGCTTCAAGCTGGGAGTGGAGTTCGATGAGACAACAGCAGATGACAGGAAGGTCAAGGTGAGCCGAGGAAGGGTCCATGGGGAACGGAAGGCCCTGAAGGGGAATAGGGTGGCGCCCTATTATTGCACCTTGAGGGGTAGGCTATCATGGGGGATTGAAGTGGCAAATGAGGTCCATAACGCCTGTGCAGTGCTGGGGTGTCCCAAGTGCTAAATGCATGTTAGTCCTATCTTGTTCTTCTCCCTCCCATCTTGGGAAGCATCTACCTGTTGCCTCTGGGAGTGGGCAGCACAGAGCCTGGATAGTCTGACCTCACTGTCTACGCCAGCTCCAGCTGGGTGACCTTGTGCATAGCATGCAACAGCTCTGGCTTTCTTTCCCCTTCCATAGATGGGGGGTTATATGGACGTGGCTGTGACCTCAGGTGCTTTAGGAACAACGCCCAGAAGTCAAGGTCCTCCAATGAAAGGTCATCCTGGCCTTCAGGAGCCAAGAAGACAGCTGGGGACAAGAGGTTGAGACCTACTCAGATGCTTCCTCTTCTCCAGCCTCCACCTCCAGGGCTTGGCCAGTGACCCTGAGCAACCATTTCCAATGCTGCCAGCCTACAGGCAGGAAAAGCTATATTCTGGATGGAGCGTTGTCTTTGGTGTGTTTATAGTGTCTTCTCACCAAGCCTTAGCCCCAGCCCCTCTCCTTCTGGGGAGGGAGAGTACATCTGACCCCAGTCTTGGGACTTGTCACCCGGTGGTGGCTGTCTTGGCAGCTTGCCTCAGGCCTCCCAGCCACTGAACCAGGCATGGAAGAGAGAGAACTAAGGGGTTTTGCCCTCAACAGGGTGTACCTACAGCAGTACCTTTCCACCAGACCTTTCCATTCAGCTCCTCAGCTGCTGCTTCTTCCTCACAGCTGCTCCCAAGGATAGGAGAGGGTCTAATCTCCTCCCTGTGGAGGAAGCTGGGGCCCAGCCCAGGATCATACAGGAAGCTGGCTGCAGAGATGGGATGGTACCCAAAGATGGCAGCCTACCTTGGAGAGAGGTGCCTGCCCTACCACATGCCTTTACCTCCTTGAACTAGCCTACCTTCTTGAAGGGCAAGAACCCCAGTTAAACACAACAGTAGTTCTCTGGGATGCCTAGGCTAAGCATAACCTGCTCTGAATGGACAAAAAGCTAGGGGAATGAGAATGAGGAGGAAGGTGGTGGTAAGGTGCGCACACCCACCGACCCACTGGCCCCAAAGCACATACACACAGCCTTTGCAGACTCTTCTACTGAACCCTCGTCAGTCAGGGTACCCTAGCCTGGCTTAGAGCCCCCAAATTTCTAGAGAAGAGAGACCTGGGAGAGTTGCCAAATGAGAGCCAGCTGGTGCAGGCTGGCAGCACCCAGAAGATTAAGTGGACATTTGACCAGGGCTGTAGAACACTCCAAGGGCCCGCAGTCCCAGGACCTGGCAGTTGTTGACCACTCGTCAGCTGAAGGGGGTCACTTGATAATGGATCAAGAGGAGTAGGAATACAGGGCAGGGTCCCATTTTCCAATACCTCCCATCCCCAAGGGTCTTTTAGACATTATGTGTGATCACCACTTGGCCGGAGAGTCTCAAGATTACTCCTCACCAGTCCTTCCCAGGGATTAGGCTGGTCCCCCCACTCTGTATCTTAGTGAGACTGGGCTGTGGGCATCACCTAGAGTATGGGATAAGTGCCTATCCTGAAGGCTGGTGGCACTTCTCAGAGCTAGGCTGTTCCTCTCCACTGTACTGTCTGCCTCTCCCTACTCGCCCAACAGCTCAAGGCCCCTCCCCCGGCCAAGCAGCAGTGGTGAACTAGACATCCTATGGGGCTAGGCTGGAGGTGGGCTGCCTGATCTCTGATCCTAGCACTGTCAATAGTTTGGGTTAGAGGCTGGGTCCTTTGTGGCCCCAGTGACCAGACCCCTTCCTGCCCCTCAATCCCAGCTCAGATCTCAGCTCAGGCCTCTGCCCTCTTTCCACAGTCCGTTGTGACGCTGGATGGAGGCAAACTCGTCCACATGCAGAAGTGGAACGGACAAGAGACAACACTTGTGCGGGAAATAGTTGCTGGGAAACTCATCCTGGTAAGATGGGTAACTCTGGAGCCAAGCCTATTGTGAAAAGCCAAGGTCATCAGTGGGACCAATGGAAGCTGGAACAATGGAGGGTGGAGGCAGGCCTGGGTGGTATTAGGTAGGAATTTTCTATGTAGTGGCTTTGGACTTGCACAAGCCTCGGTTTAAATCTCAGCTTATAGGGTGCATGACTTTGGACAAGTCACCTTCTCCAAGTCCAACTGTAAAGTGGGTGTTAATAACACCAACCTTGTAGGGCTGCTGGGAAGTCTGAAGGAGACAGTGGATGCAGAGCACAAAGCATCACTGGTGTGCGACCACTGCAGTAGGCGCACTCCATGGCCTTAGTTTCATTCTCTGCATTGCCGCATTGCCTTGCCCCAGGGAGAGGTAGAAAGCATGGCCAAATCTGATTCCAGGCCCATAGGAGAGGCTCCCATCTCCCAAGCCTTTGGGCAGGGACAGGCTGGTGATCGGTGGGGCCCCAACTGACAGCACAGTCATTTCTACTTCATTCCAGGCTCACCTTCTCTCAGAGCTTTCCATGCCTGGCCTACTACAAGTACCTAAGGCCTGGGTTGGAAATGACAAACAAGCTGGCAGATCTGTCTGTTTGGGGACAAACCTGGGGACTTCACTTGAAGAATGTAGCCTTGACTGAACACCCCCAGGGGTGGAGACGGCAGCCACCCGTGATCTCTGACTCCTTATGCTGTAGGGCCTCAGGTTTTCGCCTCAGCGTCTTCACTGCAGACCTTCTTGGGTCAGTGTAACCTGGTCACTGATTCTTGCACTTACACGGGGCAGGGGGCCCTGCAGAGTTAATAATGAGTTACCTAGCTCTGGTGGGAATGTGATATACAGTACCAAATACTCACTGGGCAATTAAGCTATGGTGAAACCATGGGCCTGGCTCTGTGAAGCCAGGCAGGATGTTGGGGGTTCAGGCCTCTGGCCCTGGCACTACCCTAAGTTCGGGAAAGAATGGACAGTTGGTGGCCTAGTAAAGTCCTTTACCAAGAGCCTCTGGACATTTTTATTCACCTGTTTGTCTACTATGTGCCAGGCACCATCTTAGGCACTAAAGATGAAGGGAGAGGAGTGGTACAAGGGAAAGAGAAACACTCTGGGATCCTGACCAAGTTACTGCCTCCCTGAAAGCTCATTTCCCCAAATCTCTACAAGAGGAATTACAATGCCTAACTTAAAGACTTGGGGGAACTCCCTGGTGGTCCAGTGGTTAGGACTTGGTGCTTTCACTGCTGTGGCCCGGGTTCAATCCCTGGTTGGGGAACCAAGATCCCGCAAACCGCGTGACATGGCCAAAAAAAAAAAAAGAAGACTTGGTGTAAGCATTAGGAAAAAATACATGTAAAGTACCTGGCACGTAGTAGGTAGGCAGTAAATGAGAATTTTTAGCATGAAGGTAGAGGGCTCTCCCCATCAGAGTGGAGAGTATTCCCAATACCTTCTGTGTCCACACCCCTGCCCTAACCTGACTCTGTCTTTTCTTCCAGACACTCACCCACTGCAGTGCAGTTTGCACTCGCACTTACGAGAAAGGGGCATGACCTGCCCACTCCCTCAACAACTGCTCCTCTGCCAGTTGGCTACTCCTGGACTCAGCACCAGATTGACTCATTTTTTTCCTCTGGCATTTTGTATAAATCCACCTTGACTGGGGAAATTCTCCTGGGGTCAGGTGGCACCAGCCTGGATCCAATTCTGTTCTCATTGTGTATGTTTGTTTTTTTAACTGCACCCAAAGGGTGCTCTGAGGTCAATAAAGCAGCACCTAGGCCACCCAGTTGCCTTTTTGCTTTTGGTGACATGATTCTGGGAGTCTGTTTCTATGTGTGTCAGAGAGTAGGCAGAAATGACTGCCACTCAGGAAGAAGCACTGGATGAGAGACTGAAATGGACAGTCTCAGGGACAGTGATAGCTGATCACCTTACACGTACAAAAAATAAAACAGCTGTACCTACAACTTCCCTTTACACTGCCCCCTCCCTATGGCCTAATGAGCTAGTCCAACCTGGAATAATCACTCAGTGGTGGGGCTTCTGAACTGTCACCTCAGGTCCATCCTGCACTGAATGCTTTTGGGTGTGGACAGTTGCTCTTCTCTGTGGAATGCTGTGGTCTCTCTCCAGAACACAGGCTTAGGACACAGGATCCAGGCTTGTGCCAGTGGTAATGGGAGAAAATGCCCACGGGCGCAGATGACTGCTGAGCATCTGCCTATGTGCTAGGCCATTACTCATGGTTCAAATTCTTACTGGTTCTCTAATCAGCCCTGGGGGAGAGGTCATCTGATCATTACAGAAGTGAGGGCTTATAAGTGATCTAAGAAGGCTGTGACTTGCTAGTGCCTCTGGCGCTGTACCTTAGCTGGGCCACTCTCCAAGTTCTAAGGTAACACGTTAAATGTTTTTCTGTCACCTAATGCAGCCTCAGTGACTTTTAAGTCTGTAAGTTACAGGAAGAGGGATTATACCAATAAGGACTCTCAGTAAGTTTAAAACCAAGCACACTTCCATTTAGGGCCAGGAATTTAAGCAGAGACCTGAAATGGAACCAACTGATTCACATTGTGGTAAATACAAAGTAAAGCAATGAACTTGGCTTGAGCTGTCTGGTTCAGTGATCGGGCGGAACGTCACACACAAGCTCAGTCACTGCAAACAATGGTTTTCTGGCTGTGACCACTGGCTGTCACTTCTAACATAGTAGAATCATGTTAGGGGGAATGGAAAAAGTGAGCACCACTTCTTACCATGTTCTCCCTAGTACTGCCAGTCTCCCTCTGCCCCTGTGTTGGATTCAGCAGAGATCACCCACCAGTCAGCCCAAGGCAGGCCAACAGGGAGGGGCCAATCACTCTGTTCTCCAACTACAGCCAGGCTCACCTCCACAGCAGTACCTGTGGCTCTAGCCTGGACTCCTGTACAGGAGTCTGGCTCTGGCAGTGGCAGCTGGAAGAGGGTAATAGGACCTTCTGCTGAATGAAGGAAGTTGGGTGAATGAATGGGTCAGCTGCAGGGGTCACTTGCAAAGGGACTGGAGTGATAAGAAAACAACTCATTCAGGCAGATACTTTTGATATCTCCCAAACCTGCCTGTGGCAGGAGGGGAAGCCATCTCCCATGGGAGAGAAGTCAATGGGGGTGGAAGGCCATATTCTCACTACTGAGTCTTTCCAGGAGCCAGCGCTTCAAGGCACAAGGCTCCTGGTTCCTTCTCTCCACCACCCCCTCCACTCTTTCCACTCTCACTCCTTGTGCTTCTTCTTGTGCTTCTTCTTCTTTTTCTTCTTCTTTGCTGCCTTGCTGTCTTTTGACGTGTGCCTTGCCCTCTTGCCTGTATCACTCTCAGAGTCTGAGCTGTCAGAGTCAGATGACTTCCTGTCTCTATGTTTCTTTTTCTTCTTTTCCTAAAAAAAATAAATGAATAAAATAAAAACTCAACATTGTATGTGTATATTTGCTTTAAAAAATCATGGCCTGTAATCATTAGGGGATAACTTAATAGATTAAAAAACATTAATTAAAAAAACAAATTACATCTTTAAGTACTAACAAGAAAAAGTGCTCAAAATAAGCTAAGAAGGATCAAGTCATAACGCAGTATGTATTCTAGATTCCAGGGTATGTAACATAATACATGAGTGTATGTTTATACACACACATATACATGCATACCATATGTACTATATATTTACATATATAAATTATAATATTTAGTACATTAAATCATAATATAATATGTATATTTAACATACCTGTATATATTTAAAATACACAGAAAACAATGGAAAGGACACAAACAGTCACAAGTGTTACCTCAGGAATGAACTGCATACAGGGAAGCTGAGGTCTTCCACTGTCCTTTTTCATTTTTTTTTAAACAAGCATTTATTACTTTCTTTCTCTTTTTTCAGCCGTGCCACGCGGATTGCGGGATCTTAGTTCCCTGACCAGGGATTGAACCCGTGCCGTGGCAGTGAAAGCGTTGAGTCCTAACCACTGGACCGCCAGAGAATTCCCTATTACTTTCATTTTTAAAAAGCACAGGATATTAAAGCTGAAAGGAGTCCTTAGAGATCACCTAGTCTGACTAGAGACAGTACTTCACATGCCCAAGAATACGAGAGTAATGGATTTAGGACTCCTGACTCCCAGTCTGGTTTCTATTAGACCCTGCTGCCAGGGAAAATAACCGCCATCAATTAATAAGGCCCCACCTGCTGCCCTTGAATATTTACCATCTCTAACTTTCGCAACCAACCTTACAAGAGTATACTGATAAAGAAAAAAGCTCAGAACTTTCTCAACACTTCCCACCACACTACGCCACCAAATTAACAGCACAAATGCACACAAAGGCTGAGACCCTGATCCCCAGGCTTCTGTAGGGTACTTGGAGCAGTTTGTAAGCACTGAATAAACCTTTTCATTGATTGCTAATGTGTATATTGCCTTGGTAGGGTTTCTAAGAAGGAGAGACTATGGGAGGCGAAAGTGAGAGTAGAAGAGGGCAAGGCTCCTGCTCCTCCTATTAGGCTTCCATCCAGCATTCTGAGAGCTGTAAGTCTGCCCGATAGACTAGGTCTTGGGAGCTGGCTGTGAGAAATGGTGGACAAAACACAGAACCAGGTGTTAGACCCAGACTTGAGTTCTGGCTCTGCCACTTACTATTACTCTTCTGTAACCCTGGGCAAGTCATTTCACCTCACTGAGGCCTAGTCTCCTCAAATGTAAAACAGGTAAGAATAGCACCTATGTCACATGGTGGTGAAGAGATAGTATCTGTGGCTGGAGAAGTTGAAAACAACTTGACCCAGATCACACAGGCAGGGCTGGGATCTGCATGTAGATCATAGGACTGGAAATCTCCTGAGTTTTCCTTGATTGCACATGGCCCCTCTTCCTGTATAGTGATGGGAGGCCTCATGGTATATGGTGGTCAGAACAACAGTTTTGGAGTAACATAGAATTAAGTTCAGGGAATTCCCTGGTGGTACAGTGGTTAAGAATCCACCTTCCAATGCAGGGAACATGGGTTCGATCCCTGGTCCAGGAAGATCCCACATGCCGCAGAGCAGCTAAGCCCGTGCGCCGCAACTACTGAAGCCCATGTGCCTAGAGCCTGTGCTCTGCAACAAGAGAAGCTACCCCAATGAGTAGCCCATGCACCGCAGTGAAGAGTAGCCCCCGCTTGCCGCAACTAGAGAAAGCCCACACGCAGCAACAAAGACCCAATGCAGCCAAAAATAAATTTTAAAAATTAAAAAAAAAAGAATTAAGTTCAATTCCAACTCTGCCACTTACTAACTATATGATTTAGAACAAAAGACCTAACTTTTTTTTTTTCTTTTTTGGCCCGCGCCGGGTGGCATGTGGGATCTTACTTGTCCAACCAGGGATCAAACCGGCGTCCCCTGCATTGGAAGCACAGAGTCTTAACCACTGGACCGCCAGGGAAGTCCCAAGACTTAACCTTTTTGAACCTCAGTTTTCTTTTCAGTAAATTACAAATAATAAATACCTACTTCAAAGGATGCTATGAGGACTAAACATGTTAAGTACTAACTGTAGTGCCTGATACATGGTAGGAACTCAGTGGTAGCTAGAAGTATTGTATTATTCTCTTATTTCAGAGAACTCCCAGAATGTTCTGACAATCTGGCCAAGTATCTACAGCAGATGAGTCAAAGTTCTGAGAGAAGATTAATCCAAAATTCTTTCTTGGAGTCTCCAGTGGAGTAGAGAGAGGGGAAGCTTCCCAGGCCCAAGTTATCAAGCTGTAGGAACCATGGCTGGGAGAAGTTGAGAGTCGGCAAATCCATGGTTTGGCTTATGGTGTTGCAATTTCCTAGACGGCAAGATAATGGAAGTCAATCACAGGCTACATGGGCTTGGCAGCCTCACCAGTCTCTGCCCCTTAGGTAGGACAGAGTCCTGGGAAAGTAAACAAGCAGATGCAGAGTCTGGCACCAATTCCCCCAAGACTGGCCCAGCCTGGATACATAAATGAGAAAGGAAAGTAATAATACTTCCTTAAAAACAAATAGCACTTTAGTTTATCAAACTTCCTGCATCTCGTATCTTGTAATAATAATCTGGTAAGGTCAGAAGTCAGGAATTATTATTGCTATTTTACAGAGGTGAAAACTGCAACTCAAAGAAGTGACCAAAGACGAGACAAGAATGTTACACTTTCTAACTCAGAGTTTGGCGTTATTTCCACTTTCTCAATGATACAGGCTCAGAAGGAGGAAAGAGGAAAGCAAATCACTAGAGAACCCTGGCAAACTAGAACGTTGACTCCAGGTAGCAAGGAGGACTCGGGGAGATGGCTTTCTAGACCTCAATCTTGATGTAAAAGCTCTTTTGCAACCCGAATTAAGAAAATCTAGTTCTCCAGCAGGTGGCATCATTTTCATTTTGCCTCTAACCTTGAGCTAGAGAACAAAAATTACTTCATATGTTGTAGTTCAAGAGGAAAGTTGGGAGTTGGAGTAGAGATGAAGTTGGAAAGTCAGAGGTGAAGCTAGCTTATGGTCTCTTGATCAGATCAGGTCCCAGATCACACAGGGGAAGAGGAGCATAAGGTAAAGGGTAATGACCCAGAAGTGTGAGCTCATGGTAGACAGGCCGGAGGGGCAGGGGAAAGAAGCCATTGCTCAAAACCTCTCTCTGAGAAGCACATATCCTGTGCTACAGCAGCTAGCCCATCCACTTTCTCTATAGTTCTAAAAAAAGGTTAGCAGCAGCCCAGCGTGAGAAAAAAACAAAAACTGAGAAAGGGGAGTAACAGCAGTTAACACTTATTGAGTACCTAATTTTCTAGATGCTGGGCTGGGCATTTTGAACTCATACCCCATGACCTTCAAAACAAATCTATTAAGTGGACATAATAATCTCTATATTTTCAGGAAAGAAAATTATAACTTCAGAGAGGTTTACTGAGATAAAGTAACTTGCCCAAATGGTAGAACCTGGATTTGACTCAGGCTGGGCCCCAAATTAGATGTTCTTTTTAGCTCTGTGTGTTAAAGCCAGCACCTAACTTAGCATTTGCTAGCCCAAAGGCACTGATCTAGCCAGAAATCAAGCAAGCAAGCAAGCATTTATTCTGTTTTATTTATTCTTAAGAATTATTCTTGAGAACGCACTGGTTATTTATTCTCTTATTCTTGAGAAATGACTGATTCTCAAGAGATAATTTGATTCTCAAACTGATTCTCTAGGGTTAATTTTTATCAAGTAGGATAGAGGGTGATTCCTGGTTAGAATTTGTACCAGTTTATCATAGCTTGGAAGGGGTAAGACCAGAGGGAGAAGGTTATTAATCAACTCACAAATATTTACTGAACTTTACTACCTATAAAGCATTTTAGAGAGCCATAGTTACATACAGTGTTGCTTAGGAGATAAGAATAGATTTTTAATAGAATTCAGACAAGTACAGAGTACCTACCAGTGCAAAGCCATAGTTGCATGCAAAGTAAACACATTCAGTAGCTCAGGAGTGGTGACTGGCACCATTCCTCCAAACCTGAGCCAACCTCATCAAACAAGGGAAAGAATAACTCCCAATAACCATACAGTACATTCATTCAACAAATATTTGTTGAGTACCTTCTAAGAGCCAGTAATATCTATTAACTAATTTGTCTCTTATAGTACTTGAATGACGTTAGAAATCAGGGAACAGAAGCCTTCAAGGGATACACTAATCAAGGAGAAAGTTTAATTAAGATACTAGGCAGTCCATGGAAGTGATGTAAGAAAAGTACAAACAACATGCCATGGACACACAAGGGAAAGAAATCAACTATGTCTGAGGAATTTGAGGATGGCCTCATGAAGGATATGTAATGTGTTGTGCTTTTGAAGGATGAATATGGCTTTGGCAGGTGGAGTAGTGGTAGTAGTGCTGACAGAAGAAGGGAACTGAGGGCCTTCCAGCCAGATGGAAGACAGAATGAAGCAAATGCCTGAAAGATCCTGTGTGGCATACTTACCTTGTACGGGATCCCATCCCTTCTTTCCTACTCAAAGACATTGGTCCAGGAATTGTCCCCTCTCTCCTGCATCAATTTTTCCTTCTTTAATGGCTCATTCCCCAAAATAAACAAATGTGCTATAATAGTTCCCACTTTGAAAAAAAAACAACCCTCCTAAACAATTTTAACCAGGTTGTCAACCCACCACTCTACTGAAACAGCTCTTGTCAAAGTTACCAGTGATCTCCACATGGCCAAATTTATGGTCAGTTCTTAGGCTTCATTTACTTGATCATGTGGATTACTAATACTATCTATTAACTAGCTTGCTACTTCCACTTTTGCCTTCTAACCATCTAATTTCCATACCGTAGCCAGAATAATTCTCTTAAAAGATAAGTCAGATCATGTCATCCCTCTAGTAAAATGCCTGATGACATCCATCTCACTCTAAGTGAAAGCTGAAGTCCTCAGATTCTCCTGTAAGGCCCTGGTTTCCTCTAACTCATTCACTTCCTCCAGCTACACTGGCCTCCTTACTGTTCCTTAAACATGCCAAGCTCATTCCCAATATCTAACTATTGTACTTGTTGAAATGTTCTCTCACCACTTATCTGAGTAGTAGCTTGCTTTCTCACTTCCTTCAAAGATCCACTCTAATGATGCTTTATGAGAAAGGTCTGCCCTTACCATCCTGTCTAGAATGGCAAGTCAGCTATCCCCTTACCCCTATTCTAGTACTCCCTAGCTCTCATTACCAAACTGATTTTTCTCCGTAGCACTTTTCAGTACTTGAAATATTAGTATTATTTTATATGTATTTACTAGTTCATTGTCTGTGACTCCCATTAGAAAGTAAGTGCCATGAAGACTGGGATTTTCCTGTTTTGTTCACTGTTGTTGCTGCAATGACTAGAACAGAACTTGGCACACAACAGAAATTCTTTTAATGAATGAGGTTGGAGTACAGTGTGTGAGGGAAGGCACTGGTGAGAGATGATGCTGGGATGTTGGACAGATTGTGAAGAGTCTTAAAGGAACTCAGACTTTATTCCATAGAAGAAGGAGAATCCTGAAGGCTTCCAAGCAGACTACACTGGACGACTCTCTGTGCTCCAGCAGAGCAGGCCCAGGACTGGCAACATCTCTCTCAGATAGGCACCAGAAGTTCTCTGGAGAACAGAACAGAGCCAGCACTGCAGCCAAGGGGATGACATTCCTATTTCTGTTCTTCTAAATATAGTACAGCAGAGAGTAATTATAGTAGCCATATGAAAGGAAGAAAATTATATTCTGGATCAAATATAGCTAAACTTCATTAAAATAAGTCAGCAGCCTGATCCCCAAAGCAGATGCTTCCTCATAATACAGCCTGATTCAGAAAGACCCATGATGGCATATGATAAGTGAAAGAGGCTAGCAAAGCACATACCACAGGTTCATGCAAGATTATCCAGGGCTTCACTACAAAAACCTTTATTCCTATTTTATCAACCTCTTCATAGCCCATTTCCATTTGCAACACACAGCTTCCTCCTGTTCTAATTATGCCCAACAAAAATGACATAATTTTCAGACACTGGGATGAAAACCATCATGGAACTGAATAGGTATTGCATAGAACTAAACCAATACATACTAGATTTTTGGACAAGGACATGCATTCAATTCATGTATGAGGTGGGGGGCTCAGGGCTAGAAAGATCTCTTACTCCTGCCCCTACTCACCAGCAGCAGCAGGAGTCAGTCCCTATTACTCTCCAAACTGAGGGTAGGCCTCACTGAGTGAAGGAACCTGGGGAGTTACACATGGCACATATGATGGAGTCTATCAATTCAAAGGTGCATGCCTATATGTGCCAGGCACTATTTGAAACAGGTGACACCCTTTCTTTATCCTGGCCATTTCCTGATTTCCCAACATGCCTAGCACCTTCTCCTGTCTTAGAGACTTTACATTAGACATTCTCTTCTACCAGACTGCAGAAAGAAGTGGGACAATGAAGCAGTCTTGTAAAGAAGCAGAGATGAGAACCCAGTAGACTGTTTTTGACTTTCTGGTTCTAATTCTGGATGGCCCAGAGCCAACTAGTGCTGGAACAGGTGTCCAAATCTGCCACTCTTGCACACTCCAAAGTATCCATCTCAGGTAGAAATTTTTACTGATAAGGAAAGCCAACCTGTTGGAATCAAAGATTTAGTTGGGGGAAAGAAACAGGAGGCCTGGAAACTTGGTTTATGGTTGTGAACAAAAACAGATCAATAGAGAGCATATTCCTAGAGCAATTCACTTTATCAGCTTGGTGAAATACATTTAAGGAATACAAATTCACGTAAAGCAAATAAATGAAACACATTTGAAAATTAAAAAAAAAAAAAATCAATAGATAACATCAGATGATTACTAAGGGTAGCTGGTAACAGCAAAAACTGGCCCAAAAGTGACCTTATAAGACCTGATAAGTCAATCACCTAACACAATGCACAATAGAAAAGTGTGAGGCGCTCAATACATAGTTGTTGAGTAAATAAATAATTGAAGAGCTAAATGAATTAATGGTAGAAGTGTGGTATAGAAAAGAATATTGGGTTAGTAATCTGAAGAACTGGGTTCTTATTTCAGCACTATCTCTTATAGTTGTGTGACTTCAGGTGAGACAATTTCTCTTAATCTCCATTTTCCTAAGGTGTAAAATGGTGGGATAATAATGCCTACTCTGGCTACCACACAGGATTGTGTAAGGATAAAACAAAATAAAAAATGAAGATATTTTGAGGCTTCCCTGGCGGTCCAGTGGTTAAGACTCCACGCTTCCACTGCAGGGGGCATGGGTTCAATCCCTGGTTGGGGAACTAAGACCCTGCATGCTGTGCAGCGTGGCCAAAAAAAAAAGAAAAAAAAAAGATATTTTATGAACTGTAAGTACTAAACAAATATAAGGCATAAAAGATAATAAAGAGATTAACGACAAGGTGAAAAGATAATGACGCTAGAAGATATCTTGGTAGAAACAATGGGCATCAAGGGGGAAGTTTTTACAGTTTCAGCTCCCTGGAGCACTTTTTTTTTTTTTTTTTGCTGTACGTGGGCCTCTCACTGTTGTGGCCTCTCCCGTTGTGGAGCACAGGCTCCAGACGCGCAGGCTCAGCGGCCATGACTCACGGGTCTAGCCACTCCGCGGCATGTGGGATCTTTCCGGACCGGGGCACGAACCTGTGTCCCCTGCATCGGCAGGCGGACTCTCAACCACTGCACCACCAGGGAAGCCCCCTGGAGCACTTTTTAATCAAAGAGGACTCATGAGTTAGAAGTTCATATACACAAAGGTACTTTAAAAATAATAAGGTATGATGATTATTACTGCCATTGTTCATCAGGCCATTTCTCTACTAAGTGAAGAGCGACAGAGGGTAGGATAATGAGTTGACTAAGGAGGTCATAAAGCGCCTCATACCTAGCAGATCCTTCATAATTATTTTGGTGAACTGAAATACACATCTCAAAGCAGCTTTAGAAGCAAAGCAATAACTAATTGCACCAGGTGTATTAAGCAATACAAAAACAACCAAAGACCCACAGAAGTGAGATATCTGCAGAACAACTTCAGGAACCTGACAAATACCATTTAACCCCTAAAAGGTTAAAAGAGAATGAAAAACTCCTAGAACATACAAATAGAATCACAGTTAAAAATCTAGCTCTACTATACAAGTAAAATTGCCTGTTTGTAGACATCATCTTACATGTAGAAAATCTTAAAGATTCCACAAAAAAACTGTTAGAACTAATCAGTGAATTCAGAAAAATTGCAGGATACAAAATCAACACACAAGAATCAGTTGTATTTCTCTATACTGACAATTAGCAATCCGAAAAGAAAATTAACAAAACAATTCCATAGCATCAAAACAATTCCATAGCATCAAAGAGAATAAAATATTTAGGAATAAACTTAACCAAGAAGGCAAAAATACTTGTACACTGAAAACTACAAAACAATGTTGAAAGAAATTAAAGACAACACAAATATATGGAAAAACATTAATGTTCATGGATTGGGAGACTTAATATGGTTAAGACGTCAATATTACACAAAGTAATCTACAGATTTGATGCAACCCTTCCAAAATCCCAATGACATTTTTTGCAAAATCAGAAAATTTCATCCTAAAATTCATATGGAATCTCAAGGGACCCCCAAAGAGCCAAAATAACTTGAAAAAGAACAATGTTGGAGGACTCACATTTCTTGATTTCAAAACTTACTATGAAGTTAGAGCATTCAAAACAGTGTGGCTCTAGCAAAAAGACAGACATATGGACCAATGGAATGGAATGAAGAGTCAGAAATAAACCCTCATGTATACAGTCAAATGACTTCTGAAAAGAATGCCAAGACCATTCAATGGGGAAAGGACAGTCTTTTCAACAAATGGTGCTGGGGATGACAGTCTTTTCAACAAATGGTGCTGGGGATACTGGATACCTGAATGCAAAAATATGAGGTTGGAACCTTACTTTACACCATGTTAAAACAAACAAACAAACAGCAACAACAAAAAACCCTCAAAAAGTGGATCAAAGATCTAAATGTAAGAGTTAAAGCTATAAAACTTTTAGAAGAAAACAGAAGGAAAAAGCTTCATGACGTTAGATTTGGCAATGATTTCTTGAACATAACACCAAAAGTACAGGAAACAAAAGAAAAAAAAATATAAGCTGGACTTCATCATGATGGAAAATGTTTGTACATTAGAAGACACTATCATATACTTAGTATGTGAACATACTTAACACTCCTGAACTGTACTTAAAGATGGTTAAGACGGTATAAGTTTTACGGGTTTGTTCACCACAATTTTTTTAATGTAAATCTGAAAAATAAAAATAGAACACTACCAAGAGTGAAAAGGCAATCCAAAAAATGGGAGAAAATATTTGCAAGTCATATATCTGATAAGAGACTGACATCTAGAATATATAAAGAACTTTTTGAACCCAGTGTCTGTACTTAAACCCAGTCTCTGACCACAAAGCCTCTTTTATCTTTTTTTTAATATCTTTATTGCAGTGTAATTGCTTTACAATGGTGTGTTAGTTTCTGCTTTATAACAAAGTGAATCAGCTATACATATACATATATCCCCATATCTCCTCCCTCTTGTGTCTCCCTCCCATCCTCCCGATCCCACCCCTCTAGGTGGGCACAAAGCCCCGAGCTGATCTCCCTGTGCTGTGCGGCTGCTTCCCACTAGCTATCTGTTTTACATTTGGTAGTGTGTATGTCTGTGCCACTCTCTCACTTCTTCCCAATTTACCCTTCCCCCTTCCCGTGTCCTCAAGTCCATTCTCTATGTCTGTGTCTTTATTCCTGTCCTGCCCCTAGGTTCTTCAGAAGCTTTTTTTTTTTTTTTTTTAGATTCCATATATATGTGTTAGCATATGGTATTTGTTTTTCTCTTTCTGACTTACTTCACTCTGTATGACAGTCTCTAGGTCCATCCACCTCGCTACAAATAACTCAATTTCATTTCTTTTTATGGCTGAGTAATATTCCATTGTATATACGTGCCACATATCTTCTTTATCCATTTCTGTCGATGGACACTTAGTTGCTTCCATGTCCTGGCTATTGTAAATAGAGCTGCAATGAACATTGTGGTACATGACTCTTTTTGACTTATGGTTTTCTCAGGGTATATGCCCAGCAGTGGGATTGTTGGGTCATATGGTAGTTCTATGTTTAGTATTTTAAGGAACCTTCAAACTGTTCTCCATAGTGACTGTATCAATTTACATTCCCACCAACAGTGCAAGAGGTGCACTCTGCACCTCTTGCACAGTGATGATAAAGCCTCTGTTTTTAAGCAACAGCTACTAGTAGCTGACACACACTGGGCTTTGCTGTATGCAGGCACCGTGCTCAGAGTTTTACGTGCATCTCCGCATCCTAACAACCTTATGAAGTAGATGCTTATTGTTCCCATTTTATAAAGGCAACAGATTCAGAGAAGTTTAGTAATTAGCCTAAGTTCCACAGTGAGGAGGTGACCCAACTGAGATTAGAAGCCAGGCAGTCTGTCTCCACAGCCCAGGTTCTTAAGTACATCCTCTACTGCCTTCAGAAAAGGAATTCCTCAGCATCCACCTAATGCAATATTGCATAGCCACTGCAAATGAGCATTTTAAGACTATGTGGTGGGCTTCCCTGGTGGCACAGTGGTTAAGAATCCTCCTGCTAATGCAGGGGACATGGGTTCGAGCCCTGGTCCAGGAAGATCTCACATGCTGCAGAGCAACTAAGCCCGTGTGCCACAACTACCGAGCCTGCTAATGCAGGGGACATGGGTTCGAGCCCTGGTCCAGGAAGATCTCACATGCTGCAGAGCAACTAAGCCCGTGCGCCACAACTACCGAGCCTGCACTCTAGAGCCTGTGCGCCACAACTACTGAAGCCCGCACGCCTAGAGCCCGTGCTCTACAACAAGAGAAGCCACCGCAATGAGAAGCCTGCGCACCACAACAAAGAGTAGCCCTCACTTGCCGCAACTAGAGAAAGCCTGTGTGCAGCAGTGAAGACCCAACACAGCCAAAAATAATAAATAAATTTATTTAAAAAAAAAAACTGTGGCAAAAATGGAAAGATGATATGACAAAGTAAAAAACAGGAAACAAAATTATACATACATTTTAATTACATCTAGGTAAAACATGCATGTGAAAACAGCTAGAAGAAAATATGTGCCACAATAATATAGATTCTGGTAAAGTAGTAAGATTATGGGTTGCCCTTCTTTTGTTTTATATTTAAATAATGAGGTAATATGGTGGAAGCTTCCCATTTCCCTCTTTAAATCAAGTCCTCAGACCTCTATGAGGAAGGCTAGCATCAAGAATAAAGATATGTAAAGCCAAACCCTGTGTTCAAAAATAAGCAATACTCAAACTATTATGCATAAAATAAGCTACAATGATACACCGTACCACAGCGGTCCCCCAACCTTTTTGGCACCAGGGACTGGTTTTGTGGAAGACAATTTTTCCATGGGGGATGGGGGGATGGTTCAGTTTGTAATGCGAGTGATGGGGAGCGGCAGATGAAGCTTCCCTCCCTCACTTCCTGCTGTGTGGCTCCGAGGGGCAGGTGGGGAGGACGGTTGGGGACCCCTGCTGTACAACACGAGGAAGAGAGCCAATATTTTATAATAACTATAAATGGAATACAACCTTAAAAATTGTAAATTGCTATATTGCACATCTGTAATTTATATAATATTGTATATCAACCATGCTTCAATTAAAAAAAAATTTTTTTTTTAAAGCAATACTGGGCTTCCCTGGTGGCGCAGTGGTTGAGAGTCTGCCTGCCGAGGCAGGGGACACGGGTTCGTGCCCCGGTCTGGGAAGATCCCACATGCCGCGGAGCGGCTGGGCCCGTGAGCCATGGCCACTGAAGCTGCGCGTCCGGAGCCTGTGCTCAGCAACGGGAGGGGCCACAACAGTGAGAGGCCCGCATACCACACACACACAAAAAGCAGTACTGCTTGCAGGGTTGGGGACAGTTGCCTCTGTGAGGTAGTTAGGCTAAACATGGAAATGCTGAAGGTTTGCAGAAGGCTTCTGGAGGGCAGCGCTTGAAGTAGGGGCCTTTGTTAATTTCTATTTATTTGGTTCACAGGAGAATAGTACCAAATTAAAATAATATCCCCACTGCTCTAAATCAGTGTCTTCCATGTGCCATTCATTCATATAATAGTGCCACAATTTTCATTCCGTGTGTTTATAAACTGCTATTTTTTTACTTAAATTTTTTCTTAATATCTGAATTTTTGCTTTAAAAAGTCCTACTTAAAAGGGAAACTTTATAACAGCACTGTAAACAGAAAACTTGCAGCCCTTGTCTTAAGCAGAAGATAACTGTAAAAATAAATACATAAAAAAGACACAACAGGGACTTCCCTGGTGGTGCAGCAGTTAACACTCCACGCTCCCAATGCAGGGGGCCTGGGTTTGATCCCTGGTTGGGGAACTAGATCCCACATGCATGCCGCAACTAAGAGTTCGCATGCCACAACTAAGGAGCCCACGTGCTGCAACTAAGACCCGGTGCAACCAAATAAATAAATTAATTAAAAAAAAAAAGACACATCAATGTTTTAGCTAGATATAATTTACTGCCTGCTAAAGGCAGTACTTGAAGAGGACTAGGGTTAGACAGTTTGTTTTCACAGGAAGCAGTCTGGATTTTTTTTAAAGTACAATGGGAAATCACTGAAGGATTTTAAACAGGAAGAGACATGTTCTGATTGGATATGTTAACAACCCTTTCCTGGGAATTAAAAAGAAATTTAAAAAAAAAAGAAAAAATGAGAAAAGACAGAAGAATTGAACAACTGAACAACAACATCATCCATTTTTACCTAACTGACAATAATAAAACACTATGCTCTATTGGAACCCTTGGGCACTGTTGGTAGGAATGTGAAATGGTGCAGCTGCTGTGAAAAACAGTATGGTGGTTCCACAAAAAAATAAAAATAGAATTACCATATGGGACTTCCCTGTGGCGCAGTGGTTAAAGAATCCGCCTGCCAATGCAGGGGACACGGGTTTGAGCCCTGGTTTGGGAAGATCCCACATGCCACAGAGCAACTAGGCCCATGCGCCACAACTACTGAGCCTGCACTCTACAGCCCACAAGCCACAACTACTGAGCCCGCACGCCTAGAGCCCGCGCTCTGCAACAAGAGAAGCCACTGCCATGAGAAGCCCGCACACTACAACGAAGAGTAGCCCCAACTTGCCGCAACTAGAGAAAGCCCATGCACAGCAATGGAGACCCAACACAGCCAAAAAATAAATAAATAAACTAAATGAATAAATTTAAAAAAAAAGAAGAGAATTACCATATGATCCAGCAACTCCACTCTGGGTATATACCCCCCAAAATTGAAAGCAAGATCTCAAAGAAATATTTGTACAACTATGTTCACAGCAGCATTATTCACAAAAGCCAAAAGGTGGAAACAATCCTAGTATCAACAACGAATGAGTGAATAAGCAAAATATGGTATATGCATACAATGGAATATTTTCAGTCTTAAAAAGGAAGGAAATTCTGACACATGTTATAACATGGATGAACCTTGAGGACATTATGCTAACTCAAGTAAGTCAGTCACAGAAAAACAAATACTATATAATTCCACTTTATAAGATACCTAGAGTAGTCTAAATCATACAGACAGAAAGTAGAATGGTGGTTATCAGGTGCTGGGAGGAAAGGAGAATGAGGAGTTATTGTTTAATAAGTATAGAGTTTCAGTTTTACAAAATGAAAAGGGTACTAGAGGGACTTCCCTGGTGACACAGTAGTTAAGAATCCACCTGCCAATGCAGGAGATACGGGTTCGATCCCTGGTCTGGGAAGATCTCACATGCTGCGGAGCAATTAAGCCCGTGAGCCACAACTACTGAAGCCCGCGTGCCCAGAGCTCGTGCTCCCCAACAAGAGAAGCCACCGCAATGAGAAGCCCGCGCACCACAACGAAGACCCAATGCAGCAAAAAAAAAAAAAAAAAGGAAAAGAGTATTAGAGATGGATGGTGGTGATGATTGCACAATAATATGAATTTACTTAATGCCAAAGAACTGTACACTTAAAAACAGTTAAGACGGGGTAATTCCCTGGTGGTCCAGTGGTTAGGACTCCACACTCTTACTGCTGAGGGGGCGAGTTCAATCCCTGGTTGGTGAACTAAAATCCACAAGCTGTGCAGCACGGCCTCCCGCCAAAAAAAAAAAAAAAAAAAAAGATTAAGACAGTAAAGTTGACGTTACATATCTTTTTTTTTTTTTTTTTTTTTTTTGCGGTACGCGGGCCTCTCACTGCTGTGGCCTCTCCCGTTGCGGAGCCCAGGCTCCGACGCGCAAGCTCAGCAGCCACGGCTCACGGGCCCAGCCGCTCCGCAGCATGTGGGATCCTCCCGGACCGGGGCACGAACCCACGCCCCCTGCATCGGCAAGCGGACTCTCAACCACTGCGCCACCAGGGAAGCCCCTACGTTACATATCTTTTACTACAATTAGAACAACAACAACACTATACCCAAAGGCTGCAGATTTTGGTTTCAGCAACTGGTGACCCATTCATTGAGATAAGGAGGAATATGAAGGGAGCAGCCTTGGGTAGGAGGAACATTGAAGAGTTTTGGAGTGTGCTAAGCTTGATGTCAACTCGACAATCAGATGGAGATGTCAAATAGGCAGTTGAATATCTAAATTTGAAGTTCCAGAGAAAAAGTTAGAGATAGAATTACAGACTTGGAGAATTACAGACTTGGATTTAAAAAAGGATACATATACTTAATTGGGGGATTATTAGCACATAAATGGTACTCAAAACCACTGGACAGGATGAGATCACTTAGGGAGAAGGTAGTTAGAGAAGACAAGGGAGTAATAAAAACAGCCACAGCCTCGAGCAGTCCACATTCAGAATTAAAGCAGAGGGCAAAAAATCATATTAATGAACAGAATTGAGCAGTGAGATAAAGAAGGTGTTTTTTCAAAACAATCAGATGCCCAGACCCAGGCCCTGTGAACTTGGTACTCAAGAGGTAGAAGGTAAATATGTAGTTTTAAAATCCCCCTAGGCTAGTTCAATAGTCTGAATATAAGTGAGAGAGGGAAGCAGGTGAAATGCACAGTAGTAGTGGGAGTGGGAGGAAGGAACAGAATTGGGATATTATAAGGTACCATGGACAGGACTTGGTGACTGACTAGGCATGGGATAGTAAGGAGAAGAAAATGAATTACATATTGTTTCTTTCTTGGGAGACTGGGAGGTTACTGCTGTCATTAAAACTAATACAAGGTAGAAGGATAGAAACAAGGGTTTTGGTTGTTCAAGGAGCACAACGATCCTACTTTGCCAGTTAAGGAACTGAATTTAAAGAGCCCTAAGTTATATAGCTGGTAAGTAGCACAGAAGGGCCTCAGCCTACATCTGATTGACTCCAAGCCAACGTCTGAAGTACCAGTGGGATATTATTTAGTGATGTGAAAGTGGTCAGGGCAGCTGAAGTCTTAGGAGGGATGTGATCACCCAGGGAAAGAATATACAGATCGATATATTATTATCCATATACTTGGGGTAATTCTTTTTTTTTTTTTTTTTTTTTTTTTTTTTTGCCGTACGCGAGCCTCTCACTGTTGTGGCCTCTCCCATTGCAGAGCACAGGCTCCGGACACGCAGGCTCAGCAGCCACGGCTCACAGGCCCAGCCGCTCCGCGGCATTGTGGGATCTTCCTGGACTGGGGCACAAACCCGTGTCCCCTGCATTGGCAGGCGGACTCTCAACCACTGCGCCACCAGGGAAGCCCTTGGGGTAATTCTTAATAATGGTACAATGGACCTTCCTCCTCATCTAAAAAATGAAGATAATACTGAATTTGTAGATAATGCCCACTGAGGGCAAGGACCTTATCATAGTTTTTATATTCCTAGGTTTGCAATGCCTGGAATAAAATGACCACTCAATAAAAGTTTGCCAAAGCTTTGAAAAAACAAAACAAAACCAAAAAAAACCCCAAAAGTTAATAACCAGCCACAATTAGAAAACCACTACACTAGGGACTTCCCCAGCAGTCCAGTGGTTAAGACTCTGCCTTCCAATGCAGGGTGAGCAGGTTCGATCCCTGGTCGGGGAACTAAGGTCCCACATGCTGTGGTGTGTGGCCAAAAAAAAAAAGAAAAAAAAAGAAAAACACTATATTACATGAGAACAACTATTTCTGACCAAACTATAGCATAGCTTTTTTTCATTTCCTCTCTATGCTGTATGCTACAAATGCACTGTTTTTTTCCTGCACCACAATAATGTCTGTTTTATGAATTGTTTTGCTAGAAGTAGTAGATGGAAGATACAACTCAGTAAGACAGGCACTCTTATCCTCTGCTGGGTGTAAAATAAGTACTTTCTGGAAAGACAATTTGATAAGATGTATCAAGAGTCTTAAAGCCCTAACTCAGTAATCTTACTTAGGAATTTATCCGAAGAAAGAAATTAGAGATATGGCCAAAGATTTAGGTTGGAAGTAATCAGAAATATCCCACAATAGAAAAATTATTAAATAAACCATCATATAGCCATAGGGTAGAATATCATATGGTGCTCTTAAATCAAGTTTTTGAAGAACACTTAAGGATACTAGAAAATGCTTTTGATAAATATAAATGTATATATTTTATTTTATTCTTTTGGCTGCGTTGGGTCTTCGTTGCTGCACGCAGGTTTTCTCCAGTTGCGGCGAGTGGGGGCTACTCTTCGTTGCAGTGCGTGGGCTTCTCATTGCAGTGGTTTCTCTTGTTGTGGAGCACAGGCTCTAGGTGCACGGGCTTCAGTAGTTGCGGCATGCAGGCTCAGTAGTTGTGGCACACGGGCTTAGTTGCTCCGTGGCATGTGGGATCTTCCCAGGCCAGGGCTCGAACCCGTGTCCCCTGCATTGGCAGGTGGATTCTTAACCACTGCGCTACCAGGGAAGCCCCGCTTTTGATAAATATAATGAAAAAAGTAGAATATAAACTATACCTAGTATGACCATGATTGTGTGTTTATATGTAAACACATACATATATGAAAATTATATAT
Organism: Mesoplodon densirostris; assembly: GCF_025265405.1. Lineage (NCBI taxonomy): Eukaryota > Metazoa > Chordata > Mammalia > Artiodactyla > Ziphiidae > Mesoplodon > Mesoplodon densirostris. The sequence continues at coordinate 25,837,945 of NC_082662.1, read as the reverse complement.
ACTTTCCTAGAAAATTATATATATATTTATATGTATGTATATATTTACCTAGAAAAAATATTAGAATATACCAAAACCACTATAAGAGTCTCACTGGGTGGAAAGATTACAAGAGATCCTAATGTTCTTTATGTTTTTCGGTATTTCTAAAATTTCTGCAGAAAGTATATTTTTATTTTAAAACTCAATACGATAAATAAAATAAAGACAGCACTCACCTTCTTTCTTTTTCTAGAAGAATTTCTCGTGGGGTCAGGCTTTTCAAACTCTGCTGACTTTGCCTCTTCCTTCTCCTCTTCCTCATCAGGTATCAGAGAGTACTTGGTCCCACCTGGTTGCATGAAACAATCCTTTGCAAAGTGGCCTGCAGAAGAGAAGTAGAAAAGGTAGGGGGAGAAGAGGCAGTCTCTCACCACCTTAGCAGGTGGATCTTCCCTAGAAGTTCCTGAAGAGCTGGCTCGTTCAGGAGGTGCTAATGAGTTCATTCAGAGCAGCTGTTGGCTTCAGAGCAGATTTTCTGTCACCTCAAGATGGCATTGCTCACTTAACCAGAGCCAGACAAGCATCTGGTCCTAGAGCTGTGGGAAACACTGGCACCGCTTTGGAAATGGCACAGGACGTGAGGATACAGGCTTGTGCTGCCCTCCATTAGCAACTGGGCTCAGGAATTTTTAAAGGTCTATTTGGAACTTATTCCTGACAATGAAAGGCTGCTCCAGAGAGCGGAATACTTAGCAGAGGGAGCCGAGTGGCAGGCCAAGCCCTAAAGGAAGACAGCTCTTAGGCAGCAAGCAGGAAGGCAGCACTCAGATTCAAGCTAACACACAGAAAGACAGCAGTCACCTAGGGGCACTCAACATTCACAGACTGTCAGGTCTGGCAAGGGCCTGAGAGACCATCAAATCCAACACTACATTTGCAGAGGACATGAAGGCCCAGAGTAGAGAAGTACCTCAAGGTCACACAGACAGCAGCAGAGCTAAAACTTACCCCAGGTCTCATATCTCCCTGCCCTGTGCTCTTTCTGCTGCACCAAAACCAACCACCTTTGGCCTGCCTGGGCCAAATTCCATCTCTCATTATTCTTCTCTGCCTCATGTAACACCTGGTGGACACAAGTTGAAGGTAAGAGAACCCCACCCTCCCTGAGCCTACACTGCTCTTAAGGGGCCCTTTAACAGATGCTACACAGCTGGTTTTGTCTGAGTTTTTTGTAGACCCTCTCTCAGGGGCACAAAGAATTTGATGAAGTCATCAAAAAGCTATGTGTAAACTACTTTGCAACTCGGAGTCCAGAAGTGGGATGGTGCCTGGAAGGAGAATACAGCATAGAGTTTTCCAAATATCTATGCTGGAAATGGTCCCACAATACTCATGAGGAAGTATTCTTTCTATTTTATTTTTCCCTTCCTCCCTCTACATTAATGATAAATTGGGGCTTAAACCCCACGACTTCAACCAGGGCACAAATCTGCTACCACTCATTGTAGAAAAATCAAGAGAGCTGGGTAGGTGAAAGGCTAGGGAGAAGGGGTGACAAATTGAGGTCACTCTGAAAACGAGAAGCTGGCAATACCTCTCATTATAGCTCCAACAAGGGAAGTCAGGCTGAAAGAGCTCTTTAATATTTGAGTAGGACTGGAGGAAACTTGAAGAAACAAAGCTAAAAGGAAGTGACTAGCCTGTATTCTTTATTACTAAAAAGGTACTGTATTCAGAACTCTGAAGTTATAGAGATAAAGGTAATAAGCAAGAAAGAGCTTGACTTGGATCCTTAAGGAATATATTTCCAAGTCACTTAATTTTGCAGCAGAACAATAATCATCCTTAGAGATAAAAATTTAGAGTGTTAATCATAATCCAACACTCTATTCCTCCTGGCATAGTACATGGGGACCTTGCCCAGGCAGGGCATCACCCGTAGAGAGAGGGGAGTAGTGGTGGTGCTGTAGTATCTGGCAGGGCCAGCATTCAGAAAAGGAAACAGAAAAAGCAACAAGCCATGAACTCTAATGTGAGTCTAGTAGGAACAGCAGATGAGCAGGTGAGGCCAGCATTTGGCTAAAAACCACAGTGAGCTAACTCACACCAGGGGGCCTCCCTCATCCCATAAAGGGTCCATTCACAAGGAGAGAAAAACTGAAATGGTAGAGACTTCGCCTTACCTTTACAGCCACACTTCTTGCAGGTAGTGTTCAGGACAGCCTCGAGGGTGATCTTCTGCCCAGTGTAATCCTGGAAGGACCGCCTCCGCCTCTCTTCTTGCCTGTAATGAAATGATACTGACTGTTGGCCCTTTTAAGAGATGTGGGCAGAGATACTACAAGTTAATACTCTATGTTGTTTTTCTGTTTTGTTTTGTCAGGTAGAAGGGAGAAAGGAAAAGCACTGGGCATAAGGAAACAGGCAGTGAAAGAAATGACATGAAATGACAATTTTTTTCATTCAGGACAAGGCTCTGAATTAATAATTATGAATGAGACTAGATTCCATCTCACTGATGCACAGGGGATGAAGATATAATTACTCACCTTGCTAAGCCCCCTGCAATCCTTACAAGGTCACTCCTGGGTTTAAAAGACCTTCAAAAACTTCTCAGAAAATCAAGTCCAAGCTCCTTGGTATTCCAGACCTTTCACAGTCTGTCTCTAACTTACTTTCCCAGCCTCGCCTTGTACAATATGCTCAAGGCAAACCAGACTATTTTACTTTCCCCAGATGGTTCACTGCTTTTGCTCAGGCAGCTCCCTCTTTCTGAAATGCTCTGCTTCCCCTCTTTACTCCCACTTCACCACCTAACTACACCCAAACATTTCAGGGCTCAGCTTAGTTACTGCCCCTCCTTCTAACCAGTTATCTTCCCTGAGCCCCTCAGCCAGAATTAATCTCTGTTCACATTCCCATAACACTTTTTAAAAATTCTAAACATTTGACCAAAGTATAAAATACATACAGAAAAGTGTTCACAAGTATACAGCTTCACTGATTTTTACAATTTGAAATATCCCAGTAACCAGTACTCAGATAAAGATGCAGAATATCACCAGCACCTCCGAAACCCCTCTAGTCACCGTGCTTCCCCCAAGGGTAGCTACTATTCTAGTTTCTAACAGCATAGATTAGTTTTACCTACTTTTGTAAATTATATCAACAGAATCAGAGAATGGGCCCTTCTGTGTCTGGCTACTTTCGCTACTTTGTGAGATCCAACCAACTGTTGTGTGGATCAACTATTCTCATTGCTGCAAAGTACTTTGCTGTTGATGGGTATTTGAGTAATTTCCATTATGAAAGTGTTTCTGTGAACTTTCTAGCACACATCTTTTTTTTTTTTTTTTTGGCAGTACGCGGGCCTCTCACTGCTGTGGCCTCAGCGGCCATGGCTCACGGGCCCAGCCGCTCTGTGGCATGTGGGATCTTCCCGGACCGGGGCACGAACCCGTGTCCCCTGCATCGGCAGGCGGACTCTCAACCACTGTGCCACCAGGGAAGCCCTAGCACACGTCTTTTGGTGAACATATATATGTATGTGCATTCCTTTGGGAAATGCCTAGTTCCACGTAGGAGGGGAACTGCTGGATTGTAGGGCATCTGCCTTAGTAGACACTGCCAGACAGCGTGTTTACCAATTACACTCCTACCAGAAGAGCCAAAGTACCCTAGTTGTCATAGCTCTTATTTTTTACCTTTACTATAACACACAGTACCTGCACAGAGTACTCGTAGAAAATGTTTAACTGAAGAGTATCACTCCTGATCATTCTTTCTTTCAAACTCTAACTGTATCCTATACATATGTCAATCCTAGCACATATCACACCACAGAGTTATGTTTCTTCTCTAGATCGTGGGCCTGTTTAAAAAATATCTTACTTGTGTTTGTTTCCCTGGCACCTCAGCCCAAGGCTTGGCAAGCAACAGCATCAATAAATGCTTGTTGGGGCTTCCCTGGTGGTATAGTGGTTAAGAATCTGCCTGCCAATGCTGGGGACATGGGTTCGATCCCTGGTCTGGGAAGATCCCACATGCTGCAGAGCAGCTAAGCCCGAGCGCCGCAACTAAGCTAAGCCTGTGCTCTAGAGCCCGTGAGCCACAACTACTGAAGCCCACATGCCTAGATCCCGTGCTCTGCAACAAGAGAAGCCATGACAATGAGAAGCCCACACACCGCAATGAAGAGTAGCCCCCGCTCGCCGCAACTAGAGAAAGCCCACGCGCAGCAACGAAGACCCAACGCAGCCAAAAATAAATAAATAAATAAAATATATTTTAAAGAAATTTTTTAAAAAAGCTTGTTGAAATTTCTTTGTTCTTCATCCAAAATATTTTTCTTTACCTGAACGCCTTTAACTTTGACCTCTGACTTCACCTAAGATTTTCCAACCAGGTCTCTGTAGAGTCCAGCAAAAACAGAGAAATATTCTGCCCAAAGTGCCACATTACCCAGAGAAATGCAGAATAACAATATCAAAGTAAAACAGAGCTACTCACTTCACAAATTTCAGCCAACAGTTTCATGGGATATGTGGGCTCAAGAGAAAAAAACAGAGAGGATAAAGATACTCCATATTCTGTCCCATTCATTCTTTAAAGTTCAGCTCAAATATCGTATCTTCTATAAACTCTACCACAAGCAGAGTTAAATACTCACTGTATTTTACTGATTTGTTTACATTTTGCCTCACCCTCTGTACCACAACCAGGACTTGAATAGTAAAGTCTATGTCATGTTCTTCTCTATATCTGAGCAGAGAGCACACCATCTAGCATACTGTTGTCCAAAAGAATGCAAAGATGGACAGTGCTATAAATTTATGTCTGTACTGCTGACTATTTATGTCTGACTTTATGTCTATGACTAATGAGCACTTCAAATGTGGTTAGTGATTGAGGAATTCGATACCAAATTTTATTTACTTTAAAAAAAATAAATTTATTTATTTTATTTATTTTGTCTGCCACTGTCATTGTCATTGGCAGGCGGATTCCTTTTTTTTTTTTTTTTGCGTTACACTGGCCTCTCACTGCTGTGGCCTCTCCTGTTGTGGAGCACAGGCTCCAGACGAACAGGCTCAGCGGCCATGGCTCACGGGCCCAGCTGCTCCACGGCATGTGGGATCCTCCCGGACCGGGGCACGAACCCGTATCCCCTGCATCGGCAGGCGGACTCTCAACCACTGCGCCACCAGGGAAGCCCGGCAGGCAGATTCTTAACCACTGCGTCACCAGGGAAGCCCCTAAATTTTATTTACTTTTAATTACTTTACATTTAAATAGCCTATATGACTAGTGGCTTCCCAGTTGGGACAGACCAGAAAAGCATATGGTTTAAGTTCTGAAAATGTCTGTTCAAATCCCTAGCTTTTGCCGTAGAAGAATCTTAGTCAAATGATAGGAGGTCTACTGACTGGTATGGGTCATGTGAGAGGGTCAGTTCAAAGGGTGAAGCTTGAATAACAAAAATCAAGGCGAGGAGAGTGGAGAAGTAAATGTGAGTGAGTTACTTAACAACAGGCATAAAGTTTTAGTTAAGAAAGATGAGTGAGTTCTGGAGATCTAATGTACAACATTGTATAAATAGTCAACAATACTATTATACACTTAAATATTTCTTAAGAGGGTGGATCTCATGTTAAATGTTCTCACCACAATAAAATAAAATTAAACAAACAAACAAACAGAAAACCCCACCAAGGCAGGATCTTGGGGACATAACTTGAACAGTCATGAAAACTCCATTGTTTTCGGATGTCCTTATTTGTAGAGCTGAGTTTCAAGTGACTATGAGTTGCAGCTTAATCAAACCCTCATTATAATGAATTCCAATACACCGCAGATTCAAACATACTATAAGCCGAATCATACGTCCCACCTAACGCCCAATTCAACAAATGTGTCACTCACCACCTGTCTCCCTTTCTGTCCTTATTGCCATCATGCTAGTTTAGGCTTCATTACATTTCACCTAAACAGTAATAATTCATTTACTGGTCTCCCTGCCTCTAATCCATCCAGCACACATAGTTGGATTAATCTTTCTTTTTTTTAAAGTTTAATAAGTGGCAAGCACCAGTGCTAGTACAATGATATGAGTAAGTACATTAAAATGATAGGACATGGGGCTTCCCTGGTGGCACAGTGGTTGAGAGTCCGCCTGCCAGTGCAGGGGACACGGGTTCATGCCCCGGTCCGGGAGGATCCCACATGCCGCGGAGCGGCTGGGCCCGTGAGCCATGGCCGCTGAGCCTGCGCGTCCAGAGCCTGTGCTCCACAACAGGAGAGGCCACAGCAGTGAGAGGCCCGCGTACCGCAAAAAAAAAAAAAAGATAGGACATGGTATCTAGTTAGATAGTCTACCAGTGGAAAGAGATATATAAATGGATAATTACAGTGTGGCGATACATAAATGCTCTTTCTAAAGACTATACAATGCCGGCTAAACCTAACTGGACACTACATTTAACCCCTTTCCATTTGCAGATTCACTTATTAGATGACCTCGTTAATACTTTGGGGCCTGAGGGGATGAAATATAAGACAGCTAGATTTTAATGAAAAATGAAAGGTAGTTGACAAACTGTGTGTAGCTGGAGACAGCATGAAGATACTGAGCCTAACAGGGTGAGGCCAGAGAATGGGGTACCTGGAGAGAATAATCTGCTCAGGAGTCTCTCCCACTCGAAGACTTTAAAAAACATTCATATTCTTTGACTGCTATTCAAAGCTGTTCACAATCTGACCCCAACGCATCTTTCAAGCCCCACATTCTAGTACCTGACCATACCCTCTTCTTTCCTTAAACAAGATGCCTGAATTGCCATGTGCTTTCCTGCCTCATGCCTTTCCTCCAACTATTTCTTCTGCCTGGAATACTATTCTTTCCCCTGCTGCCTGACAAAATCTTATCCATTCTTCAAGACCTAGCTCAATTGCCACCTCTTCTCTGACCATCAGGGCCTAATATCAACTCTTCCTCTTCAAGCTAATTCCTAGAATCCCTCCTTTAAAACACTCTTTTAACATTTATTACATGTTGCCTTAAAATTAAAGTTATTTGCATAATTATCTCATTACACTAGGCAGTAAGGTCCTTAGGCAGAAACCTTGGTATTGCCATTATACCTCAAATAGAATATGAGTCCAGTAAATATTTGTTGAATAATGAGTAAATGGATGCACTAACTTAACGACTACTGTACATTAGGCACTATGGGAGATAAGATGTGGCCTCTGCCTCATGGGTTTTCTATATTCTTTCAAAAGAAAGGGTATGATAATCTCAGATATTAGAGGAAAAACAAAGAAACTTTAAAACAATAACTACCAGTAGCTGCTATATGTTGTTTCTACTATAGATTAGACAATTAGGCTCTTTATAAACAAGATTTTATCTAAATCATATCATCATTTCTAAGATGTAGGTGTCATTACCTCCATTTTGAAGAAGCTGAGGTTCAAAGAGGCTAGCTAATCTGCTCAGGGTGGTATACTAGCTTGTGGCAGAACTAGGACTCTTTCTGATTCAAGTCTAACTCTAAAACCTGTCATCATTCCACTATGCCTTGCTTCTTTCCTAGATGCAGTCTAGAAATAGTTTACAACAAAAGTTACTGTTCGGTCACTTAGTCATTACTAGAAGTAGTGCATACATAAAGACACATTCATCATAAAACCAGGGGGTCCTTTCCCTTCCCCTCCCTTGTTGTGAGAAAGAGAAGTAGCTCTTTTATCTTACTTGTTTTATATTTTATCCTTATAAGGGTGGCTTTGGGAAATTTCACTGCTTTTAATGAGTCTGTATAGACAGGATTCTTTGGAGCAGAAGTAATTTACTACAATGCAATCAGTAAATGCCAGACTTAAATAACATTTCTGAGCTCAGAGTTATAAAAGATTTCTAATGTAAATGGAAAGTGTTATATAACCACAGGCAAGTTATCACCAAGCATCAAGCTAAAACTAAGAAAATAAAGTAAAATGGAGATAACACCCACTTTGCAGGTTGTTATGAGAATTAGATGCATTGATGTATACAAACCACCTGGCATAATGCCTGGCACATAGTGTGTATTCAATAAATATAATTTCCCTTCCTTTTAGGTAAATTTCCTTCATATCCAAAATGTTTTTGCTCAGAATTATAAACCTAAGGGTTTCCAAACATTGTGCCGCCAAGATCCCACTCAAACAACATTTATTATTTTCTTATTTTTAAAAAAATAATCAATAACATGATGGCCATTAAGAGCACCCAATTAGCATGAGACAAAGAATGTGATATTTTATCATCAGAAGCAGTGAAATAATGTCATGGTTAACCTGAGGATAAATGTATGATTTTTTAGTTGGCTTTCTGAAATACTTGAAACAGTTCATAAACCCCCAAGACTACTTCAAGGGATATTAGCGACCTAGGAACCCCTGGTTAGAAACCACTGGCATATACAGGTATACCCTTGTTTTATTGAGCTTCACAGATATTGCATTTTCTACAATTTGAAGGTCTGTGGCAACCCTGAGTTGAGCAAGTCTACTGGCACTATTTTCCCAACAGTATTTGCTCACTTTATGTCTCTGTATCAAATTTGGTAATTTTGCAATATTTCACACTTTTTCATTATTATTATTACTATATTTGTTATGGTGATCTCTGATCAGAGATCTTTGATGTTACTGCTGTCATTGTTTGAGCATTTTTTAAGCAATAAAGTATTTTTTAATTAAGGTACATACATTGTTTTTTAGACATTATGCTATTGCACACTTATAGACTACAATATAGTGTAAACATTACTTTTATATGCACTGGGAAACCAAAAAATTCATGTGATTCACTTTATTAAGATATTTGCTTTATTGTGATGGTCCAGAACCGAATCCACAGTATCTCCAAAGTATGCCTGTATTCAAGAAAGATTTTTTTTTTTTTTTTTTGCGGTACGCGGTCCTCTCACTGCTGTGGCCTCTCCTGTTGCGGAGCACAGGCTCCGGACGCGCAGGCTCAGCAGCCATGGCTCACGGGCGCAGCCGCTCCGCGGCATGTGGCATCTTCCCGGACCGGGGCACGAACCCGCGTCCCCTGCATCAGCAGGCGGACTCTTAACCACTGTGCCACCAGGGAAGCCCCAAGAAAGATTTTTTTTTTTTTTTTTTTTTTTTTTTTTTTTTGCGGTATGCGGGCCTCTCACTGTTGTGGCCTCCCCCGCTGCGGAGCACAGGCTCCGGACGCGCAGGCTCCGGACGCGCAGGCTCAGCGGCCATGGCTCACGGGCCCAGCCGCTCCGCGGCATATGGGATCCTCCCAGACCGGGGCACGAACCCGTATCCCCTGCATCGGCAGGCGGACTCTCAACCACTTGCGCCACCAGGGAGGCCCCCAAGAAAGATTTTGAGACAGCAAATTCCCTGTATCACCAGACAGTATCCTACAGAGAAAATTTTCCATTCATAAATGAAAGGTCAGAAGAGCCAGTGAAAGTAAGGTGCTGTGTTCAGAACACAGCATATCTCAAGATGCAGGAGTCTAAAACCCCATTGGAGTTATTCCTTCTACATGGTCTGTGCCTTTTTTCAGTCCCAGAGCTAGGAGAAAGGCAAATAACAAATATCTCATGATGAATGCTTGTTGGCTAACTGGTTAAAGGGCAGAAGCAGAAAAAGAATAAGGGGGAGGAAATGAAACCATTGACAGTGCACTTCTATGCTAGGAGGTGCATGTTAGCATTTCATCTTAGAACTCCATGCAGTAATGTGTTATCTATAACACTTTATACCTCTAAAAACCAAAGCTCACAAAGGTCACATAACTCATCAATATCATAGTCTACAAATAGTAGAGTTCCCAGATGGGCCTGATTCACTACAGCATTCTGTGGTTTGAGAAGTAGGAGGATCTCAGCCTTTCCAAACATTTTACCTACTCAATGATAACGTTGTTGGGGTCAAGGTCCTTCCCAGTCCCTTGGTTGACAACCTTCATGGAGAGGGATACTTTTATCCTATCATTTTTCATCTGAAAAAAACAAAAGCAAAGTCAGCAAAAGCTCAAAGTACATCATTTAGACTGCTGATCTAAAATTATCTAAGAATTGAAGTTTTTATCATGTAACAAACACTGAGTTCCTCTTATGGCCAAGGTCCTGTGCTAGGAACACTGCGGGTACTAATAAGCATAACAGGCAGATCCTATGGCAAAAGCATTTTAGGAAATGGTTTTCTTATCATTCTTGACCCTCCTGGGGGGAAAGACAAAAACGGTTGCTCAGAAATCTGGGGCCTGTGGAAATAACCAGGCAGAAAATAAAAGCTGTTTCTTTTAGATAGTTCAGCATAATAATCTGTCCAGAGATCCACGAGCACAGAATAGGTTTCAGAACATTCCAGTGGACTAGATCTCCTTTTGGACTTCGTCTAAAAGCTTCTTAAACATGTAAACAATTAAGAGCATCTTTAAATGTGAAGACAGTTGTTAGCCACATTGGTCTTCTTTTGCTTCCTCCAGCATTTGAAGGCCCTCTTCACTTTGGGGTCTTTGTATCAGCTATTCTCTTTGCCTGGAATATTCTTTTCCTAACATTTCACATGACTAGTTCCTTTTCCTTTGGGTCTCAGCTCATATACCACCCCCGCAGAAAGCCCGTTCCTGACCACTTTATCTAAATCTACCTCCACATTGTTTGAACCTATTAGAGCACTTACTATAACTTGTAATTATTTTTAATTATTTTACCTTGCTTACTTTTTATTTGTCTCCTCCAGTTATAATCTATATAAGTTCCATAACCACTGGAGTCATTTACATCTGATTCTTGTATCCCTCAGACCTAGTACATAATAAGCACTCAAATACTGTTGAATAATACCTCTTTCAGGCCTGTATCCCCTGCCATTCTCTGGTAGAAGAGCAGGTCTCAGTGTATGTGCACATCTCTCCTATGATTTGTCCACACCCACAGACCCTCAAGTGAGTTGCTGTTAACAGGATCCTCCAGTGCTTTCTCATTTCCCTCACATTGCATGGTGCCAGGTGAGGAAAAAATGACTACAAACTCTATGCCCCTTTTTGCTTTGGTCCAAATTGAAGTGCATCTGGAAGATTTCTACTAAAAGATAGTCTCATAGATTAAGTTTTCTTCTCTCTTTTTGGTTCTTTACTTTTTTGGTATTTTCTCCACACCCACCATGTGGGTGAACTTCAGGGAAGGAAGTTTATAAACATGTACTTATTGCACCACACTTATTACATACAGTTCACACCATTCCTTCTGAGTTTGCATGACAGACAGCCCAAAGGTTTAAATTCAAGTCAGATTATAGTGGCAGGATTCAAAAATAAGATTATCAGCCACGGTTAACAAGGCATACACACTCATGAAATATCATCATGAAATACTAAGAAAATCCCAGCTTTTCCTATCCTTTCTAATGAGTTAAAGTTGCACAGAACTTTACCTCTCGTCCAATAAGCTTCACCCACACTTTGTCTCCGACATCTACTATCTCAGAGGGCTTATCCACGCGACAGGATGACATGTGAGTTCGATGGACCAGACCTGAGCACAAGAAGAAGAAATAAAATAAGGCACAGGGCATGTCTGGTATTCATACTCTAAATAACACAGTAAGGAGAAGAGTTGGAGATTCACTGAAAAAGGTTTCGTTAATTTAAAACCACAAATTAAAACAATTTGAGGACTTCCCTGGTGGCGCAGTGGTTAAGAATCCGCCTGCCACTGCAGGGATCGAACACGGTTTCGATCCCCGGTCTGGGAAGATCCCACATGCCACGGAGCAACTAAGCCCTCGTGTCACAACTACTGAAGCCCACGCGTCTAGAGCCCAGGCTCCACAACAAGAGTAGCCCCTGCTCACTGCAACTAGAGAAAGCCCACGTGCAGCAACAAAGACCCAACATAGCCAAAAATAAATAAATATATTTTAAAAAACAAAAAAACAATTTGAGATCACTTTTTATACCTAATCAACTAACAAATATTCTTTAAAATAGTGTTTAATGTTAGTAGAGATGTAATACAACAACTACATTTATACAATACTGGTAAAAATACAAGTTGGTAAAATTCTTTGAAAAGAAAGGGCATAGAGATGTTTATACCTTTGATGCAAGAATATCACCATTGGAATTTTTCCAGAAGAAAAACTCAGTAAAGGCAAAAATCTATGGCATATAAAACTACTTGCAGTATTATCACCTACCAAGGTTAAAAATAAAAATTACGAAACAATCTAAACGACGAATAATTGGAAAACAGCTTGGTAAATTATGATAAATCTTTCAAAAAAGAGTCAACAGGGACTTCCCTGGTGGGGCAGTGGTTAAGAATCCACCTGCCAATGCAGGGGACATGGGTTCGAGCCCTGGTCCAGGAAGCTCCCACATACCGCAGAGCAACTAAGCCCGTGCGCCACAACTACTGAGCCTGTGCCCAAGAGCCCGTGAACAACAACTACTGAAGCCCGCGCGCCTACAGCCCGTGCTCTGCAACAAGAGAAGCCACCGCAATGAGAAGCCCACGCACTGCAATGAAGAGTAGCTCCTGCTCGCCCCAACTAGAGAAAGCCTGCGTGCAGCAACGAAGACTCAACGCAGCCAAAGAAAAAAAGAAAGGAGTAAGCAGCCATTTAAATTAGTTACAGAAAATAATTATGATAAGTGAAAAAAGTAAATATAAACAATGTGACATTTTTAATCTATTAAATTAGCAAAATATTTAGAAGATAATATCCAATGTTGATATAAGTATAGTAAAATAAGAAATATTTCTGAGGCTAATATAAATCTTTAGAAACCATTTAGCAATGGCTATCAAGAGTGATAAAAATATTTAATAAAATTAAATCCTTTTCCTTGTCTGTCCAAGGTCCTTTTCTGGGAGAACCACCTTCCCTACATTCTAAAATAATCTGGTCAGTCCTTGTAATTTAGTTGGAGCTGATCTGACCCCCAGCTCTGGGCACATGACACAGGCATAGTCAATCAAGTTACTTCATTCCCCGGGCCACAATAATTGATTGGTTCAGGGACAGACACAAGATGCTAGCTAAATCAAATCAACTTTCTCAAGCCTTTTGTCAGGATTATAAACTACAAAAAGTTACCAATGCTCATCTTTACCACCAGGCGGCAAGAGTAAGCCAGAGGGAAGCAAAAGAAGAGCCTGCATAAACAAGCGACCAAAGCCCTGAAGGCATAAACTGAGCACCTGATCCAGCCCTGGTGGAAGCTAAATTTACTCCCCAGCTAAATTAGCCGAAATGTTTCTCCTGTATTTTTGTCCCTTGTGACCAAGAGTTCTAATAATTAACTTGACCCATAATCACTTCTGAGACTAAAAAAATAATCTTATACACAAAAAAATCTATATGCACCTAGAAAAGTGATCTATATAAAAATATTCAATGTATTTTTAAGAGAAAAAAATTAGAAACAACCTAATATCTAGCAATAGGGTAATGGTTAAGTCAACTATGGTACAGCTACTTGGCCCATTAAAAACAATGTTCAAAAGATTATGTAAAAATACATCAATAATTCATTCTTTTGCAAATATTTATTGAGTGCCTACTACGTGCCAAGCATTGTAGGCAACTAACATTTTCTCATTTAAATAATAAAAATGCTTAACACAGATTCTAAAAATTAGAAAGAAATAATCTAAACTGCTACGGATCACAGGTTAATGTTTTATTTTCAGATGTTTTAATAACAGAGAAAACTATATTGAGGGAAATGAATAAATAATTATTTTGAATGAAAATAAACAGGAAAATAAACAAGAAAAAACTTGACAAGTCAAAGATTTATGTCCAAAAAACCTGCCCTACCTGAAGTTTCCTGAGAGAATTACTAACCTTTATTCTCAGTCTCTCTCTCACACACATGCATACGCAAAGTTGTCAGCACATGCCTGTAACTCAAAATATCTACCCTTTGTGTTTGGAGCTCCTGTGGGAAGTCACTGCTTTCTCTGATCATGGTTATTGGGTCTCTTAGAACTACTTCAGCTGATTCTGGAGGTTGATAGCCTATCGTTCAATACCCCAGGAACCAAAATATTCTACATACATTATATAACCCATGTTTAAAATTTTAGACCATCACATAATCTCTAAATTGGATAAAATTCATGGAGCTGGGCTTTTCTCTTTTTCATGATCATGTAATGAGCAGAGTAACCTAAATGGAAAATCCGGAGAGGAAATTCAGATGTGCTAAAGGAATGGGAAATGTTTCATTTTGACATTTTTCCGCTACAACTGTCCTCTAATTCTAAAATTCACTTCTTTCCTGAACTGCTAATGGAAGTTGGGGAAGAGATTACTGTTGAACCTAATATAGTTGAGATAACTTTTTTTTTTTCTCAAACAGGTCTATTTATTGGACTACCACAAAGAAAGAATGAGTTAACCATTTGTCCTTCTCCCATATGACCCCAAAGCAGGATATTTTCTGGCCCAGTCATCTCTCTTAGTTAAATATGGCACTTTTGTAAAGCATTAATAATGAAAAACTACAAACAACCTAAAATGATTATGTGGTACATCTGAATGATAGAATAATGCTTTTAAATGTTTACAAAAAGTATTTTAGGGCTTCCCTGGTGGCGCAGTGGTTGAGAGTCCGCCTGCCGATGCAGGGGACATGGGTTCGTGCCCCGGTCCGGGAGGGTCCTGCATGCTGCGGAGCGGCTGGGCCCGGGAGCCATGGCCGCTGAGCCTGCTCATCCGGAGCCTGTGCTCCGCAACGGGAGAGGCCACAACAGTGAGAGGCCCGCGTACCGCAAAAACAAAAACAAAAAAAAACAACAAAAAAAAGTATTTTAAAAGACAAAGAAATGTTTTTCATTAAGTGTAAAAGCTGCAAAATGTATATATAGAATATAATCTTAATTTCAATGTTAATTTTTATGCACATATGTGACTATAAAGAAATTCACTGGGCTTCCCTGGTGGCGCAGTGGTTGAGAATCTACCTGCCGATGCAGGGGACATGGGTTAGGGCCCTGGTCTGGGAAGATCCCACATGCCACGGAGCAACTAGGCCTGTGAGCCACAACTACTGAGCCTGCACGTCTGGAGCCTGTGCTCCACAAGAGAGGCCACGACAGTGAGAGGCCCACGCACCGCGATGAAGAGTGGGCCCAGCTCACCACAACTAGAGAAAAGCCCTCGCACAGAAACGAAGACCAAACACAGCCATAAATAAATAAATAAGTAAATAAATAAATAAATAAATAAATACGCTGAAATGTTAACAGTGCCTATCTCTGTGTGGTAGTAATATCACACAACGATCATTTGCTTTGGTAGTTTTTTCCCTTATTTTTCTATACGCATGCAAGAGTTTTAACCATAAAAATTTTAACCATAAAAACATATATATATATGCAAAATGTAAAAATGATATGTACACTATGATTGAAATTATGTAAAATTATGTCTCATATACACACAGATGAAAAGGGAACATAAAAATTGTTATGCTGGGGTGTAGGATTTTTATAGTTGAAACATTAATGGCTTATCTCCTTAGTTTATTGGGTGAATTAAACAAGAGAAATGGTCTAGCCCACAGTCTTGAATGCAAATGTCAGGTAGGCGGTTGGATATGTAAGTCTGTAGCTCAGAGAAGGGGTGTAAACTGAAGATACAAATGTAGGAGTCTTCAGCATGCAGATGCTTACATGCCAAAATACATTAATCAGACTGTCAATTTAGTGATTGGTTCGGTGACAGACACAATTCACCAATTTATTAATTTACAACAGAGGATATACTTTTCTTATACTTGGAAGGTTCTAAATCCTTATCTAGGTAAACTACTCACTGACCCCAGTATCAAATACCTAAAAATTAGATTAGTGATCAAAAATTGCTTCAACACGGAATCAGAACAAAAGGGAGACAAACGTTTTGAGAGATGTTTCCAGTCCATGAAGGTTTAACGGACCCCCTCATAAAAGAATCCATCTCTAGTTCCTACCATCAGATTCATTTTTTCCTTATTAAGGCAAAATAAACACTGCCAACTTCAGGCTCTCAGGCTTTCTTTTACTATGTTCCAGAGATTGATATCTGCTCATATAATCTCTCCCTTGTAGAATGATACAATCAATTAGACTTCAGCCTACTAAACTGCAATTTCATTCCAATCCCTTTTACCCTAGAATTAAACCCATATTATCTTGTTGAAGTCTTGAATGCTCCCAACTCCTCAGTCACAGATTTATAGGCAATTACCTGGTATATTTCTGTCTATGGCTAATCCTATACTCTGTGTAGGATTCATTAGTTTCATTCTCAGAAGACAGCCTGAATTCTTGGGAGGTACTTCATTGTTACCCACATACACCACCAACAGTTGGATTAAATGCATATGGTAGAAGGCACCAAATAAAACATGAGGCTCCCTCCTCGGTACTGGGTATCTCACTAGATACAGAACATCCACGCATTCATTTAAACCTTACATCGGCCCTGTGACATAGGTTCACATGAGGAAATAGTCTAGAAGTTAAGTAAATTGTCCAAGGTCACAAAGCTGATAAAGAAAGAACTGCAATTCAAATATGAGTCTGTCAGGTCTTCTACAACACAGTAGATATTTCTCCATTTTTTTCTATATTATCGATCTGTTATCTTTTCAGTTAAAAAGAGAAAGATCTCATCTACAACAGTAGAAACACATCTAATTCTGTTCTAGCAAATGCTCCAGAACAGAAACCAACAAAAATGCTTTGCTCATCATGTCACATGGAAGGGGGGAGTGTGTGTCTGGATCTCTGAGATTAAGTCATAAATGCCCAAAGGGCATATCAAATCCATCATCATTCAGTAAACCAAACATAACACTTAAACAGAATGAGTCCCATCTGAGTGTATGCTGGTAAAAGAAAGAAAAAAAAAATTCTGACAACTTGGAAAGAGTTAGCATCTAAATCGCCATATGAGAAAAACAGACTTAGCCTATTATAGTTCCCTTAAAAATATTCTCCCAACTGTGTTAGGTTCACCATTAATGTCACAAATTCCATTGACAATAAAGGAAAGAGGTTAAAACTTACAAACTATTAGGGGACAGCTGCAGCCCAAAAATGTCAAAATAAAAGGTCTCCTTTTTCTTTGGGGCATCTGAATTCCCTCTCTAGACTTGTCAAATAAGTTATCTCCAATCAGCAGTATATGACAATAATGTAAGCACATAAATTAAAGTGCTTGCACATCCTTTACCTTGTTGAGATTATGGATTCATTCAAACATTTACTAAATATCCACTATATTATAAGCAAAAATGGATCCAAGGATGAGTAAGACATGATCCTGCTGGTCAAAAAACTAAAGTATACACATCATCCCATTTCACAGATAAGGAAACTAAGGTTCAAGGACTAAGCAACCTGCTGTAGTCAAGAAGCTAGTAAATGGGGGAGCTGGGACTAGGATTCATGTATTCATTTAATAAAATTCAATGAACACCCACTATATCTCAGGCACTGTAGTAGGCCCTGACTCATCCCAACAGCCTAACTATTCCACAGTTCAGTGGATTAACGGCAACTTCACTTATTTTATTACACTACATTGTAATTTGTTTACACCTCTAGACTGTGAACAATCTGAGAGCAGCAGGGACTATGTTTTCTTATCTCTGTGTTCCCACATAACATACTGACCAGAAAATAGAACTCAATACTTATTTGTTAAACCTGAATTCTTTGCTAAAAATATTTGTGCTACTACCACAAGCAAGGCATTTTAAAATTGTTTAACACTGAACAATCTCTACTCTCAAAATTTCATAGTTTAGTGCTGGTGGGCAGAGGATAGTAGAGAAAAAAAGAACTTCATAAACATATAGGGCTGCATTGTCCACTATGATAGTCACGAGCTACAGATGTTTTACACTGAAGTTTAAATTAATCAAAATAAACAAAATTTAAAAGTTGGTGGGCAAAAAAAAAAAAAAAAAAAAAAAAGTTGGTGGGCTACTGTATTAGACAGCACAGATGTGGTATAATTCAAAAGTATATTCAGTCTTTGTCCCTGGTCCCTGCGCAGAACTCTTAAAACTCTTGGAATCTCCCCAGTGATAGGGGTGTCTTTGTAATTCATAGTAAGCCCCTTTTGATCATACTAGAGTTTATGCTAATGAGGTGACTTAGTTGTGGGGCCCCTTGATAGTTTCTGGATGGAGCTGTCACCAAAAAGACCAAGTGATTAAAGGATTGGAACTTTCAGCTCCACTGACCTCCGGGGGGAGGGGCTGGAGATGGAGCTCTATAAAAACTCCTGAACAATGAGAGTCAGAGAGCTTCTGGGTTGGTGAACACCTCAGCTTGCTGGAGGGTGGTATGCCAGAGGACATGGAAGCTCTGTGTACCCCTCCTCCCGTATCTTAACCTATACATCTCTTCCGTTAGGCTGTTCCTGTTTGTATCCTTTATAATAAACCAGCAAACAAAAAGAAAGTGTTTTCCTGAGTTCTGTGAGCCATTTTAGCAAATTATCAAATTTGTGGAGGGGGTCAATGGAACTTCTGATTCATAGTGGGTCAGCTAGAAATAAGGGTGGCTCAGGACTTGCGACTAGCATCTCAAGTGGGGGCATTCTTGTGGGAATGAGCCCCGTTAACTTATGGGACCTGACACTAACTCCCGGGAGTGTCAAAATTGAATTGAATTGTTAGACACCCCGTTGGTACGCGGAGAACTGGAGAACTGGTGGGTGTTAGAAAACACATCAGAACAAATATAGAACACTTCCATCACTGTAGAAAGTTCTATTGGACAACACCATGAGAGAGGAAGGAAAATCTAGTTTAGACCTCAATACTAGGAAGGGGCCTTTAACTCAGTAGTGATTTAAAAATTCTGAAAATAGAAATCTGAGAAAAATGACTCAAATTAGAGTCTACCTTCCTGAATGAGAGATGTTAAAATCTAGAGACCAGTTATTTCATAACTCAGTCCTTTCAGGGTGGGACTTAATAATCTTCCTCCATTCAAGGGTGGAGAAGCTAAAATACACTGTAACTGCTCCAGTTACCCGATGAACCTACAGAAGTGCCCTGGATTAGAACTCACAGAGTTTCCACCTAATTATTTGGCTCCCTGAGCTCCCCTTCCAAGGTTTGTCTTAGCACAGCTGTCAGACTGACAGATTGACTTGTAAACTGGCAGTCACAATCAGAGGCATCACCTGATGCCAGGCTATGGACACAAGTGAGTTGAAGACTAACTGCTGGAAGATGGCAGGCCTTTAATTGCCACACAGTCCCCAAAGTGTCACATAAATATTCAAGTAAGGATGGGACTTTCAGGTACTGACAGCTATGGCAAGTACACTGACAAGAAAAGCTGTCCTCGGATCAAAAGAGGCGCACACCCTATAGGGATGAGGATGAGTTACACCTCATTACATCCCAGTGAACGTAAAACGAGAAACTTTATTACAGATTGCTTATTGTGAGCTTGGAAACTACTGGTGAGCCATTTCTGATTCGCCAAGATGCAATTTGCAGCAGAGTACATAGTCTCCAAGGCTAGAGGTATGGCTTTATTAGCAAAATCAGCTGTTGGACTTCTGTAAAAGAAAAATTTTGTTTTAAAGAATTGCAAATAGTGAAAGTCCCTTTTCCATGTACATCTCTCCCTTAGCAAACCAAGCTCCCCAGAGGTGACCACTGTTAATAATTTGTTGCCTATTCTTCCAGACTTTCTTCTAAATATACGCACTAATGTTTAAAATACTAGGCATATGTAAACATGCTTTAAAAGGGGGAAGGGTCATGCTATACAAATTCTTGTGCAACATGCTTTTTCATTTTGTTAGCTTAGACACCTTTCCATTTCAGTAAATTGAGACTTACCCTGTTTTACTGATGCACTTTTCCCCCCTCACTTTAACATCTCTGAAATTGGAATGCTTCTTATAACCAATGGTGTCTTACAACTGCTATCAGTCAGGTATCAGTGTGGTGGAATTGTATAAAAACTTTCCATTGACCCTTATGGTAAAAGGAAGACAGTACCAGCACCAAAGTATCTTAGAAATACAGTTATCATTCTTTTTATCATCTGCATAGTTCACTGCATAGATGTACATAATTTATCTAATTCTATACTGCAAAATATATTCCCTAAAGAACTGCTGGATCAAAAGAGTAAGCACATTAAAAACATTAACAGGTATTACCAAAGTATGTAACAATTTACGTTCTCAGTAGTAAATGGAACTATTGTTGGACATAGCCAACACTTTAAAAATTTTTTTAAATAATTTTAGATTCACATGTAATTGAAACACAGAAAGATCTTACGAACCCTTTACCCAGTTTCCTCCAATGATAACATTTGGCAAAACTAGGATATCACGAAACTATCACAACTAGGATATCGGCACTGATACTGTGGTATAATAAGAAATATGTATTTGGTCTTTGTCCCTGGCTCCTGGCACAGAGCTCCTAAACTCTCGGAATTTCCTGAGTGATAGGAGCATCTAGTGATTTACAACAAGACCCTTTCAATCTTACCCAAGTTTATGCTAATGAGGTGACTATTGGTCAGCCCCTAGAGAGCTTCAAGATGGGAGATGGTAACGACCAGAGGAGTCATTGTGTGATTAGAAGGTTGGAAGTTTCAGCCCCATTCCAACTTCCAGGGAGGGAAGAGGGGCTGGAGATGGAGTTAAATCATCAATGGCCAATGAATTAATCAATTATGGCCACGTAATGGGGTCTCCACAAAAACCCTTAAATGATAAGGTTTGGAGAGCTTCTGAGTTGGCAAGTATATCCACGCACCATGAAGGTGATGAACTTCAACTCTACAGAGACAGAGGTTCTTGCACTCAGGGTCCTTTTGGACCCTACCCTATGTACCTCCTCACCTGGCTGTTCATTTTTATCTTTTATAATAAACTGTAACTGTTAAGTATGGCATTTTCCTGAGTTCTGTGAGTTGTTCTAACAAGTTATCCAATCTTGGGAAGGTGGTGTGGGAACCTTCAAATTCATAGCTAGGTCAGACAGAAGTGTGTGTAACACAGGGACAGGATACTTGCAAGTGGTGTCTGAAGTGAGGGCAGTCTTGTGAGACTGAGACCTTAAACCTGTAGAGTCTGACAGTACCTCTGGGTAGTTAGTGTCAGAATTAACTGAATTGTTGGACGCCCACTTGATATCAAAGAATCAGAGAACTGGAGAACTGGCTGTTGATTCCACACATTTTGGAATGGCAATAAAAGGAATGAAGTACTGATACATGCTACAAAACAGGTAAACCTTGAAAACATGCTAAGTGAATGAAAGACGCACATCACAAAAGACCACGTTATATGATTCCATTTATAAGAAATGTCCAGAATAAGCAAATACATAAAGACAAAAAGTAGATAGCTGGTTGTCTAAGGCTGGGGGCAGAGGAGAGAGGGAGACAGGGAATTTGGAGTGACTGCTAATAGGTACAGTCTCTTTTTTCTGACGAAAATGTTCTCAAACTGTGGTGATAGTTGCAAAATTCTGTGAATATGTTAGAATATATTAGAGACTACTGAATTGTACACTTTGGATGAAATGTAGGTATGTGAATTATGTCTCAAAAAAGCTGTTAAAAATGTTACATAAATGGAATCATAACATATGTAAACTTTTGGGATTAGCTTTTTTCACTCAGCAAAATCTTCTGGAAATGGATCCAGGTTGTCACATGTATCAATACTTCATTCTCATTCCTTTGTACTGACGAGCAGTATTCCATTGTATGGATATATCACAGTTTACATTTATATTATATTTTTAATCAATATTGAGAATGAGCATCTTTTAAGATATTTACTGCTCAACTGCTATTTTTTTCTCCTATGAATTATCCTTTCATATCCTTGGCCCCTTTTTCTACTTTCCTCTTTTTTATTAGTCCTGTGTGATATGGACTGAAAATTCTTTTTCCTAACTTAACTTTGCTTATGATGATTTTTGCAATTATGTTTTTGACTTTTACGTAGTCAAATATACTTCTATATTGACTTTTTAAAAAAATTTATTTATTTTTGGCTGCGTTGGGTCTTCATTGCTGTGCGTGGGCTTCTCATTGTGGTGGCTTCTCTTGTCGCAAAGCATGGGCTCTAGGTGCACGGGCTTCAGTAGCTGTGGCTCGAAGGCTCTAGAGCACAGGCTCAGTAGTTGTGGCGCACAGGCTTAGTTGCTCCACGGCATGTGGAATCTTCCCGGACCAGGGCTCGAACCCGTGTCTCCTGCATTGGCAGGTGGATTCTTAACCACTGCGCCACCAGGGAAGCCCTATACTGACTTTTATATAGTCAAATATTCTTCTTTATTTTCTTCTAATAAAACACTTATGGTTACATCTTTTACATTAAAATCTTTAATAAATCTTTCATTTATTTTAGCACAAGGAATTAGCAAGTTGAGTCTTTTAGCAGTGTAACAGAGCAGAAAGCGCACTGGGCTAGGCATCAGGAGGCCTGGGTTCTAGTCCTGGCCATGCCACAACCTAGCTCAATCATTCTGAGCAGGCCACCAGTCTGTGGAACCTACCTTTTGTACTTAACACAATTGTTTTGAGAAACAAGTAAGATTACAGATGTGAAAAGGATACTCCAAAAATGTTCAATAGATACCTATCGATTGTGAAGAAAAGTAAAGCATTATATATATTTGTATTGGTTACAATACTATTTCCTTTCCACATGCCATACACCAGAAAACTCACAATGTTGGCCTCAGAGAATAAGTAGCTTGCCCTCCCCAAAACCCTAAGCCAAAAGAGGTCAAGTGACTCGCCCTAGGATCACAGGTGAAATTTAGGGAAGAGTCAGTTCTAGAAGTGAACACAAGTGGTTATGCCCCAGCCCTCCCCGCAAGTCAGAGAGCACCATTCTTCTGAGTTAAGACTTGCTAAAAACGAACTGTCATCAACTGTCCGTATTCGTATCTTTACACTAAAAACACAAACTACTCTCTGAAAAAAGTAGAGCCTATAATTAAACTGTGGTGGGGGTGATAGTAGAGAGAGTGAAATGAGAGCACTGAATTTCAAGTTATAGTTTCCCACCTTGCTTCCGACAGCCTGGGATTTTGATAAAGGCTCCATAGTCTGTCACCATAGCAACCTATAAAGACAAAAAATCAAGAATCTTTGTCACACAAATAAGAATCTCTCTCCCATAGCATTTAACCTCATCTCCCTGAATTTCTACTTGGTACTGACTGCCTCTGTCTGCTGCAAAACTGCCTAAAAGTGATGTTCTGTCAAACATTATGTTCTTTTTGAAGTTTTTTTTTTTTGGTCGTACCGCACAGCTTGTGGGATCTTAGTTTCCTGACCAGGGATTGAATCTGGGCCCTCAGCAGTAAGAGTGCAGAGTCCTAACCACTGGACTGTCAGGGAATTCCCCAATTTAAAAAAAATTTTTTTTTTTTTTTTGGCGGTATGCGGGCCTCTCACTGTTGTGGCCTCTCCCGTTGCGGAGCACAGGCTCCAGACGCACAGGCTCAGTGGCCATGGCTCACGGGCCTAGCCGCTCCGCGGCATGTGGGATCTTCCCAGACCGGGGCACGAACCCGTGTCCCCTGCATCGGCAGGCGGACTCTCAACCACTGCGCCACCAGGGAAGCCCTAAATTTTTTTAATTTTTATTCTGGTATAGTTGATTTACAATGTTGTGTCAGTTTCAGGTGTACAGCAAAGTGAATCTGTTATACATATACATATATCCACTCTTGTTTAGATTCTTTTCCCATATAGGCCATTACAGAATATTGAGTAGAGTTCCCTGTGCTACACAGTAAGTCTTTATTATCTACTTTATATATAGTAGTGTGTATGCATCAGTCCCAATCTTCCAATTTATCCCCCACCCCGGTAACCATAAGTTTATTTTCTATATCTGTAACTCTATTTCTGTTTTATAGATAAGTTCATTTGTAGCTTTTTTTTTAGATTCCACATGTAAGTGATATCATATGGTATTTGTCTTTCTTTGACTTACTTCACTCAGTATGACAATCTCTAGGTCCATCCATATTGCTGCAAATGGCATTATTTCATTCTTTTTTATGGCTGAGTAATATTCCATTGTATATATGTAACACACCTTCTTCATCCATTCCTCTGTTTATGGACATTTAGGTTGCTTCCATGACCTGGCTATTGTAAATAGTACTGCAATGCTTTTTTTTTTTGGTTTTTTGAAGTTTAGACTGACAGGTATGTGTGATCATATTAAAAACATTGGTGAGACTGGTGTGTTTATCAGATGGTATGACAGTACTTAGGAACGCCCAAATCCCACATGTACTGAAATCCCTCAGAAAGATATAGGAACAAACAGCAGAAAATTAGGTAATAAAGTTACACTTTATATTATCTGGAACTGAGGCCTCCAATCCAAATGGAGAAGTTTAATAATTTGAAATGGATCATGTAGGACACCTCTTTTTCCTAAACTTCAAACCAACCAGACTGCACAGCTTGCTCCACTTCACTCCAAACCAGAGTCTTGGGCTTTATCAAGACAATTAGAGAAAAAGCCAATATATAGACATCTGACAGAACCTGAAAAGGTGTAATCAGAGAGAAAAAGAGTTGTCTTTTGCAGAGTTGACCTAAAATGGAGAAGTTAGAGGCTTGATGGATCTATGTAATATGCAATAT
The DNA here is from genome assembly GCF_025265405.1 of Mesoplodon densirostris. Lineage (NCBI taxonomy): Eukaryota > Metazoa > Chordata > Mammalia > Artiodactyla > Ziphiidae > Mesoplodon > Mesoplodon densirostris. Next base: position 25,813,247 of record NC_082662.1, on the reverse strand, counting down.
GTAATAGAAACAAAAGGCCCAAAAGCCTTGCCAGATAAATCATTATCCCAGCCTCTACCTCAGTTGCTCTCCTCCTGTCTGTCCTCCAGCCCACCCCACTCCCCAATTGTGGATTGGGATTAAAGTTGTCACTATATACTATATTTATCACTAAATTCATTATTACTTATAAAATATTCAATACAAACTTACACATATAAATTTTGAAATTAGTTATCTCATATTGGGCAATCACTGTTTTGGCTTAAACATAACTAAAACAAGGGGAAGGAAGAAGGAGAAGGGGGGGCTTCCCTGGTGGCACAGTGGTTAAGAATCTGCCTGCCAATGCGGGGGACATGGGTTCGAGCCCTGGTCCGGGAAGATCCCACATGCCGCGGAGCAACTAAGCCTGTGCGTCATAACTACTGAGCCTGCACTCTAGAGCCCGTGAGCCACAACTACTGAGCCCACGTGCCACAACTAGTGAAGCCCGCACGCCTAGAGCCCATGCTCCACAACAAGAGGAGCCACCGCAATGAGAAGCCTGTGCACTGCAACGAAGAGTAGCCCCCACTCGCCTCAACCAGAGAAAGCCCGCGCACAATGAAGACCCAACACCGCCAAAAATAAATAAATAAAATAAATAAATTTATTTAAAAAAAAAAAAAGAATGGGTTAAGAACCAAAACTTCTAAATTCTTGTTTTACAATGATGAATATGTTACGTTGGGTTAGGGACCAGATATTCCCAAAGAAACAGTACAACCAGGCAGATACTAGTACTTAAAATCAAGGCTAAGTGGACTTTAGAGATTAGCTGATCTAATCCTGTCATTTTTCAAATGAGGAAAGTGAAGACCAGAGACATGAAGTACTTATCCAAGTTCACAAAGCGAGTTGTTCTCTGTAAAACAGGGCCACATGGATAAAGAAGACTTAATATTTTTAACTGCAATAAAAGAAAATCCCTTCTTTCTGGACCAACTAAAGGTACTTTGGCTTTTGCTCCAGGGTTCTAGAAAGAGGGCTGAAATGCTTCATACTGTCTAACATCATTATTTAAGGGCATAATTATCTAAACAACTTAAAAGCAGCATCTGGAAGTTGGAACCCAAATCACCTTGCTGCTATAAATTAAAACAATCTCACTTTTCAATACTGAAGCTCCAGTGTCACATTATTATCTTTTGAGGAAATATCATAATAGACTTAAATTTGGCCTCTTCCCAAGGGAAAGGTTAATGCACTCAACTGTTCAGTTGGTAAAACACATTCTTGCCTATTTCTAGCAGCAGGTGTTTCCATCACTGTGTCTCCTAGGGAGCAGTCAGACTTGAAATTAACAGAATGGCACCTGCCTTAGATGATCACACAGTATGCCTGGTGTCCCAGGAACAATTAATCAAATAGCTCAGGGGAGAAAATTCAGTAATTATCTCAACTGAACTCAGGGCTTGGGCAAAATGAATTTACCATCTTCAGATTAGAGGTTGCACTGGCCTTGAAACTTGTTATCCCCATAATGTAAATGAGGAATTTGAGGCTCAGAGGTATAAGTTACTTGTCTAAAGTCACAAAGTTGAAAAGTATCAAGACCAAGTACAGAAAAGAAGTTTTCTGACTTCTAGTCCAATGCTATTTCCAACTTACCAACACCAATCTCGCCTCAGCATTTCTTTGGCTATGGCTGGGCTAAGCCAAATCCCAAATCTCAATGCTATGCTTGTGCTCCCTACCATGCTTAATGGACTCTGGCACCAAGATGTCTCTCAGAGTACAAGAGAAGGATGAATACTAGCTTCTCGGCTATTCTGTCACTGGGCTCCCCAACCCTGCTGAGCCTGCTAAGAGAAAAGCTGCTAGGATATGGGCTGCACCACCAGTTTCTTCAAAGGCAACTGGTCCTAAGAGGCTTAGATTCAATTTAATTCAAACATTTACTGAGCACCTGCATGCAAGATACCATGTCAAGCACTGTGAAATAAAAACAACGTATAAAAAGAGATGCCCAGGGATTCCCCTGACGTCCAGTGGTTAGGACTGCATGCTTCCACTGCAGGGGGAACAGGTACAACCCCTGGTCAGGGAACTAAGATCCTTCATACCACTCGGTGCAGCCAAAACAAAAAACAAAAAAAGAGAGAGAGAGAGATGCCCAGTCTCTTTTTTTTTTTTTTGCGGTACGCGGGCCTCTCACTGTTTTGGCCTCTCCCGATGTGGAGCACAGCCTCCGGACGCGCAGGCTCAGCGGCCATGGCTCACGGGCCCAGCTGCTCCGCGGCATGTGGGATCTTCCCGGACTGGGGCACAAACCCGTGTAACCTGCATTGGCAGGCGGACTCTCAACCACTGCGCCACCAGGGAAGCCCCCTGCCCAGTCTCTTTTTAAATGAATTTGAATTAGTTACCAAGATACATGAGATAAACATGGCCTCTGCTCTCTAGTAACACCCAATCTAATGGAGGAGAAAGACACGTATACAAGTAACAATAGTACAGGACAGACTATAAATGTCGTGATAGAGGTACAAACAAATGACTGTGGAACAACCAGATTTACCATCTACCTTCCTCCTACACTACCTCAATTCAGTCAGAAGAGTTCTCTTATGGGTCTTTTGGTTCCTCCATGCATTTATGAACAGTTGAACAACCCCAGCTTCAGACTTGGAGAACCTGATTTAGAACTTGCCATTTATTACTCATTTGGGCAATTACTTAACTTCTAAAAAGTTTCCTTATCCATAAAATGGGGTTAACAATTTCTTTGGAGAAAGTCAATGACACATAACGTGTCAAAGTGCTAACATACATTAGGCTTACAAAATTTCTTTTGAATTTTAATGTAAATTCTTCTTTTTAAATATTAGGCACTCAATGTTTGTTGGATGAACATTCTGAAAAATAGTTTCCTGTTTCCAATTTACCATGAAATTTCTCTTTCCCTAATTCCAGTCACTCCTAGGCATTTTTCAAAATGTGTTCCTGAAATAGTAAAACTATAGTTCTAGTATTAGAACTATAAACTTCTTTCTGAACATTACCCTAGCCCATCCATCCTTGACGGTAAAATATAAAACCTACACTAGTTCAAACCCCATCTCATGTAAGAAAAAGACATAGATCAGGAGCTACTTTACTAGAAATCTGAGTCAGTTTGTGGAGGGCAGAGAGCTCTTCCTTCTTTTGTGTAACACCTGACAAGTGAGGGCTTCATGATCAGAAAAATCAATTTCATCTCCAGAGCTACCATTTCCTTTTCCTAAGCCCTGGTACCTCACTGATCTCTGGGGATACTATGGGCCCTAAAGAATGAGGACAGAGGCTCTGAAGAGCAGAGTTGTTTGCTATTTGTTAGAATGTTATCATCCTTTGTATCTTGTCTATTACATTACAAGTTGGGATACACTTAACAGAAGTCTAGAGCCACATTTATCTATAACTGTTGGTTGCAACAGTCACAAAGTCTGTCTTCAGAGGCCTCATGTTATTAGGTGGCAAAACTTCTGTCAACCATAAAGCAAGTATGAATGCCATAAGAATGATATAGTTAAAATACTACAGGCACTCATAAGACACTGAAAACAATTTTTTGGCTTTACTTTTGCTTCAAGAGAAGGGCGATTGGGGACTTCCCTGGTGGCACAGTGGTTAAGAATCCGCCTGGCAATGCAGGGGCATGGGTTCGATCCCTGGTCTCAGAAGATCCCACATGCCATGGAGCAACGAAGCCCATGCGCCACAACTACTGAGCCTGTGCTCTAGAGCCTGCGAGCCACAACTACTGAGTCCAAGTGCCACAATTACTGAAGCCCGCGTGCCTAGAGCCCACGCTCCGCAACAAGAGAAGCCACTACAATGAGAAGTCTGCGCACCGCAACAAAGAGTAGCTCCCACTGGCTGCAACTAGAGAAAGCCTGCACGCAGCAACAAAGACCCAACACAGCCATAAATAAATAAATAAATAAATAAATAATTTTTTAAAGGGCGATAACGTTAATGAATTCCTACTATGTCTCAGGCATTGTGTTTTTATAGATGATAGTTTATTTAACCATCATCACAATCCTATGAAAGTTGTTTTTATCTCCATCTAACAAAAGAGAAAACTGAGGCTCAAAGAAATTAAGTGACGATCTCAAGGATCACACAGTTAGTAAGTAAAAGAGCTAGGACGGAATCCAGGTTTTGCCTGGTTCCAAAGCCTCTGCTCTCTAAACAAATACTATGTCTCCTCCCTCAAAGATTGATCATTCACTCAGTTATGAAGGTGTATTGAGCACCTACTATTTTCTACCCACCTACCTGGGACTGAGATATACAACAGTAAACAAAACAGACAGGGCTCTGTCTTCATGGAGCTTAGTGTCCTCCGAGAAAGAAAGATTTTAAACAAGTACAAAATAAATATAACATGAGCCTATTTATTTATGGTGGGAAAAAGATCTGAGGAGATGACATTAGGGCTGAGACCTAAAAGATGAAAAGAAGTTGGTGAGAAAATGGGACAGTTAGAAATAACAGCATGTGTAAAAGTCCTGAGAAGGAAGCAGGCTTAGATGTTTGGAGCTATAAGGAGGCCAGAGTGGTTACAGCATGAGTAGAGTGGAAGTGGAACTAAACAACACTACCAGAGTAAGCAGAAGCCAAGTCAGGTAAGGGTCATGAAAACAAGTTTGGATACATTCAAGTATAATGAGAAGCCTAGGAGAACTTCAAGGAAGCAATTTGGTCCAATCTGTTTTTAAAATGTTATTCTGGGGAATTCCCTGGCAGTCCAATGGTTAGGACTCTGGGCTTTCACTGTCAAGGGCCTGGGTTCAATCCCTGGTCAGAGAACTAAGATCCCACAAGCTGTGCAGCGAGCCAAATCAATCAATCAATCAATCAATCAATCGTTATTCTGGCTGCAATGTGGAAAAACAGATTGGAAGTGTACTACAAAAGAAGGAGGGAGCCCAGGAGGGCCAGGCAAGAGATGAAAACTTCAACTAATGGGGTGCCAAAGGGATAAAGAAGTATAGACACCAGAGGCATATTTGGGAGGCAGAAAGACAGTACTTGATAATGGACTGGAGAGGGAGGGAAACAAGATCAAATCAAGGGAAGAAATCAAAGATGATGCCCAGATTTCTAGCGTGGGTACCAGAATGAATAATGGGTTCGTTTGCTGAGATGGGAAAGACCGGAAGAACAGATTTGGTGAGAAAACCAAAAATACAGTTTAAAACATAAATTAGAGGGAGTTCCCTGATGGCCTTGTGGTTAGGATTATGGGCTTTCACTACTGTGACCCGGGTTCAATCCCTGGTCGAGGAACTGAGATTCCTGCAAGCCATGCAGCACAGCTGAAAAAAGAGAAAAAAGCATAAATTAGAGATGCTGTGAGGTATCCAAATGAAGATGCCAAGTATGTAGTTAGAAGTCTGGAGCTCAGAGGAGGTATATGTGGGAGCCAGATGTTCTGCTAGCCCTTCCTGTTTAAACTGTAATATTCAAGACATTCTCAAGTGGACAGAAGCTCCAAACCCAGCTGCTTTTCACCTTCAATCAACGCTTAATATAAATGGGAAGTTTTCAAAGCCAAAAGAATATACCTCTCCTTGGAAAATAGTGTAGAGAGCAGGCAAGTTCTCCATGGTCTCGGGTCTTCCTGAATTCATCCTTAATGTTCTATGGTTCCTCCATTTCTCTTCTGCTAAAGCTAATTCAAGTGTCCTGTCACAAAGAAACAGAACAGGTAACAGAGAGACATTTGCAATAAAAAAAAAAAAAGTGCCGCCGATCCACAGGTTGTCCCTACAGGATAACACCGTTAGATTTAATACCATGTACTTTTAAATTTACTTATTTACTTATTTATTTTTGGTTGCGTTGGGTCTTCGTTGCTGTGTGCGGGCTTTCTCTAGTTGCAGCGACCAGGGGCTACTCTTCCTCCCGGTGCAGGGGCTTCTCATTGCGGTGGCTTCTCTTGTTGTGGAGCATGGGCTCTAGGCGCACGCGCTTTAGTAGTTGTGGCACACGGGCTCAGTAGTTGTGGCGCGCGGACTTAGTTGCTCCGCAGCATGTGGGTTCTTCCCAGACCAGGTCTCGAACCCGTGTCCCCTGCATTGGCAGGTGGATTATTCTTAACCACTGTGCCACCAGGGAAGTCTCCACCATGTACTTTTATCCAAACCTCTTTTGTCCACTATATCTGTGGGGAGTTTTGTAAACCTTGATCTTATTTCTTTTCAATTTGATACTTTACCAAGGCCATTAGCCTACTGTTTTGTTTTTATTGTTATTATTGCTATTCTTTTGCCAAGGGAAGGCTTGTGGTGGGGGAGGGTGTGAACGGATCTGTAAAAAAGGAATAATAATAGTAATAACAGCTAACATTTATCAAGCACTTACTATGTCCAGGCACTGTGCTAAGCATCCAATGTCTCATTTAATCCTCAAAACTCTCAAGATGTAGGTTCTATTAATTATCATATTATGTAGATAAGAAAACCAAGACTTCCAGAGGCCAACTTATTAGGCCTATGTCAAAAAGCCAGAAAATGGTAGAGTCAAACTCTGGCTGACATCAGAGTCCACGCTTTTAACCACTATTCTAGGCATTAAATCTGAAGTGACTTCAAAAAGAGAGCACAGGGAATTCCCTGGTGGTCTGGTGGTTAGGATTCTGCACTCTCATGGCCAAGGACGCAGGTTTGATCCCTGTTCGGGGAACTAAATCCCACAAGCCGTGCATGGTGTAGCCAAAAAAACCAGAAAGAAAGCATAGCTTACGTTCTTCTCCAATGAAATTAAAATCACACATGCTCATTTTAAAAGTTCAGATATGGGCCTCCCTGGTGGCGCAGTGGTTGAGAGTACGCCTGCCGATGCAGGGGATACGGGTTCGTGCCCCGATCTGGGAGGATCCCATATGCCGCGGAGCGGCTGGGCCCGTGAGCCATGGCCGCTGGGCCTGCGCGTCTGGAGCCTGTGCTCCGCAACGGGAGAGGCCACGACAGTGAGAGGCCCGCATACCGCAAAAAAAAAGAAAAAATAAAATAAATAAAATAAAAGTTCAGATAACAAATTAATTTGAAGAAAAGAAAATCATCTATAATTCAATTTGGTTTATATCCTTTCAGACTTTTTTACATGTACAAGTAGGTTTTTTAATGGAATCATGAAACCATTAATTAATATTAATAGCCATTTTATATTATTTTTTAGCAATTCATACACAAACACACACCTTTTTTTAATGCCTATATAATAATCCATTGCTGGATGCATCAAACTTATTTAACTATTTATGAATCATATTAAAATGCAGACTGCAACTCAGTAGGTCTAGGGTGGTGCCTGAGAGTGGGCATTTCTTTCTTTTTTAAAAAATTTATTTATTTATTTATTTTAATTAATTAATTTATTTCAGCACGTGGGATCTTTCGTTGAGGCGAACGGGCTTTTCTCTAGTTGTGGTGCGTGGGCTCAGTAGTTCTGGCACATGGGCTTAGTTGTCCCAAGGCATGTGGGATCTTAGCTCCCCTACCAGGGATCGAACCCGAGTCCCCTGCATTGGAAGGCAGATTCTTAACCACTGGACCACTAGGGAATTCCGGGGGCATTTCTAACAAGCTCCCAGGTGATGCTGATGCTGCCAGAGTACCAAGTCTTACAGCTTTGAAGTTGGAAGGGATCTTAGAGGTACTCTTGCTCAGCCTTCTGGTTTTAAACAGGGAAGAAACCAGCAATCTAGTGGCTCTTAACCATGCCCCTTTACTTGCTGCATAAATCACTGCTACATAAAGATAAAGTCAATGGTACAGTCCTCAGTTCTCTTTTTCCTCCTAATTACTTGACATCAATAAGACCTGAAACTCTATTTTCCTTGGGTTTTCGTGTGCAAATACCTCCTTCTCTCCTCAACCCTGAGCACACCCCTACACTTTCAGATGATTACTTCAGGTCTTACTTTTGGAAAGTCTTCCTGATTTACAATAACCATCCATTAACTCAACTGCCTCACTTAAAACAGAAATGAAAGAAAATTCTGTCAGGTTCCAAATCCTAGTTCTAGTATCATCCCAAAGCCCAGGAACATCCCTGTCCTTGAGTTCCATAAGACAACCTGTATCCGTATAATAAACTTGCCCTTTTCTGTTTACGTCAGCCAGAAGTGGGTTTTATTACTTTATTAAAAGCACACAGATAGAATGAAGGCAGATTTGTCAGTTCTTGAGAAATGGCTGACAAACAGCTTAAATCCAAGTACCACAGCCTGGGTGGATCCTGCCTCTTCCACTCCCAGCTATGCAGTCTCACCTCTTGTCCTTCCCTTCCCTCTGCCCAGCATCCTCACCTCATATCCTAGAACAAAGGTTATTAACCTGAGGCCAATAACTCTATCAAGAAACCTTAATTATCCCTCCAATTCTAGGAGCACTCGTGAGGTACAGAATCCACAGAGGCATCAGCAGCTAGGACATCGAAATTAAGCTCAAACAACTTAGTCTATCAACTGTTCTTCTTTAAACAAAGGTCACAGAAAGAGCAATACAATCTTAAGTTATTTCGTACAGATTTTTGCTGTGATAAGAGTATGAACAGCTAAGTTTAAAGCTCCCCTATTTGCTCCTTTTGTAGAACTGTAGCCTGAGAAACCCTATGCAATTCTTCAAGCAGGAAATTGGCATGCATTTTTGAGAGAAATCCTGTTATACAACAGTAACAGGCTTATGATTTCAGAATTGTAAAGCGTTGCCAGGGACACAGTTATTTATTAGCCACCTCCTTCCCAAATGGTATTTTAATTTTTTTTTAAATTATATTCTGTAGAAACCTAGGGTTGTTCTAGGGTGGGTATTCAAAAGGAATCCCAATTGGAAAGGAAGAAGTAGAACTGTCTCTATTTGCAGATCACATGATACTATACATAGAAAATCCTAAAGATGACACCAAAAAACTGCTAGAGCTCATCAATGAATTTGGTAAAGTTGAAGAATACAAAATTAATATAAATACAAAATAATATACAAAAATCTGCTGCATTTCTATATACTAACAACGAACTATCAGAAAGGGAAATTAAGGAAACAATTCCATTTACAATCGCATCAAAAATAATAAAATACCTAGGAAAAAACCTACCTAAGGAGGTACAGTGGTTATCCAGAAGCTTCTCAGTTAACTCAAGTTTATTTTAAAAAGTCAGTTTTGAAGTATCTAGGGAAAACAGGATCAGGAAGGCCAAAGAAGAAGGGCCCTAGGTCAACCAACCAGAGGACAGCCTCCATACCAAAGGTGGGGGACAACAACCCCAAAGAAATCTGAGTTATGGGAAGTCCCACACAGAGCAGTTGCAAAGCTAGGAGCCTCTCCTCAGTCATTAGGCAGAGGGTGATTATTGCTGATTCCCACTTGCCCTCCCAGCTTTGGGGTGGGTCACGGTAGCAAGGGGGAAGGGAGGTTACATGAGGAAGGCCTACTTTTAACAGGCCTACTTTTAATATTCCGCTTTGATCTGGTTTACCTATTAAGCTTCTATGTAACATTTCATTTGGAAGAAATAGTTCCGCTGCTTTTAAAAAGTTTATAAAACATTGAGACAGATATAGTGTAGTTCAATAGGACCACATCTATAGACTTAAAAGAGCAAGTAAATTGACAAGGATTGAGGTACATCATTTGAAGTTGCCTTGCAATAGTTCTAGAAACAAAAAATTCCTTACGCATTTCATTTTACTTGAATGTTTTAAACAATTGTGATATGGAGGGAAGCAATAAGGACCCAGTTATTTATTAGCCACCTCCTTCCCAAAACAAAGGGCAGAGCAAGGAAAGTATAGCGTGGGAATGGGAATGGGAGCTGTGGCAGGGGAATGGTAGCCCAGAGTGAGGTCAGAGCTTATGTTGGGCGAGGAGGAAATCTACAAAGAGCAACCCAGTGTGGGGAGAAGCAGGATTATAAGGGTGTCTGCACACTGGGGCAATCCAGAATGGGGAGTCGGTGCCCAAACATGGAAGACCGGGACCTGAGGATTAGAGGTAATTATGCAATGTTAATTTCCAGATTATAGAAGTTATATTATGGTTATATAGAAGAATGTCCATGATTATAGGAAAACTGAAGTATTCATGGGTGATGGGGCATCAAGTCAGCAACTTAACTCTCAAATGATTCATTAAGAAGTGTTACTTGTACTGTACCTGCATAATTTTGTGTTGTCAGCTTTTTTTTTTAATGTGCCTGCAATTAGGGAAAAAAAATAACCACGTCCTCTCCTCCTTCCCCTCAAGCAATGAGCAATTCATAGAATAATATTAAATTGGAAAGATAATATGTAGCCCCTTCGAAACTTCATTTCACATGTCACCTCACTGATCTGGCCAAGATTTTTGTTGTTGTTTTTAAGTTTAAGATTTAGATTTACTGTTTTTACTTAACAGTACCAATTAGACAGACCTCTGAGAGTTACAGTGATTTTAATTTATTTTTAAGTTATGTATAAGAATTGAGGCGAATCAATTGATAAGTCAAAATACTGGGACACATCAAAGACAGAATAATGACAGAGCCTTCATTCTCAACCACTATTCCACACTGCCTCAGAAAGAATTCACAGTCCACATCTAAATTTTGAAGAGTATGTAGTTCTTTTTTTTTTTTTTTTAATTTATTTGGCTGCACTGGGTCTTAGTTGCGGCACACAGAATCTTCGCTGCAGCATGCAGGATCTAGTTCCCTGATCAGGGATCGAACTTGGACCCCCTGCATTGGGAGCGAGGAGTCTTAACCACTGGACCACCAGGGAAGCCCCTGAAGAGTAGTATATAGTTCTAACACTAACTAGGTCCCAAATTAGAGATTCCAGTAAGGAGTAATTAGAAGGGCTTCATTCCTGGAGGCTAGGATGAGCAGGGTCTAGATTTATTCATTCAAACATGTAACCAAGGACTATTTCTCATTTGATTTTGTCTTCCCAGTGCCTGTATACAGTAGGTACTCAAAGTTTTCTTGAATGAGTGAATAGAGCCTTACTATGTGGCAAACACAGGTAAAGAAAGAAGAAAGCACTCTGGTCTAAAGAATGTAGGAGAAGGAACTGAGTTCCACACAATTCTCTGGGTAGGTCGAAAGATGGGGAGACTTTCAAATATCAAACTGGTGGCCCAATCTTCCTCCTTCCCATCAAATTTCTAGAGTAACTATCTGAGACAGATGCTTTTTCCATTTTGCACTCTGGTCATGGATCTGTTGACAAAATGGTCAAAGGCAGGAAAGATGAAAAATAGTAAGAAACAAGGAAAAACAAAAATGGACTCATAAAAAGTGAAAGCTGAAAGCAATTATTAAGGTCATTCAGTCCACTACTCTTATTTAATTGAAAATGAGGCTAACAGAGGTCAAATGTCTTGACAAGGGCTGCTCAGAGTTAGCCATTTTGGTACTGGACCCCAGGACCAGTTAACAATCCCTAAGGTCCCTTCCAAGTCTTCTAATAATAATAGCTAATATTTGAGTGCTTCCTATTTGCCTTTAACCTAGAAGCTTTACTTGTCTTAACTAAGTTAATTCCCTTTTTGACTTCCCTAACAAGATAGGCAATTATTGTTTTGTTTGTTAAGGTATTTTACAGATGAAGAAACTAAGACACAGGAGAAGCTAAATTACCTTGTTCAAGATTACAAAGCTATGAATGATGGAGATGGGATTCAAATCCTATTTACGAATATTTTTTCTTTCCTTTATGGATTGTGAAATTCTTCCAAGCATGTCCTTGTCTCGCACTGCATCATATCCTTCAACTCTCCAGTGCTTACCACAGTATAGAGCACACAGAAATTTGTAACTGTCTACTGAAATACTGAAGTACTTAATTTTACTCTATTTTAAATTGTTAGTTAATTTATCAGTTCAGCAGCTTTATTGATGTTTATATGTCAGGCTCTGTGCTAGGCACTTCATAAACCTCCTTTCTTTCTTTTTTTTTCTTTTTTAAATATTTATTTATTTATTTGGCTGTGCTGGGTCTTAGTTGCAGCACACGGGATCTAGTTCCCTGACCAGGGATTGAACCCAGGCCGCCAGCATTGGCAGCACAGAGTCTTAACCCCTGGACCACCAGGGAAGTCCCCATAATCCTCCTTTCAATCCTTAAAACAACTCTACAAAATAGATATCTCTGTTTTAAAGGAATGAAGTAACTTGTCGAAAATTCATAGCTAGAAAGAGATAAATCTTAGGCCATTCCAAGAGCCACACACACTTGTCACTAAACCATTCTTTTCAACACAGTCCCTGTCATCAAAGGCTTCCTAGTCGTGTAAGGATAATGGTGACCAATTACAATGCAGTATGATCAGTGCTAGTGATCAGGTTCAAAGTATTAAGAAAACAAGAAAGAGAAGGGCCTGGGGGAAGCAAGGAAGTTTAAAAGGTGACAACTGAGTAGGTCTTTAAGGATAAATGGAAGTCCTCTAGCAGAGAATACTGTTCATTGACCTCATCAGAATTCTGATCTACTGACCTCTATTTTCTTCCAATCTATCAGCCCTCTTTTTTTCTTCACTTTCCTCCCTATCCAGCTTAGATTCCATAGTCCATCATTCAAACAATAGCTTAACTTCCCTTTAACTCTGTATTTATAGCTCATCTAACTGGCAGTACCCCTACCCTGATGAAGTACAGTTGCACATATTGGAACACATTGTAGCTAGGTTAAACAGAAAGGGATTTATTGCCAGGTATTATGTGACTTACAAAATTACTGCAAGGGCTGTAGGAAGTACTGGTAGAACTTCCCAGGAACACCTCCTAACCCACAAAACAACAGTCTTTGCCATGATGAAGAAAGTCATGGCTATCACTGCAGAAAGTCATGAAACCAAAAAGCTGATGACTAAGAAACTCACGGCCTCTGCTATGGTATCTGCCAGCAAAATGGCATGCCTCTCACTCTCCTCCTCCTCTCACTTCCAAATTCAATTCTCATCTTAGGTGCAGAAGAGTCTAGGAAATATCTAGCTCTCAGTTCCACCAATACCCCAGTCTTCACTGCCAACAACTCTCACCAAAGTGGTCTATCTGCATCTATCTCCCCTCCAATCTGTTCACACTACTAAGGCCTGAGGGATCAAGCTGCCTCCCCCACCCCACCACCTGCAAAAAAAACCCTCAGTGATTTCCCATCAGTCTTAAAGCAAAAGCTACAAAGTCTGGCCTCTGCCCGCCTCCAGCTTCATCTTGTACCACATTCCCCTCTGTTCCCTTTGTCCTGGCCACACTGGCCTCTTTGTGCCTGTTAGTCACTTTCCTCACATTTGCCACAGGACCTCTGCACATGCTGTTCTGTATGGCATATGCTGCCTTCCTCTCTTCACCCAACTAATTATGTTCCTTCAGGTATCAGTTCAGGCATCTTTTCCTTAGAGAAGCCTTCCTGCTTATTCCAGGCACTCATAACACCAGCTTCCTCTCGTAGGCAGCACTTACTTTGCATTTCTTAGTGAGATCATTGGTGAGCATCTGTTTCCCCCACCGGACTAACAGCCCTGAAGTCAGGGACTATGTTTGGTTCACAATGTCCATCTGTTTTCCCCACCGGACTAACAACCCTGAAGTCAGGGACCATGTTTGGTTCACAATGTCTCCCCAGTGCTTTGCACAATAAATATCAGTTGCACGACTAAGGAGAAGGCCTAGTTCACAGGTATGAATCCGAATTTCTCAACAAGGCTGTGCTCTGGAAGCCGAGAGTCGGACATTTCTTTCATCTCCGTCTCTCTCAGGAGTACTGAGCAGGCGCTAAAAAAAAAAAAAAGGCTGCAGAATCATGGCAGAAACAAGTCGGCCTCCTCAGAGGACCCTAGTGGAGGCTGGGAGACAGGCCTTTTCTCCCTGGAAGCGCCTGGCACAGGGCTCGACAAGGAAGGCTCTTGTTGAAGAAGTCAGTCGTCGAGGGCCCCAGGAAGGCGCAGAGACCCCAAAGCTCTGCTCCAGCCCTAGGAAGGGAACCCAGGCTACTACACACCAGAGCTAGGAATTCGGGACCCCCCCTCTGCCCCTTGCCATCAAATCTGCAGCTGAGAAGGGCCAGCCTCAGACCACATAACGGAGGCACCGCCTCCAGATTCCACTGCCCCCACCCACGACCTTCCTTACACTTACTCGGTGTCAGCGACCGGTCTCCACGCCGCAGCAATGCGCGCAACACCGAAACCCAGTCAGCGAGCTTCCACCCACAGGACACAGCGCGCCTAGGTGGGACTCCAGCTCTATTCACCAATCCTGGAATAGTACTCTCATAAGGGCAGAAAGAACTGACCAATAACAGGAGACTCCCTAGGGGGCGGTGCAGAGGGGAGTATTGGAAGCTGATTGGTTTCTCCAAGCCGGAAGTTCCGGGGGAAGACTAAGTTGGAGCCAATCGTGTGGTGCCTGAGGGTGTCGGCGCGGTCAGTGGCGGCTTGAGGAGAGCGGCTGCCGCCATGATAGAACAGCAGAAGCGAAAAGCCCCGGAGTTGCCGCTGGTCCCAGTCAAGCGGCCGCGGCATGAATTGCTATTGGGAGCGGCGGGGTCGGGCCCCGGAGCCGGGCAGCAGCAGGCGGCGCCGGGAGCTCTGCTGCAAGCGGTGAGTAAGGGAGCAGGCGGCCTTCGGCCCACAGCTCTTCCTCTCTCCTCAGCGCTGCACCTGGTGATCCCGCACCGGCCCTTTCCCCACACTGCGGGGTCGGAACGGGACTCTCTCACCCTGGAGTTAAAGCAGAAAAGCACTGTAAGAGCGGCCAACACTCTGCGATGCTCCATGTGTTTCCCCGTTTGACGCCCGTTTTCGGCATCTCGACCGCCCTGTGAGGAGGCGTTAGAATTAGGCTTAAGGACCTTGAGCTCAAAACCGGGACCGGGGCTTTGGAATCTTAAATGTTCCAGGGATCCGGCATAGAATAAACGTTCAGGAAAGTTGGAAGAGTGGATGGATGAATGAATGAATGAGGGAAGGAAGGAAGGAAGGAAATGAAAGATACTGGCTCGCTTTGGGACTTGGGGCAACTTGCTTTTCCCTCTGTTTCTCTGCACTAGTATTAGTAACAACCGTGGAATAGTTACCATCCATTGAGCTCTTGTACTAAGTGCTTTCTTTGTATATGAAAACTCCATTAATCTTGGTAATTGCCTGAGAGTTAGGAATTGTTATTATCCCCTTTTGTAGATGGGGAAACAAACTTATCTAGGAACTGATAGGAACAGATTTTAAATTCAGAATCCATGCTCTTATCTACATTTCTTGTATGATAGAGGTGGTGATCACACCTCTCCCTCGGTCCTGTTAGGCTCAGCTGAAGAAATATATGTACCCCCCTCCCCAACTCCTCAACCAGCTGGTCAGTAATCCTGCTGGCACTGTCCTCAAAATGTATCCAGACTTGCTACTGCTTCTGCCAGCTCCATCACTAGCTCCTGGTCTAAACCATCATTATCTCATCTGGCATTATTGCTGTAGGATCCTACTGGTATTCCTGTTTCTGTTCACGGATGCTCGGTCTGTTCTCAATCCAGCAGCCAGAGGAATCCTTCTAAACATCAGATCGTATTATCCCCTGCTGAAACCTTTCCCTGGCTTTTCAGTTCATTCAGAGTAAAACTAAAATCCTGACAATCTTTTGCCCTCTTTCCCTTGACCTCTCTGAACTACCAATTTTCCATTGCTCACCCTGCTCCAGGCACACTGGCTTCCATGCTCCTGCCACAAAGCCTTTGCATTTGCTGCTCCCCCTAGGATTTACTTTTCTTCCAAATGTCCACAGGGTTTACACACTCAACTCCTCCCAACCTCTGCTGAAGTATCACTTTTTCCGTGAAGGCTTTCCTGACGAGCCTATTTTAAATTGCAGTACCCTGTGCTCACTAACCCACATTGCTGCTTTGTTTTTCTCCATAGCACATACCACCACCTTTATGTTTTACTTGTTTCTGCCTTCCCTCCCTCCTTTCTGCCCCTCCTTCCCACTAGAACACAAGCTCCATTGTTTATTTTGTTCAATCCTGTTTTATCAGTGTGTAGAACAGTGCCTGGCACATAGTATTTTTTGAGTAAATGAGTAAGCTGGAAAACTGAAGAGATTTGGGGATTATTAATAGTGTACTTGTTCTTCTGTCTGACAAGTAAGAATATCAGCCCAGGTTTCTTTGAATTGCCCAAGCCTAGACTTAATGTCCAAGACCATAATCAAAACTACTTTGCTTAATAACTGTACCCTGCAGGATTTTGGGAAAGCTTAGTTCAGTCATTCATTCATCAAACTAGGAACTGGGAAAACAGTGTAGAATTACACTGGTAGGGTTCCAGCACTCACAGAGCTTCTCTAGTGGCAGGGCAGGGGAAACAAAATGTAAACAAACACATAAGGAAGGTAATTTCAGTTAGTGATAGGTGCTGTGAGAGAATACAGTAGGGTTGATAGAATGCAGAGGGGAGGTAGGGTGCTGCTTGAGCTTGAGTGTTCCAGGAAAGACTTTCTGAAGAGGAAACATTTGAAAGGAGCCACACATAGGAAGATCTAGGCGGAGGGGGTTCCTGTCAGGGGCAACAACAAGTGTAAAAGATCCTGAGGCAGAAATTAGTTTAATGTGTTTGAGCAGTTAAAAGTTGGGTATAGGGCTTCCCTGGTGGTGCAGTGGTTGAGAATCCACCTGCCAATGCAGGGGACACGGGTTCGAGCCCTGGTCCAGGAAGATCCCATATGCTGCGGAGCAACTAAGCACACGCGCCACAACTGCTGAGCCTGCGCTCTAGAGCCCATGAGCCACAACTACTGAGCCCAGATGCCACAAGTACTGAAGCCCGTGCGCCTAGAGCCCGTGCTCCACAACAAGAAAAGCCACTGCAATGAGAAGCTGCATACCGCAACAAAAAGTAGCCCCTGTTCACGGCAACTAGAGAAAGCCCACGCGCAGCAACGAAGACCCAACGCAGCCAAAAATAAATAATTTAATTAATTAGTTAATTTTTATAAAATGATGTAGGACAATGATAAGACAAAAATATGGGCACTCAGCCTAAGAAATGAGGTCAAACTTGAAAGGAGGCAAGCAGGCAACTGAGCGCTTGAATTTAATTAATTAATTAATTAATTAAAAGTTGGGTATGGCATGGGAGCACAGTGAGGGAGGAAGAGAGTTAGTATAACAGATAGACACTGGAAACTTCAGCAGGAGAGTATCAAATTGGAGACATAAGTTATGTGCGAAGAGTTGCCATTCTCTAAATCAGCAGAAATATACTCAATCAGTTTCCCTTGTCTTTTCCTTATACTCCCCATTGCCTGACCTTTCAGTATCCTTTGCCTGTATATAGTGACTACTCTGTAATTCTCTCTTTTGTTTAGGGGCCTCCAAGATGTTCCTCCCTTCAAGCCCCAATCATGCTTCTCTCAGGACATGAAGGGGAAGTGTATTGCTGCAAGTTTCACCCCAATGGATCCACCTTAGCATCTGCAGGATTTGACCGACTGATATGTAAGACATAGTTTTTGAATCTGGAGTAATTGCTCTCTGCCAAATAGTGATTACTTTTTAAAACCTTCAGTGCCATAGAGAGTATAAGTCTAAGTTGGTCACATAACAAACTATGTGGCTAATATGCTAAAATAGGGTCATGAAAATGCTGAATGATTTGGGGTGTAGAACTCAGGGTCCATGTGGTAAATACAGAAGGAATTATGTTACCAGTTGGAAAGTGAGTCGCTCTAGTTTGAGAACATCGTCCTCATGCAGGCAAATCTCGAGCTGATTTAGCAAGACTGGAGATCTAGGCTTAACAGGCTAATGGGAGTAAAGAGGAGAGAGATAACTTTTTCCCAAAGATATTGAGGCTCTCTTCTTGATCCATTCCCTCAGAATCTTAGCATTTGAAACGGAAGGAGGGAATCCTGACGTGGCAACTCACTTGGATAATCTACCTGTCCATCAATAGGATCTGCTACCCGATTCTCAGCTACTGGTCAAGAGGAGTCTTTTGGCTCTTTGCTTATAACTGTGTCTCAGGGTGGATGATGACTGTTTTGATTTTGGTGTTCTGGTTCTGTGTTCCTTAAACTTAGTAGTGGCCAAGTCTCTGGAAGGCTTAAGGATCTTTGCAGAACATACTTGAACTACTGATTTGCTTAATTTCATTGAACAAACTAGAAACAGTTTTATCAGCAGGAAAATAACTCTAAATACCTTATTGTGTATAGAGTGTTCCTTAATAACACTCATCGAACTTCACTCTGTGCTGGACCAGGCTCCCTAAGGATTGGAACTGTGTCTATTCATTTACCTTATTTTACCCCAGCACCCGGCATAGGTATTTAGTACATTTGCAATGAGTGAATGTAGTATAAAGTCATTCTCCTGTGACCTTCAAGTCAGTTACAGTTTCCAGAGTTTCCCATAAGTACCATCATTTTGCAGTCTGCTTCTACTCATAGCAGACAGTAGCTGTGAGTACCAGCTTCTTAAAAGTACAGGGAGGGCCTCCCTGGTGGCGCAGTGGTTGAGAGTCCGCCTGCCGATGCAGGGGATACGGGTTCGTGCCCCGGTCTGGGAGGATCCCATGTGCCGCGGAGCGGCTGGGCCCGTGAGCCATGGCCGCTGAGCCTGCGCGTCCGGAGCCTGTGCTCCGCAACGGGAGAGGCCACAACAGTGAGAGGCCCGCATACCGCAAAAAGAAAAAAAAAAAAAAAAAAGAAAAAAAAGTACAGGGAAAACACTTAAGATTTAAAAAATTATAGCCATTAACTAAAATGTTTTTATTTTATGAAATGTGAAAATATTGCATTATTTTTGTTTTAATGTGAGGAAAATTGATCTAGCTAATAGAACTAATAGTGTTCCAAAGGAGTATAATTTCAGAATTGTTGTTCTAGTGAATTCATAAGTACCCTTTCCATGGCCAATAATGAGTTTTCTTTTGCCTAGTAATGCTCACAGAACCCCTGTCCCCCTAACAGTGTTGTGGAATGTCTATGGTGACTGCGATAACTATGCTACATTGAAGGGACACAGTGGAGCAGTGATGGAACTGCATTATAACACAGACGGCAGGTGAGTACTCTGCATAGTGGGTGACAACTGCTTCTTATAGTAATTCTTCTTGGCATCCTTTCACATTTCATCCCTGAGTTTTCTCTCAGGAGACTGTGCTGTCAAAAACTACTGCGTTTTATGGACTTGAAGACACGGGGAAGAGGAAGGGTAAGCTGGGACGAAGTGAGAGAGTGGCATGGACATATACACTACCAAATGTAAAATAGATAGCTAGTGGGAAGCAGCCACATAGCACAGGGAGATCAGCTCGATGCTTTGTGTCCACCTAGAGGGGTGGGATAGGGAGGGTGGGAGGGAGACGCAAGAGGGAGGAGATATGGGGGTATATGTTTATGTATAGCTTATTCACTTTGTTATACAGCAGAAATTAACACACCATTGTAAAGCAATTATACTCCAATAAAGATGTTTGAAAAAAAAAACTGCGTTTTGGACAACCACTTTATTATCCTATCACTGTAACCCAAGTAAGGTGTTTATTGTTCCATGTATGCATTTATAGACACATCACCTCTATCTAACATATCAACATCGCAGAAGAAAAAATTTTAAGACATAAAATGTAATTTACATGTATAGAAATTAGCAACTTTTATTATAAAAGTAATAATAAAATAATCTATTTCAAGAAAACTCAAAAACAGGAAAATGACCAAATAGCCCACGTTTTTGCCACTCCAAAGATAATCACTGTTAATATTATGATATGTTTTTCTCAAGCCTTTTTCCTATTCAAAAAAGTTTGTTTTTTTTATATATATTAGAACTCCTTGTGGGAGTTCCCTGGCAGTCCAGTGGTTAGGACTCAGCGCTTTCACTGCCGTGGCCTGGGTTCAGTCCTGCTCGGGGAACTAAGATCCCACAAACCACGCAGCACAGTCAAATTTTAAAAAGGAACTACTTGTACAATCTTGTCTGCTGCTTTTTACCCTTAACATTATTCACCTGTCATATCTGTTTACTATAACATACTATTTATTATAAATATTTTAACAATTGCATAACTTTAGAATAACTACAGATAATATAAAAATGTGGTTATACAAAGTTAATTAATCCCATTCGGTATTTCAGTAAACATTTATTGTTTTACAGCTCTGACCTAAAAATTTTAGGGTTCCCTGAACAACTGGGTGCATAGCCTTGTATACATTTTTCCTGTTTGAGTAAAGAAAGCATTGTAAATTCAATCATAACTTAGAAATCATCCTCAGAGACAAAAGCTTTTGAGTTTTAGAGAAAGAGAGTTACCAAGCCATTGGGTCAGGAATTGCTACAGTGTGTCTCACCTCCGCAGCAGGGAGTGATTAAACATTTCCAAGTGGAAGGATGTGTAAAGTGTTGTATATCAAAAAAGGAGGGAAAGATTGAGAAGACTGCTGTATTAGATGTATAATGTGGGGACTGACAGAGGGAAATTTGTTTTACATTTCGTAGGGTAGACCTTATAACTGGGTCTAGAGCATGATTAGGATTTTGTTAAGTAAGGTGAGGCATTCCAGCATCAGGTGCCAAGCTGTCAGAGCACAACATGTTAGTGATCTTGAAAACTTTGGCACGTTTTGGCAAGTGGGGAAGATAGATTGCTATTCCTTGTCTTCACTTATTTTTTTCTTCTTCCTCTCACTTTCTAGTATGCTCTTCTCAGCATCCACGGATAAAACTGTGGCGGTGTGGGATAGTGAAACAGGCGAGAGGGTTAAAAGACTGAAGGGGCACACTTCCTTTGTGAATTCCTGTTATCCGGCCAGGAGGGGTCCCCAGCTTGTCTGCACTGGCAGTGACGACGGTACAGTTAAGGTGGGTGGTGGTATCTGTCTGTGTGTTGAGGGTTTCTGAGGTGACATAATGTGAATCTTATCTTGTCTTCCCACCTGTGCTTTACCCTCCTCTCCACAACTTTGTTTCATCAGACATTTCCCAAAACAGACACTATTTAAAATATGTTTAAAATAATAAGCAGTTGAGGTTTTTTTTCTTTTTTTAGGTATCCTACAGAATAATATTATAACTGTTGAATCATTGTGACTTGGAATAAAATGGACCACCATCCAAGAATAATTGGATTCTGTCCAATTAGCTGTTTACTTAATTGTGTGACCTTAGGCAGTTCACTTTTCTGATCCTCAGCTTATCAGTCTTGAGAACGCTGACAATAATATACATGTCTTATAAGACTGTTGTGTATTTATAGTTAGTATAATAAAAAGGTTTTATATACTGACTATATAGTATGTGGTTTTAGTAACAGGATGGGGTATTAAAAGTCATTTAGTGCAATGATTTCTGACCTGTATGCATATCAGAATTACGTGAAGAACGTGCTAAAAATACCCAGATTCTGGTTTAGTAGGTCTGGAATGGGGTTTTTTTTTGTTTTGTTATTGGGTATTTGTTGCTGCGGGTGGGCTTTCTCTAGTTGCGGGGAGCAGGGGCTACTGTTCATTGCAGTGCATGGGCTTCTCATTGCGGTGGCTTCTCTTGTTGTGGAGCACGGGTTCTAGATGTGTGGACTTCAGTAGTTGTGGCACACGGGCTCAGTAGTTGTGGTTCGTGGGCTCTAGAGCTCAGCCTCAGTAGTTGTGGCGCACGGGCTTAGTTGCTCTGCGGCATGTGGGATCCTCCCGGACCAGGGCTTGAACCCATGTCCCCTGCATTGACAGGCGGATTCTTAGCCACTGCGCCACCAGGGAAGTCCCAAGACTTTATTTTTTTTAGAGTAGTTTTAGGTTCACTGCAAAATTATGGGGAAGGTACAGAGATTTCCCGTATAACCACTGCCCCCGCCACAGATAGCTTCCCCCACCAGAGTGGTACCTTTGTTACAATTGATGAACCTACATTGACATGTCATTATCACCCAAAGTCCATAGTTTACATTAGGGTTCACTTTTAGTGGTGTACATTCTATGGGTTTGGACAGATGTGTAATGACATGTATCTGGCACTATGGTATCATACAGAGTATTTAAACTGTCCTAAAAATCCTTTATGTTCCACTTATTCGTTCCTCTCAACCCCAGGGAACCACTGATCTTTTTGCTGTCTCCTTAGTTTTTCCTTTTCTAGAATGTCATATATAGGTAGACTCATAAAGTGTATAGCCTTTTCAGATTGACTTCTTTCACCTAGTAATATACATTTAAGATTCCTCCATGTTTTTTCATGGCTTAATAGTTCATTTCTTTTCGGTGCTGAATAATATTCCATTGTTAGATGTACCACAGTTTATTTATCCATTCACCTACTGAAGGACATCTTGGTTGCTTCCAAGTTTTGGCAATTATGAATAAAGCTGCTCTAAACATCTGTGTGTAGGTTTTTGTGTGGACCTAAGGTTTTAACTCTTTGGGTAAATACTGAGGAGCACAATTGCTGGATTGTGCAGTAAAGGTTTTGTAAGAAACTGCCAAACTGTCTTCCAAGGTGGCTGCACCATTTTGTCTACCTACCAGCAATGAATGAGCGTTCCTTTGTTCCCCATCCTTGTCGGCATTTGGTGTTGTCAGTGTTTCAGATTTTGGCCTTTCTAATAGGTGTGTAGTAGTATCTTACTTTCGTTTTACTTTGCATTTTCCCAATGATATATGATATAGAACATCTTCTTTTTTCCAGTTTTATTGAGAATAATTGACATACATCACTGTACAAATTTAAGGCATGCAGCAAGATAGTTCGATTTACATATATTGTGAAATGATTATCAGTAGATTTGACCAACATCCATCTTCTCATATAGATACAACAAAAAGGAAAAAAAAGGGAAAATTTTTTTCTTGTGATGAGAACTCTTAAGATATACTGTCTTAACTTTTCTATATATCATATAGCAGTGTTAGCTATAGTCATCATATTGTACATTACATCCCTAGTACTTATGTATCTTCTAACTAGAAATTTGTACTTTTTGACCACCTTCCTCCAATTCCCACTTCCTCTACCCTCCTCCTCTGGTAACACAATGTTGAGCATCTTTGCATATGCTTATTTGCCATTGTGTACTTCTTTGGTGAGGTATCTGTTAAGTTCTTTAGCTCAATTTTTGATCTGGTTGTTTGTTATTGTTTTATTTTTTTTAATAAATTTACTTATTTATTTATTTATTTTTGGCTGCGTTGGGTCTTCATTGCTGCGTGCGGGCCTTCTCTAGTTACGGCGAGCGGGGGCTACTCTTTGTTGTGGTGCGTGGGCTTCTCATTGCGGTGGCTTCTCCTGTTGCAGAGCATAGGCTCTAGGCACGCAGGCTTCAGTAGTTGTGATATGCAGGCTCAGTAGTTGTGGCTCATGGGTTCTAGAGCGCAGGCTCAGTAGTTGTGGCGCATGGGCTTAGTTGCTTCGCGGCATGTGGGATCTTCCCAGCCCAGGGCTCAAACCTGTGTCCCCGGCATTGGCAGGCGGATTCTTAACCACTGCACCACCAGGGAAGTCTGTGTTTGTTATTGTTGAATTTAAGAGTTCTTTACTGTGTTTTGGATAATAGTCCTTTAACAGATGTGTCTCTTGCAAATATTTTCTCAACAGTCTGTAGCTTGTCCTCTAATTTTCTTGACATTTTCTTTCACAGAGAAGTTTTTAATGTTAATGAAGTTCAGCTTATCAATGATTTCTTTCATGGATTGTGCATTTGGTGTTATATCTAAAAGTCATCACCATACCCTAGGTCACCTAAGTTTTCTTCTGTGTTACTTTCTAAGTTTAATATTTTACATTTAGGTCTGTGATCCATTTTGAGTTAACTTTTGTCAAAAGTGCAAAAAAATATTCATTTTTTTTAACATGTGGACATACAGTTGTTCCAGCTTGTTCCATACAGTATGTTCCAACATACAGTTGTTGAAGAAACTGTCTTTGCTCCATTGTATTGCCTTTGCTCCTTTGTCAAAGATCAATTGACTGTATTTATGGGGGTCTATTTCTAGGCCTTTTATTCTCTTCCATTTATCTATTTGTCAGTTCTTTTGCCAATATCACGCTGTCTTGATTACAGGCTTTATAGTTAATCCTGAAGTTGGGTAGTGTCAGTCCTCCAGCTTTGTTGTCCAATATTGTATTGGCAAGTTGGGGTCTTTTGCCTTTCCAGATAAACTCCAATTTGTTGATTTCCATGAAGTAACTTACTGGAATTTTGGTTGACATTGCATTGATCAGTATGATTGATCTATAGGTCAAATTGGGAAGAACTGACATCTTGACAATGCTGAGTCTTCCTACCCATGAACATGGAATATCTCTCCATTTATTTCGTTCTACTTTGATTTCATTCATTAGAGTTTTTAGGTTTTCCGCATAGAGATAGTGTACAGATTTTGTTACATTTACACCAAAGTATTTCTCTTTTTTTGAATGTTAATGTCAACAGTATTGTGTTTTTTAGAATCAGAATGTTAAATGTGTTCCTCAAGTGATTTGATGTAGCAGGTATGACATTTTGGGAGCCACTGATCTCCTCCAGCATCCTCACTTTACAAATGAGGAAAATGAGGCCTAGAAATAGTAACCTATTTCAGGGGCACACGGGACACGCTGCTTTGTAGTACCATTTTATTCTTTCTTTGGCACTAGTTTTTGACTCTGGATTTTTTTTTTATGATTAAACAGGGAGGGATTTCAAAGGAGTACATCTGAGAAATCACACTGAACTTGTGATTGTTTGTTGCTTTTTTTAAATGAATTTGGTTTTTTTTCATAATTAAAGGTGGTGACACTGACCTACTGGATTATCTGCTTTGAGATGTTTTCTACTAAATGGTTTTGTAATGAACAATCACTTGGGCCCCTTGATGCTTGGCTGAGAGACTGTGGCTTAGGAATAACTCCCAAAGGTCTTTTTGTTTTGTTTTGTTTTTGTTTTTTAATAGGTTGATTTTCCTTTTTGTTGAGAGAATTATAGATTCTCATGCTGTTCTAAGAGATAATACAGAGATCCCATTTACTCTTCACCCAGTTTCCAGCAATGTTAACTTGTCTCATAACTATAAAAGGTGACATTGCTATGATCCCTCGATCTTGTTCAGATTTCACAAGTTTTGCATGAAATTCCCAGAGGTCTTAACGTAGGTGTACTATAGTTGGAGAGACCTAACAGCTGATTTGCTAATTGGCATTTCAAAAGGCAGAGACAAGAGTGCCCTAATGAACTTTGTTAACAAACATTTATTGAGGGCTTGCTATGGTAACCATCTAGGAACTTATTCTTTTTTTTTTGGCTGTGGTGGGTCTTAGTTGCAGCACATGGGATCTTTGTTGCGGCATGCAGCATTTTTTAGTTGCAGCATGCAGGATCTAGTTCCCTGACCAGGGATCAAATGTGGGCCCCCTGCATTGGGAGTGTGAAGTCTTAACCACTGGACGACCAGGGAAGTCCTTAGGAACTTACTCTTGTTTAGTTTCACCTTTTCTTCTTTTACCTTTTCTCTGACTTTGTTTCATTTTGTCTTTGTGCTCATATTTATCTTTCTATCTCTCCTTAGCTTTTGCTTTTTCTACTACCTTCCATTGTATACGTCTTTTCTTTTCTACTCTTTCCTTCTTTCAGTTTCTTGCTTCTCTTCTCCCTTAATAAACATGGTTTGAAATAATCATACTCGGGCTTCCCTGGTGGCGCAGTGGTTGAGAGTCCGCCTGCCGATGCAGGGGACACGGGTTCATGCCCCGATCCCGGAAGATCCCACATGCCGCGGAGCGGCTGGGCCCGCGAGCCATGGCCGCGGAGCCTGTGTGTCCGGAGCCTGTGCTCCGCAACGGGAGAGGCCACAGCAGTGAGAGGCCCGCGTACAGCAAAAAAAAAAAAAAAAAAATCATACTCAAGGCGTTATTTATTTTCAAGGCAGTATTTTTTAAATGTGTAATATATCACATTACTTAAAGTGACTTTTTTAACCAGTTCTTTATTTTTAATTCCAATATGTTATTTATATAATTACTGCTTCATTGAACAGCCTTTTACATATGCCTTTTAGTTACTTGCCAAGTTGGAATGCTTTATTGTTGCTTTCTATTGCTAGGTTTATAAGTATAGGAGTTTAATAACTTGTGCTTATCTAAGAAGGAATATGTCATGTTTCTTATTTGTCAGAGTTCTCAACAGAAAGCAGAGGTTTCAATAACTCTTGTATTTTTCAGTCTAGAAGTGGTATCCTCAGCATTGTCCATACCAGTCTTTTCAAACCATTTTCAGCAATCCATTCTTTCTTCTAATGAAGCAATTAAGTGAAATCATATATGTTATTCCCTTTTACAAACAATTCAAGTCCTGGTACCATTACATAGACTGAAGCAGGAAAGGTGTTTGGGTTAGAGGTGGGGATAGGCCAAAGTGTCCCAGGGTGGCATGTCAGAACCCAAGTGAGATGAAAGGAGAGCATCCACACCGGATGCGGGAGTATCCGCATCCCGTGTAGGGAGATGGAAACTGCGTAGGGTAAGGAGGGCATCCACACAGCACAAGGTAGATGGCCCAGTGTGGGGAACCGGAGGGAGGAGCCCAGCATGGAGAGTCAGTGCCGTAGCAGGGTCAAAGAGTCATCTACACATTAGTGTGGGGGAAACAGTGTGGGTGTCAGAGCCTGAGTTAAGGGTGCCCACACAGGGTGGGAGCAGTTCAGGTAGGGAGTCTGAGGCTGAGCAGACTCAGACAAGGATGGAGTCCCTGAGGAAGGGCAGCCTGAAAAGTGGTATTAGAGCCAGAGCAGAGTGAAGAGAGCGTTCACACAGAGGGGTCACCCAAATGGGGTGAGGAGGAGTTTCACATAGAATCAGCCCAGAATGGGAATCACATTCAAACAGGGAAAGGGGACATCCATGCAGGAGACAGCTGGAAGAGGATGTAGGAGATTGGTTACATACAGGAAGCCTGATCAAATAAGTAAATATAATAAGTATAATGGGGGGCAGATTTCTCACTGTTAGAGAAAGGATTTACCAATACAGAAAAAGAAAACTAAAATGCATCTTGTGTTGTCAGTATCGAATTCAGAGTATCAGTGTGAGCTCATGACATTCAATATATAAACAGATAAATGTAGGAAAAAAATTAGATGTAAATGTGTGTTTGTAGATGTATATGTATGCACCTGTATATGCATATATTGCTTAACTGTCCACTTAGAGGGTCTAGGAACAACAACACCCCAAAACCAATGAGCACGTCTACTGTATAGGTCTTGGCCTTTAAATACCATTTTCCACTAAAAGGGCTCCTTATTTCAGGTCTGGGCAGGGAAAGTACACGGTGGACCTAGAATGTCTTATGCAAAAAAGCTTGCCAGAGGAATCTCTTAAATGATCAAATTGAATGTTATGGGAGTTCCCTGGTAGTCTAGTGGTTAGGATTCAGCACTTTCACTGCCATGGCCTGGGTTCAATCCCTGGTCGGGGAACTGAAATACTGCAAGCCATGTGGTGCAGCCAAAATTTAAAAGAAAAAAAAATTGTTTTGAATGTTTTTAGTAATGGGACAAATGAACATTGGGAGCCACTCGATAGGATACAATGAAAATGCAACATCACTTCAGTATAGTCCTGCCAAATAACTTGAATCTAATCATGAGAAAACATCAGACACACAAATTGAGGAACATTACTGTCCTATAATTTTGCAAAGCGTCAAGGTTATGAAACTCCAGGAAAGTCTAAGAAACTCTTCCAGGCTGAAGGAGACTAAAGAAACATGACAGCTAAATTTAACATATGGGGACTTCCCTGGTGGTCCAGTGGCTAAGACTCTGCGCTCCCAATGCAGGGGGCCCGGGTTCGATCCCTGGTCAGGGAACTAGATCCCACATTCTGCAACTACGAGTTCGCATGCTGCAACTAAAAATCCTGCATGCCACAACTAAGACCTGGCGCAGCCAAATAAATACATAAGTATTTACAAATAAATAAATTCAACATATGATTCTGAACTGAATCCTTTTGCAATAAAAGACCCTATTGGGACAAGTGGAGAAACTTGAATGAGATCTGAGGATGGTAGTAATGTGTGGGTGTTAGTTTCTTGATTCTGATGTTTGTGTTGAGATTACGTAGGAGGACATCTTGTGGGACAAGCGCACTAAACATACTAAAGTATTTAGGAGTGTCAGGGCGTTAGGTCAGCAACTCAAATGATTTAGGTAAAAAAATGTTCTCGTTTACAATTTTTTTGGTAAGTGAATATTTCAGAATAAAATAATCTTTTAAAAATTTTGGTTGTCTGGAACTAAAATTCTGAAATATTTGAATCAAGCTTTAAGTGGCTACCATGGCTTTTACGATAAAGACAAAGATTGATTTGACCTGAGTAGAGAATACTTGTGAAGACAGAGATTGTAGTAAGTCTGGTAAGATGTGGGAGCTAGATTATCAAGACCTTGAATTCCAAGCTAAGAGGTTTGGACTTCATTCTATAGCCAGAGAGTTTGATGGGCAAGGGTTGGCTGTTGGGTCTCTAGAAGAGGAGTGAAGCACTCTTTTTGCACCATTGATCTGAGTAACACTAAGCCTTTTTAGTTCATGTTTCCATCAATGAAGTAGAAACTACCTTTTCATCCTAAATCATGAGAATTGGAAAGAACAGGTATCTTGGCACAGAGACAACTCATATTCTACTTGTTTACCACAGGATTGAATTTAAACCCCTGGCCTTTACTATGATTCCATGGTTGATTTCTTTTTTTTATGACAACCGTTTAAAACCTAGAACATAGTCACCCCAAAGTCTTTCTCTTCTGAATGAAATGACCCATACCCTTAAGACATTTCCTCATGGTTCTTCTCAAGTCTGGTCATTTACTGAACCGTCTTTAGGACCTACTATCCACACTTTAAAAATGTAGACCCATGTTGTATTGTAAATTTATTATTTTTAAAAACATAGAAACAAATTGGTTAGTTGGAGTATGAGGATCTAGAGTTGTTATACCTAATCTTCACCTTTCTTCCTCTTCTATTATTAATGAATCAAGCCGCCATTAAAAGTAAGTGTTGGGCTTCCCTGGTGGCTCAGGGGTTGAGAGTCCGCCTGCCGATGCAGGGGACATGGGTTCATGCCCTGGTCCGGGAAGATCCCACATGCCGCGGAGCGGCTAGGCCCATGAGCCATGGCCGCTGAGCCTGCGCGTCCGGAGCCTGTGCTCCACAACAAGAGAGGCTACAACAGTGAGAGGCCCGCGTACAGCAAAAAAAAAAAAAGTAAGTGTTGCGAATTCCCTCATGGTCCAGTGGTTAGGACTCCACGCTCTCACTGCCGAGGGCCCGGGTGCAATCCCTGGTCAGGGAACTAAGTTCCCACAAGCTGCGAGGGATGGCCCAAAAAAAACAGAACTAAAAAAAAAATGTTAATTTTTTTAAACAAGCGTATATTACTTTAGTTATTATAAGGAATGAGCACACGTTTTGGTACTTTTAAATTAATGCAGTGTTAACATAATAGAATCAAACGGTACTAAAATCTAGTCCTCATTTTGCTGTTGACTTCCTAGGTATTCTTCATCAAGTCATTTCCTTCTTTGAGCTTTAGTTTCCTCATCTAGATAGTTTATGCACAGTAACTTTTAAATATTTTTATCACAACCCACATTAAGGAATACATTTTATACTATGATCTAGTATATATTCCCTTCAGTATGTCTTATATATGAATGAACCAACCCATTCTATATGTGACATTCTCTCATATCTCCCATAATTTTTTTATTTGAGGTAAAATTCACATGAAATCCACTGTTTCAACCTTTTTAAAAAGTGTTCAATTCAGTGGCTTTTAGTACATTCACAGTGTTGTGTGACCATCACCACAATCCCATACCAGAACATTTCCATCATCCCCCAAAAGAATCCCCATACCTATTAATCAAGTCACTACTTTTCCTCTACCTTCCAGCTCCTGGCAACTACTAATCTATTTGTCTCTATGGATTTGCCTATTCTGGACATTTCATATAAATAGAATCATACAGTATGCGGCCTTTTGTGTCTGGTTTCTTTCACTCAGCGTATGGTTTCACAGTTCATCCATGTTGTATCGTTATCAGTACTTCATTCCTTTTTATGGCTAAATAATATTCCACTGTATAGCTATACCATCTTTTGCTTATCCATTCCTCGGTTGATGGATATTGAGTTGTTTCTATTTTTCTACCTATCATGAACAATGCTGCTACAAACATTCATGTACAAGTTTTTGTTTGAACACCTGTTTTCGTTTCTCTTGGGTATATATCTAGGAATGGGACTGCTGAGTCATATGGTAACTCTTTGTTTAAGAAGGAACGTCCAGACTTTTCCATAGCAGCCACATCATTTTATATTCCCAACAGCAATGTGTAAGGGTTCTAATTTCTCCACATCGTCACCAATACTTGTTATTTTCTGTGTTTGTGTGTGTTTTAATTATAACCATCCTAGTGAGTGTGAAGTGATACCTAATTATTGTTTTGACTTGCATTCCCAAATAATTTGTGATATTGAGCATCTTTCTATGTGCTTATATCATCTAAAGAGAAATGTTTACCCGGGTCCTTTTGCCCATTTATTAATTGGGCTCTTTGTGGTTTTGATGCTAAATCATAAGATTATTTATATTTATTATTAATCTTATAAATTATAGGATTTATTTATTCTGGTTACTAGACCTTTATCAGGTAGATGTTTTGCAAATATTTTCTCCCACTGTTGTCATCTCATTTTCTTGATAAATATCCTTTAATGTACAAAAGTCTTTAATTTTTATGAAGTCTTAATTTATCTGTTTTCTTTTCTCACTTGTGCTTTTGGTGTCATATCCAATAATTCATTGCCAAATTCAGGGTCATGAAGATTTACCCCTATGTTTCCCTCTAAGAATTTTATGATTTTAGCTTTTACATTTAGGTCTTTGATCCATGTCAAGTTAATTTTTGCATGTGTGAGGTAAGGGTCTACTTCATCCTTTTGCATGTAGTTATCCACTTGTCCCAGCACCATTTGTTGAAAGACTATTTTTTTTCTTCTGTATGGGCCATACTTTTTTGCTTCTTTTCATGCCTCATAATTTTTTGTTGAAAACTGAACGTTTGAATATTATAGTGTGGCAACTCTGGAAATTAGATGCTCTCCAGAGTTTGTTGTTGCTCTTTTTTTTTTTTTTTTCAATAAATTTATTTTTGGCTGCATTGGGTCTTCATTGCGGTGCGCGGGCTTCTCGTTGCGGCGGCTTCTCTTGTTGCGGAGCACAGGCTCTAGGTGCGTGGGCTTCAGTAGTTGTGGTGCGAGGGCTCAGTAGTTGTGGCACACAGGCTTAGTTGCTCCGCAGCATGTGAGATCTTCCCGGGACAGGGATTGAACCCATTTCCCTGCATTGGCAGGTGGATTCTTAACCACTGTACCACCAGGGAAGTCCCTGTGGTTGCTCCTTTCTTTTTTTTTAATAAATTTATTTATTTTACTTTATTTATTTTATTTTTGGCTGCATTGGGTCTTTGCTGCTGCACACAGGCTTTTCTCTAGTTGAGCGGGGGCTAATCTTTGTTGCGATGTGTGGGCTTCTCATTGTGGTGGCTTCTCTTGTTGCGGAGCACAGGCTCTAGGCGTGCGGGCTTCAGTAGTTGCAGCACATGGGCTCAGTAGTTGTGGCTTGCGGGCTCTAGAGTGCAGGCTCAGTAGATGTGGCACACGGGTTTAGTTGCTCCGTGGCATGTGGGATCTTCCCAGGGCTCAAACCCACGTCCCCTGCATTGGCAGGCAGATTCTTAACCTCTGTGCCACCAGGGAAGCCCTGTTTCTCCTTTTTGAAACTGTTGTTTATTTAGTGAATTTTCTGAACTAATTTTGTAAACTCTGTATTCTTTGTCATGTGTAGACACTGAAATCTGTTTCATCAGCTTAGTGGTTCACTGACGATTCAGCAGAGATTTCCCTAAACACCTGGGGGGGCAGGGAGGACTCTTCCAGTCTTTGTAGATTGGCTCTGTGGGTGTGTTGGGGCCTGCTATCACCTCTCAGCCAGGCAGTTTACAACTCTGTATTAGCCTTCACTTCCTGCTTGTGGTCAGCAAGAGGTTGAGAGCTTAGGGCCTTCTCAGGTCTTTCCTAAGCATGTGCCCAGCCATGGGCATGCAAGTGGCCTTCTAGAGTCACAAAAATATGTCAAAGCTTTTCAAAGCCCTTATTCTCCAAACTGTCTCATTCCCCAGCCTTTCCTGTTTGCTGTTATCCCTTGCCCCATCCATCAGAGGCTCATGCATTTGTCTTTAAATGTTTTGGACAATTGCTTCTGCCCTGGGAGAGTTACAAGTTAGGCAAAATGAAGTCAAACCCTTTGAGCTCAGCTGTCAGGGAGCCACCAAACAGGTGCAAAAAAAAAAAAATTTTTTTTTTTAATATTTAAACCTACAATTCTTTGAAAATGAGAAATAAGGTCCATTCTTCCTTGGGTACTTAGGAACCTATACTAGGCATGTAGGCTGTTTTCTTCAAAACTATTGCTGAGTAGGGATGGAGCCAGGATAAGTTAAAATGCTACAAAACTCTCTTACTAGGACCCAGGTGGTTTTTGTCCTAAATAAGTATTCACCTAGTTGCTGTAAACTTTAGTTTCTAGAGTTCTGATAAAGTTGGTTCTGACAGTTTTTTTGCTGGGTATTTCTCTGCTTTTGTAGAGGGATAATCTTTGAGCGTTCCCTACTCTGCCATTTTCACTGATGTAACCTCCTTTCCATATATATTTTTTAAACGTAAGTTGTAGCCCACTAATGAATTAAGATCTGCAGTTTGAAAACACTGGTCTAATATCCTTGGTGTACTAAGAACGTATGAAATAATAAGCGAGATGAAGATTTCCACTCTGAGGGCATGTTAATTAACTATGTTTATTCAAACTTTAACAAAGGAGACTGAAGATATAACCAAAGTGATTTGTTCACCAACCTTCAGATATGTTGGCAAAATTATAGTCACTTCTCACCATATTAATGGGATATTCAGACAAGTTTCTGAACAGGGTCCCCATTACAGATGTTTTCATCTCCACAGTCCTTGGATTTAGGGATGTACTGTGCAATTGCTGTTACTATAGACTCTCTTGTCCTCTTTTTCAGCTTTGGGACATCCGTAAGAAAGCAGCAATCCAGACATTTCAGAACACTTACCAAGTGTTAGCTGTGACCTTCAATGACACAAGTGATCAGATTATTTCTGGTGGAATAGACAACGATATCAAGGTATGTTAGATGTTTATCTTATATTTACCTTTCACCTATCTCCACTCACAGAGGTAAGTCTTTCCAAACTTCTTAGCTTTGCACTTTATGCCAACTAAATGGAAGGTAAATTAGAACTTGTTTTCCTTCTGTCCTACCTTCATTGACTCCCTAAGTCAGGGTTGCATTACAGCTCATATAAATGCCATTAAGGAATAGGCAGTTAATGTGAAGTGGGAAGTCCCTGTGTGGGAACTCTGAAAAATGAAGGGTGCATTCCCTGCCTAGAGGCATTTGAAACTTTTTTTTTTTTTTTTTTGGCGGTATGCGGGCCTCTCACTGTTGTGGCCTCTCCCGTTGCGGAGCACAGGCTCTGGACGTGCAGGCTCAGCGGCCATGGCTCACGGGCCCAACCACTCCGCGGCATGTGGGATCTTCCCGGACCGGGGCATGAACCCGTGTCCCCTGCATCGGCAGGCAGACTCTAAACCACTGCGCCACCAGGGAAGCCCTGAAACTTCTTTTTTTAACGTGCATTGGCTTCATGAGATAGCAGTAAATCAATTTGTGATTCTGTACCCTAATCTCTCAGT
Organism: Mesoplodon densirostris; assembly: GCF_025265405.1. Lineage (NCBI taxonomy): Eukaryota > Metazoa > Chordata > Mammalia > Artiodactyla > Ziphiidae > Mesoplodon > Mesoplodon densirostris. The sequence continues at coordinate 25,779,443 of NC_082662.1, read as the reverse complement.
GTGTCTTTCTTTTTGAGACTATGGAAAGGAAGTTTTGGGGGGTCCATAGCTAAGAATGTGAGATGGTAATGATGTTGGAGAATGAGGCAATAGACTACAGTGTCTAGAGGCAGTACAGTGTAGCTCAGGCTTTCAAGTAATTGACTTGGGGTCTGTTCTCAGTTCCACTATTTTCTAGTTTTTTGTGACTTCACACTAGTTCTTTCACTTCTTTAAACCTCTGTTTTATCATGTGTGCACCAGGGGTAATAATAATATCTATCTCATAGGGTTGTCATGGGGATTGAATGAGCCAAATTCATTAGAGCACCTCGCAGAGTTTTTGGACATAGCAAGTGCCAGTAAATATGAAATGTGTGGGGCTGGGGGGAGGCCACTCAGTTTATGTCTGCTTTTAACTTATTGGCTTCCTTAGGTATTTCAAAGACTTTGACTTACCTTCTGCTTTGTCATGAGACTAGTAACTGTTGGGTAAATACTCAACTTATGTTGTCTCTACCTAGAAATTGTACTGTATTCCCATCTCTTCTTGCCTCCTTTGCTGTTACTATGGATGGAATGTCCTTTTGTCTAAAGGTAGTCCCTTAAATGGAAGGATTTCAGCCTTTTTTTCCTGTCTCTGGGATCTCATGCCATCAATTTTCCCAGATCTCATATATATATATATATATATATATATAATATTTATTTATTTATTTGGCTGTGCCAGGTCTTAGTTGCAGCACTCAGGATCTTTAGTTGCGGCACGCAAACTCTTAGTTGCGGCATGTGGAATCTAGTACTCTGACCAGGGATCAGACCCGGGCCCCCTGCATTGGGAGTGCAGAGTCTTAGCCACTGGACCACCAGGGAAGTCCCCCAGATCCTATATTTTTAAACAACTGTATTGTTTCTCATTAGCATTTCATTATGCTCAGGTCTTCTCTTGGTGGGGTAAGGAGTCTTCCTTAAATTCCACATTGTCTTGTTATTGTCCTGTCAATCTTCCCCTTTACACGAAACTTCTTGAAAGATGGTGATAGTGGTTATGATAATAATAGTGTTATCATTATCCTCTAATGGATAGTCCTCACACTTAACTGTGTCGGACATTGTTCTTGGAGCTTTACATTATTAATTCATTTAAGCCTCACAACAATCCTATGAAATAAGTACTATTAATGCCGTTTTACCAGCGAAGAAACTGAGCTGAGAGGCACAATATCTTAACCCAAGGCTATACAGCTAATAAGCGATGAGACCTCAGTTCAAAACCAGAGTTTGGTTCCAGAGTCCTGCTCTTATTTAATACCTGTGAGAAATCCCCTGAAGATTTCCCACACTCACTGTCTTTAATGCCTTATCTCCGTTTCATTCCTCAGTTCCTTATCTCCTGACCACTCCTCAGCAGTCTGGCTTCTGCCTCCACTGTTTTATTGACACTGTTCTCTTCAAGGCCACCAGTAATCTCTCTGTTACTAAACCCAGTAGATCCTTTTAGTCTTTTTTTGTTTGTTTTTTTAAAACTGGCTCTAACAATATGCTTTCCTACCAGGCTTTCCATCAGGCATATCCTTCCTCAGATACCTCTACAAGCTATTCTCTCTATGCATTCTTTAAATGTCATTATTCCCCCAGGTTCTTTCCTAGGTGCTCTTCTTACATATACCTTTCCCTGGACAAGTCTCATCTAATTCTGTGACTTTAATTGTCATTTCTATTCAGATGAGTCTGTTCTCAACCCAGATCTTCAGCTCCAGGCCCATGTGTACAACCAGCTACTCAGCATCCCCCACTTGGATGTCTCATAAGTACTTCAAAATTCACCATTTCCAAAATTCAACTTCACATCCCTTTTCCACCCTATAACTATTTGGAGAATGTACAGTCAGAACTTGGGGGCTTAATTAGATCATCTTAATAGCTAATGCATTATTTCCCTGAGTGAAGTTTGGGGGCCCACTATCATTAGAATCACTAGAGGGCTCTAATACACATAAAAGTGGATTAGTGTCATCTAGCTCTGATAATTTTCATACTTTTAAGTTATTATTAAATTTACATACTATGAAATTAACCTTTTTTTAGTGTACAGTTCTATGAATTTTAATGCTTGTGCAGATTCTTGTAACTACCACAAACAGTACAGAACAATTTCCATCACCCCAAAAATCTTCATAATACTCCTCTGTGTCAAACCCTCTGCCCATCCCTAACCCTTACCAACCATTGATAATGTTCCTTGTCCTATAGTTCCTATTCTAGAGTTTCATATGAATGGAATCATACAATATGTAACCTTTTGAGACTGGCTTTTTAAATTTAAACTATGAGAATTTGATCTTTTCATATCTGCTGTGGAGATAGACTAGCTTAATACTCTTGTGCCATTAATGTCTTCTTACCACAAGTAGTGTGGCTTATTCCGTGCTCTTTGTGTAGACTGTTCCAGGGCGTCTTATAAACAAATATATTCAGTTGTACTATAGTCCTGAAGGGACTGAGTCTCTTTTTAGGTTTTGAAGGTTTTCCATGTCTTCTCAGACAACGTTATATGTTATACCTTCTCTTAGGATCAGCTTTTTTTCAGATAGCTAATCTCAGTCTTTGTCTGTTGATATATACCAGTTTTGTTCTGAAATCCAAATTTATCTCAAATATGAGTAATATATAAATATAGTCCCATGAGTACAGCAGTTAATAACTCTACATCATAGCCTTGTAACCTTTTTTTTTTTTTAATTGAAATATAGTTGATGTACAGTGTTTTGCTAGTTTCTGGTGTACAGCAAAGTAATTCAGTTATACATATATATTCTTTCTCATATTCTTTTACATTATGGTTTATTACAGGATATTGAGTATAGTTCCCTGTGCTGTACAGTAGGGCCTTTGTTGTTTATTTTATATATAGTAGTTTATATCTGCTAATCCTAAAACTAATTTATCCCTCCCCAACTCCCTTTCCCCTTTGGTAACCATAAATTTGTTTTCTGTGTCTGTGAGTCTGTTTTGTAAATAAGGTCATTTGTGTCATATTTTAGATTCCACATGTAAGTGATGTATCATATGATATTTGTCTTTCCATTTCTGACTTACTTCACTTAGTATGATAATATCTAGGTCCATCCATGTTACTGCAAATGGCATTACTTCATTCTTTTTATGGCTGAGTAATATTACATTATATAATATACCACATTTTCTTTATCCATTCATCTGTTGATGGACATTTAGGTTGCTTCCATGTCTTAGCTATTGTAAATGGTGCTGCTGTGAACATTGGGTGCATGTGTCTTTTCAAATTAGAGTTTTCTCCTGATGTATGCCCAGGAGTGGGGTTGTTGGATCATATCATAGCCTTGTAGTCTTTATCTATCTAAACTAAAAAGTCATTATTCTGTCCACAAACATTCAAGTTTTTCTGCCAGTGCTCATTTTCAGGGGCTTTCTTTTATTAGAAATGCACACAGTATTCTAAAAACTCGAGCATTCTTATCATGTACCTGCTCTGGATCATTACATTCTCTTGTCAGCATTGGTAACTCTGTGTTTGTGCACTGTTTACAGTATATCTTATTTTCCAAGCTAAAAATCTGGGTAGGCTTTCCTGATTTGCCTACTTATTTACCTTAAAAGTTTTGCAGAGATGTAAAAATTGCATTTAAATGTATGGTTAATAAATCAACTTTATTGGGAATAAAATTATTAAAAATTGAGATAAAATTATTTATTACAATTTAAATGTTTTTAGTAGTAAAAATGATCATTTGTTCATTGAAGAAAGTTTAGAAAAAATAAAAATAGAAAAAAAGTCACTCGTCTCATCATTCAGATTTAGTCACTCTTGATATTTCAGTTTATTTCCTCTCAGTCTATTTCTGTGCCATAGTGTTTTGTATGTAAATGTCTTAATGTTCAGATAAAATTTTATATGATGCTCTTTTCACTTAGTAACATATAGCTACTACTTTGTCTGGAACCCCCGACACTAGATATTGCCATGGCTGGCTTAGTCGTGTCTTCAAATGTCAGCTCAGACATATCTGTAGAGAGGATTTCTTAGATGAAACTAGGCCCTCCTTCTAGTTGCTCTCCATCACATCACTCTTATCTTATTTTCTTCTTAGCGTTGTAGTTTGGATCATTTTTCTTTTTTTTTTTCTCTAGTTTTATTGAGATATAATTGATGTATAACACTGTATTTGTTTTCAATATACAGCATAATGACTTATATAACACAAAATAATTAACTTTAGAAGTCTAGTTAACTTCCATCACTTCACATTGTTAGAATATTTTTTCTTGTGATAAGAACTTTTAAGATCTATTTTCTTAGCAACTTTCAAATATACAATACAGTATTGTTAACTTTAGTGACCATGATGAACATAACATCCCCAGAACTTAGGATCATTTTTCTGATTCTGCCACTTAATTCCTAGCTATGTGATCTTAAGAAAGTTATTTAACCTCTCTGAGTTTCCATTTCTTATCTCTATATGGGAATAATCAGCCTACCTCATACAGTTGTTACATGGATTAAATGAGGTAAAAAATGTATAATATTCTTAGCAACATGGCAGTTACATAGTAAGTGATCAGCATGTCAGCTACCATCATCTAGAATATTAGAATATTCTAGATATTTTATTATTAGAATATTCCATAATGTAGTAAGCAGCAATCAATATACTGAACATTTAGTCTGTTTCATATGTATGACTATCACAAATTATGCTGCTGTATCCAACATATTTGTGTGTGAAACATTTTCCATATTTAGTTACTTCCTCAGAATAGATTTCTAGATGAAAATTAATGTGTTAACAAATATAAGGATGTTTCACATTTTGGATACAGGTTGCCAGATTGTTTATTGGCGACAGCAGTTAATAATTTGAAATCAGGTTGCTATAGGTATTTGGCTTCATTTTGCTCTTGTATAACTAGGGGGTGTGCTTGAGAGATGTGAGACCATAGAATTTCAGTCTTCTCCCTATTTAACAACACCCTGTTCTGACATGCTTAGGAGTGAGTAACTGCCCTTGGACCCAGAAAGAATTTATCTATCTATCTATCTAATCTATCTATCTAATCTATCTATCTATCTATCTATCTATCTATCCATCTATCTATCTATCTATCTATCTAATCTATCTATCTAATCTATCTATCTATCTATCTATCTATCTATCTATCTATGGCTGCGTTGGGTCTTTGCTGCTCCGTGCGGGCTTTCTCTAGTTGTGGCAAGCGGGGGCTACTCTTTGTTGTGGTGCACAGGCTTCTCATTGTGGTGGCTTCTCATTGCAGAGTGCAGGCTTCAGTAGCTATGGCCCGGGCTTGAACCCTGTCCCCTGCAAATTGCCTCTATCAAATTGCCTCTAGTCAATTAACAAGTACCCTTTAAGCAATCAGGGGCTTACCAGCCTTGAGCATTTGCTTGACAAATCCCTACACTGCCTTACTACATTAGGAAGTACTCCTGAAGAACCTGGTTTTTGTTTGCTTCTGTCTCTCAGATAGCACTGCCTATTCTGAGAAAGAGGGGGAGCAAACAGGAAATGGAAGCCCCTTTTAAAATCTGGAGTGAGCGGGCTTCCCTGGTGGCGCAGTGGTTGAGAGTCCGCCTGCCGATGCAGGGGACACGGGTTCGTGCCCCGATCCCGGAAGATCCCACATGCCGCGGAGCGGCTGGGCCCGCGAGCCATGGCCGCGGAGCCTGTGTGTCCGGAGCCTGTGCTCCGCAACGGGAGAGGCCACAGCAGTGAGAGGCCCGCGTACAGCAAAAAAAAAAAAAAAAAAAAAAAATCTGGAGTGAGCAAATTCTCTATATGTTTGTGAGCAAATATACTGTTCCTGCCAGCCTCTTGGGATTTTCTTCCTGGGCATGGAATTGTGGAGTCAGAGGAAAATGAATAAAAGAAGAAAATGTGCTTCTTCTTAAGGACTTGAAGATCTGATTGGCAATTCTTTGGCATTGCTTGTAATCCTGAGCTCTAGTCAGAATGGGAGTTTAGTTGATGATTTTTTTTAATGTAGTGGGTAAAGAGATAGATTTTCCCACCTCTGCTCTCATCCTTTCTGATTATCTGGGCCAGAAGGATCTTTCTGGAATCTGGCCAACTCATTCCACTACTCTGAACCCTTCTGTGGCTCCCCAGTGAGGGAGATCAAGTCCAAGCCAGTCATTCAAAACCTTTCATGAGCTGCCCTTTGCCTGCCTATCACTCAAGCATTGTCTTCTGCCTCTCTTTGCCCAGTTCCCTACAACCCAGTAATTTTTTCATGACTCTCTGCTTTCATGCATTATCTTTGCCTGGGAATACCCTTCTATCTTGTCTAAATAAAAAATATCTCTTAGGGGCTTCCCTGGTGGTGCAGTGGTTGAGGAATCCGCCTGCCAATGCAGGGGATACGGGTTCGATCCCTGGTCCGGGAAGATCCCACATGCCGCGGAGCACCTAAGCCTGTGCACCACAACTACTGAGCCTGCGCTCTAGCGCCCGTGCTCCGCAACAAGAGAAGCCACCGCAATGAGAAGCCCACGCACCGTACGAAGAGTGGCCCCAGCTCACCGCAACTAGGGCGAGCCCATGCGCAACGAGGACCCAACACAGCCAAAAATAAATAAATTAAATAAATAATTTTTTTAAAAAAACCAACAACCTCTTGGGAATTCTCTGGCGGTCCAGTGGTTAGGACTCTGCACTCTCACTGCCAGGCGCCCAGGTTCCAACCCTGACTAGGGAACTAAGATCCCACAAGCTGCGTGGTGCAGCAAACAAATAAACAAACAAAAATCTCCTTCTTTTTCCATATCCTGCTCAAGTGCTTTATTCTCTGTGAAACCTTCCCTTTCTCCTTCCCATCCATGTACCATGGGAACATTAATCCCTCTGCTGTCTTGGCTATTGCCCCCTGTCCAGGCCTCTCATCACTTTTTTAGCTCCTTGAGAACAGGGACAACATCTCTTTTATCTCCAGCAGCGCCTGCCACTAATCAGATGCCCAAACATTCACTGAACAGCTGATTAGGACACCTGCAAAATATTTTGCTTAAATTAGTGCCCTACTCACTCTTCTTTGGCAAATCCCAGATACATTTTGGCTCTGCAAAACGTGTGCATGCCTCAGAGGAAAGTCTGGAAGGAGCACCCAAGTGTTGTGAGGGATGATGAATTATATTCTTTCCTAAAAAGCTGAAGATTTCAAAAATGCCTTCTCTGAAGAGGAGGAACTAGCTTGAACAAAAAAATGTCAGCCGCTTCAAGCTTCCCTGATTATTGAGGCAACAAACATCCTGACACAAAAATGATTGTATATGAAGTGTGTTGGGTTCCACACATGAATTATTGATGGGGAAAGTGGAGTTGTCTGCCTTATGTATTGCTTTGACATACAACATCAAACTAATTTCTAGATGAGGAAGGTGCCTTGCTTAAAGGGACAGCAGAAAATTGTTTCATTTAGAAAAACTGTGTGTCAGTACTGAATCAAATTTGGATGCAACTTTATATAATAACAATGACCTTAACAAAATTGCTGTTCTTTTTCCATATGACATTCCAGACCATTTCTATTGCCTTTAATATATTTTTACATAGTTTCAGTCTATGTAAATATAGACTGTTTTGTATTTTCCTTCTTTGCTTAACAATAGATTATTTTATAAACATTTTTACATTTGCTCTTCAGAGTATTTTTAGGAGTTGTTTAATAATAGCTACCAATTATTATTGGGCCTGCTGTGTACTTGGCATTCTATTTGTAATCCTCACAACAGCCATAAGAAGTAAATGTTATCACCATCTTACAGACCAGAAACAGGCTCAGAGAGGGTTAGTGGCCCAGTGATACATAACTCTTAAGTTGCAAAGACTGGTTCAGTCTGACCCTAAATGCTCACTCTTTCCACTCTGTTCTTCGAATGCTAGCATGAGAGCTCATAGTGTTACAGTGTGTTTATGAGCCATAACTTAATGAACAATTTATTTTTTCTGTCTGACATTAGGTTATTTTCAGCTGAACTGTTTCTCTTACCTTTCCTACCCAGGGAACAGTGAACCTACAGTTTAGTTTTCCTTTTAATAAGTATGCTTTTTCATTGTATACATGTTATAACGTTAAATGAAAAATTTTAAGCCTCTGTATTTTTGCATATTACCTTGTTATATACATTTTACATGCAATCATAATGCCTTTTTCAAATGACTTGTTTACTTGTTTTTATATAGTTATAATAGTTTATTTTTAGTTGCTAAGAATCATAGTTTAAGTGTTTTAAATGCTACTTTGTTTTTTAATTCCTAATATATTTTGTTATGAATTGAAAATAACCTCTTTAAATTCTGTTATTTTTTGTTAAACTTTATCTTAATATTTGACATTCATTAGTTCATATTTTTCTAGTCAAACTTAGTAACTTTGACTCTGTTTTAGAAAGGCAAGAGTTTTTTCTTCTTTGGTAGAAATCCTATATTTTGTGGTAAAGTAGTGCTTGGCCCAGAGGCAGATTAAGAAGGGATACCAGCTAGGCTTCCAGATCGAAGTCATCACGCTCCTCATTGTACTCCAGCACGTGCCACTTGATCTTGGACGAGTCAACCCAGGTGACGAAGTCCTCCATGCTGCGCGTGACAAGGAAGGCGGGGTCGGTGACCACGTCGGGGCCCATGCGCACGTGACCCTGCTCCACGAATGCCACGGCGGCCTGGAGGTGCTGCGCCATGCGCAGCTTAAGGAGCACAGTGGGCGGGCGGCGGCGGCAGAATGACGAGGCCGTGACGAAATCGCAGAGCTCCAGAGACATGCGCGTGGGGATTAGGCCGAGAGTGTACAGTTTGTCCAGCAGCACGGCTGAGGAGCGCACGCGAAACGGGTCGCGCTCCGGCAGGTCCCGCAGGCGCCGCGCCAGCTCGCGCACAGCACGGCTCAGCTGGTTGTAGCGCGTGTAGTCCTCACGCCGTTGCAGCCGATAACGGCGTAACACGCGCAGCTCGTAAAAAAAAAGGGGGGGGATACCAATTTTCCCAGGCAGTTGACTCTTTAATAACTATTTCTTTGCTGTTCACAGTTTGATTTTCTGAGAGTGCTGCCTTGATTTGTTTTGCAGGTCTGGGACCTGCGCCAAAATAAGCTGACCTACACGATGAGAGGCCATGCAGATTCAGTGACTGGCCTGAGTTTAAGCTCTGAAGGCTCTTATCTCTTGTCCAATGCAATGGACAATACAGGTAACTTTGGAAAGGAAAGCTCTCCCAGTGCCCAGTCACTGTAGACCCTAAAGAAAGTGGGCATTAGGAACTAGAAATGTGTGCTGGATAAATGAGGGTCCAAGGAAAGAGTCCAGAATGGCTTGCAGGTGTCCACCAGGACAATTAGGAAAACAGGTTGTAATAAAAAAAACTTTAGGCCCAGAGGGCTGGGTGCGCGGGAAGGCAGCCTGGCCTCCACGCCACGTGCCGCCATGTTGATGCTTTGCTGCCTCGGCGTTGTGAGGCATGTGTCTCTTCTTTGCCTGTGACAAATAGGTTTTGGGAAAAGTTGCCTATGATGACCCTGAACTTGCACCTTTATGAGACTCAGCAGGAAGAGAAGTCCAAACCCATCAGCCGTTGCCCCATTCACTACAAAGAAGACCTGCCTTTTGATATTGTAGAGCTCATGGAGGAGATAGAAAAGAAGACAGGATTTTTAACAAATGTATTTAAGTGTTGTATCACCGCCCATTGGAATTCAGAGCCTTCTTTGCTTACTACAGTGCCATCTGTAACAAGGAAACAGGCCAGCTCAGCAAAGCTGACAAGGAACTCATCATTGTGGTAACCAGCCTGGCCGACAGGTGCTCTTATAGCGTGGTTGTCCACAGTGCCCGGTACAGGGTCTTCTCAAAGAACCCAGTGCTCTCTGACCAGGTCTGTGTGGACTGGAGGAAGTCTGACCTCCCTGCCCAGGAAAAGGCAATGCTGGAATTTGCACTTACTATTTTCCTGAGCTGATGACATAACAGATGACCATTTCAGAAAGCTCGAGGTGCATATCTTCAGCCAAGAAGATGCCTGGGATATAGCTGCAATTTCAGCTTTTTATGCCATGTCCAGCCACCTTGCTCATTTTGTCAGTCTTGTTCCCAACAAAGAATTCTATCTGATGGGCAGAACCAATGATGTTAAAGACATCAGGAGTGAACCTGCTGCTCCCAAAGTATAAAAGCCTGAACAGAAAGGCCAGTGTTCACATGTCCAGCACACTGCATTATAAGGCACCAGTTGCGAAGTAATTTTTTTAAATGTTTAGTCAGTGGATAGGGAAGAAAGTAAATAAATTTGTTCCCTGCCTGCTTGGTGAGATAGATCCTAAGGGACATGTGATATCTGGGCCTAGGGGAAACCTTTTACTTTTTTACTTCTGTTGTGATCAGGGACAAAGGAGTCCAGAGGATGCTTTAGGCATCTGATGAACTGATGTCTGTGAATTTCAGCAGTTGAAGTTGAACATTTTTTAGCTTTTAAAAATAGTGTTACATAGGGCTTCCCTGGTGGCGCAGTGGTTGAGAGTCCGCCTGCCGATGCAGGGGACACGGGTTCGTGCCCCGATCCCGGAAGATCCCACATGCCGCGGAGCGGCTGGGCCCGCGAGCCATGGCCGCGGAGCCTGTGTGTCCGGAGCCTGTGCTCCGCAACGGGAGAGGCCACAGCAGTGAGAGGCCCGCGTACAGCAAAAAAAAAAAAAAAAAAAAAAAAAAATAGTGTTACATAGAAATTGGTCTGTATAGACTGTGGTTTGAAATCAGTTCCTTGTTAACACGGTGGTATATAAAGGCTCTGAAAGGCAGTGGGTAAATAGAAGCAGGCACCAAGTTAAGTTGTTCTTTCTTTAGTGCCTTCCCCATTAACCTCCAGTGATTTTTGTTTAAATCATGGTTATCTCAGTAGAATTTTAGTCCTTATGTAGTTTATTCTTATTTTAGGTTTTAGTAAAAATTATTTGGAACAAGAGGGTGCTCATATTTTAAGCAGAAGTGTAAGAAAAAACCGACCCTGACATTACTAAGCGACTCGTTCTGCGTGTCACAACCACCACTGCGTTATGTGTGCGGCTGTCTTAACTTTGCAGGAGTCATTTTTTTTTTTTTTTTTTTTTTTTTTTTTTTTTTTTTTTTGCGGTATGCGGGCCTCTCACTGTTGTGGCCTCCCCCGTTGCGGAGCACAGGCTCCGGACGCGCAGGCTCAGCGGCCATGGCTCACGGGCCCAGCCGCTCCGCGGCATATGGGATCCTCCCAGACCGGGGCACGAACCCGTATCCCCTGCATCGGCAGGCGGACTCTCAACCACTTGCGCCACCAGGGAGGCCCTGCAGGAGTCATTTTCATTATCTAACTGATAGAGGTACATGCAAACCTACAAAATGCTTTTGTTTCCATATGACTTCTTTAGATTCTCTAAATTGCCAGTGAACAGTTCTTAATCAGTTTGGGGGCAATAGTGAGTTAATTCTGAATTGCGTGAACTGTGAAACCTGATTATCTTGAGACAGCACAGCTCTTGCTGCAGAGCTTGTGTTTTTCTGCTGGCCTATATCTTAAATACCTTGGAATATGTAACCTTTTGAAATTGACTTGAGGGGAGGAGACAGGGGTATAAAAAAGAAAAGAAAAAAAAAAAGGAAGAAAAAGAAAAAACTTCAGAAGGGATGGTCAAGAAGCCAGGATTCTAGTCCCAGATCTGCCATCTAATCCCTGAGCAACTGTGCACATAGCATTTGTCCTCTCTGGGCATCAGTTGCTATACTGATAATATAAGAGACCTGGACTTTACTTTTAAGGCTCATTTCAGCTCTGGTATGTTATGAATCCAAGGCTATGGATTCAGGTGGGGTACAAAAAACTCATAGTGATTAGTTTACTGAGGAAGATGAGTCTGGAGATCCATCCAAGGCAGTTCTCAAGCATTTTCAAAGAGTACCAAGCTCAGATGATCAATAGACCTATTGATATCTCAGTTGTGCTCTTTCTGCCAGTCTATCTTCCCTCCCCACTCCAAAAGCATTGATGTGACAAGAGATCCTCATTAAAACACCTCAATATTCTGGATTTACACACACACTTGTCCTTTCTTTGCTTATTTTTGAATTGTTGGATGGGAGGGTGGGTTTACTATAGCAAAAAAGAAAGATGACCTGTTGGATTATATGCTTAATATTGGGAGAGTTTGGAACTGCCCCTCTGATATACTAAAATGTTTTCACTGACATTTTGTAATGAAAACTGTGCCTAGCACTCAATGGGTGCTCAATTAATACTTGTTGAGTGAATGAACATCCTTACCTTCTGACTGTATTCTCAGCTGAATAGCAAACTTTCATGCATAGCTTCACCTTTTTATACCTGTTTGACTTCAAGGATTGTTGGTTTTTTCACACTCAAATAAAATGACATCACTCAAATTCCACTGCAGGTTTAGCTTTAGTTAACAATGGCTGTGGCCACTGCTTACTGTGGGTGTTTATATCCTATTTCAGTAGATTTGCCATTGTCTAATTCTAGTTTTGCTCATAGTAAGGAAAGATGAGATTCCCTAAATGGTTATTAAAATAAAAATAAGAATCTCTTGTTATAGCTGTACAATAAAATAACAATTTTTTTTGTTTATTTTTATTGTTTTGTGTATTGCTGCCAATCTTTTAGAGCCCTTTCACGTGTATCATTTTATTTGACCCTTAAAATATTCTTATTTTTAAAAAAAAGAGCAAGTGGTAGTCTCGCTTTATAAAGGCGACCAAAACACAACCTCTCTATTTTCCTGATATCCCCCATATATACAGCAGAGCTAGAATTGGAATCAAAGTTCACTTTTTCTAATTCTTGGTAGTTTGGTAGTTGTCAGTTTCCCCTATGAGCAAAATTAGAAAAGGTTAGTCCTGAGTTTGATTTTTATAGATTGACTGTCACAGTAGTCAGTGGTATTTAGATTGTCATATTGAAACTTTGCTAGGTGTGGCTCTTGGGGTTGGCAGAGGAATCATTTGCAGAATGTTTTGTTGAAATCAGTATCACACCCAACTACTTTCTGTTGCAGAACTCCAGCAATGTGTTCAACATTTTCCCTTCCTACCTTCTCAGTTTTCCTCTGTGTCCTTAGTCCCTGTTAATAGAACTTGGATGCATTTTGTTCCCATTAGAAAAATAAAAAAGCCTTGTCAGGTAGCAGTGTACCATGTTGGTCTTTCTCCACCCAGGAAACAGCATCTGTCATTGACATGATACTGATTTCAGCTGGGTTCTCAGGAGGCCCCTGGCTGATAGCTGTTTTGCTTTGTTTGTTTGAATTTGCAGTGCGGGTCTGGGATGTCCGGCCGTTTGCTCCCAAAGAAAGGTGTGTGAAGATATTTCAAGGAAATGTGCACAACTTTGAAAAGGTGAGTTCTGCATGGCAGAGGAATTTTACTGTCCATTTGATTCAAAGAAACATTTAAGATGGTGCTAAGGATAAGGAACAACAGCTCTACTGAGAAGGGGCTGCATTCTAGTAACACTGTTCTCCATCAAAACTCTTCTTGCCAGAAATAAAACTAATAGAAGCATAGGCAAGAAGGCAATCACATAGGTAGATAGTGATGGGGCCCCCCTCAAATTTAGGACTTCGGACTTCAACAAGACACTCCTATCTTTTTAATTCCTTGGGAACTTTGACCCTCATAGGTCAGTGTTCCATATGGGACTCAGATTCCCATGGCTGTTACCCAGATGGCCTCCCTCACCCTCCCAGTGACCAGCTATTAGAGCTCTGAGAATACATCCCTTCCCTCAGCACCACAGGCCAAGTTCTGAGAGACAGAAATTTTTTCTAAACGCTCAAATCCCAAGTCAGCTCTTCCAAGCAGCTTTTCCTCTAGAGAGTTTGTTAATATAGACTATGTTTTTCTTTTGAGAACCCATTAAAATTCAATTTCACTTTATAAATCAAATTTTATCTTTTGTTAGAATTGGTTTTATTTTTATTTTCCTATAATATAAACAAAAAATTTAATGAGGATCAAGATAAAGGAGCAAGGGGAGCCTCCATTTGTAGGCAGAATAAAATTTTGTTGCCAGGTCCACTCTTAATTTACTGTAAATTAAGCAATTTCTACAGTTGGTTTTTATATGGTTTGAAATATATCAAATTAGGCTGTCTTGGGCTTCCCTGGTGGCACAGTGGTTGAGAGTCAGCCTGCCGATGCAGGGGACACGGGTTCGTGCCCCGGTCCAGGAGGATCCCACATGCCGCGGAGTGACTGGTCCTGTGAGCTATGGCCGCTGAGCCTGCGCGTCTGGAGCCTGTGCTCCGCAATGGGAGAGGCCACAACAGTGAGAGGCCCGCGTACCACACACACACAAAAAAAAATTAGGCTGTCTTGGGCCACAGAATATAAGATAATTATTGATTATATGCTGGGGAGAATAATTAAAACTCTATTTAAGAGGGGGAATTCCCTGGTGGTCTAGTGGTTAGGACTCCATGCCTCCACTGTAGGGGGCACAGGTTCGATCCCTGGTCGGGGAACTAAGATCCCACAAGCTGTGTGGCATGGCCAAGAAGAAACTCAAGAAATTTAAAGTCTCTTAGTGATGCTATAGTCTAATAAAGAGGGGTTTGGTGCATTATTATATTCATTGGATTCCTGCTTATTCATCATTATAGAATCTTCTGAGATGTTCTTGGTCACCTGATGGAAGCAAGATAGCAGCTGGCTCAGCCGACAGGTAAGGATTACTGGGCATCAGGTAAAGAATGCTGTAGGCATGCAGGTATCTTCTCATGTTTAATACATGAAGTGCAGACACTGAGCTATAGCAGACAGAGAGTTATAGCTGTACTCAGAGATGAAGTCATGTGTGGTCTGAAGGGTTTAAGGATCATGTGAACAAACACATCATTTCTGCCCTCTCTGGATACATTTTACACCTGGAGGGTAAACAGTTTCTTTGGTTATTGGATTCCCTTTGCCATCAAAGTAACATTCAAACTCCTAATCTGGCTCCAGTTTCCCTCATGAGATTCTTCTGCCATGCTTCAGTTCATTCAGATACATATTGTGTACTTCTCTCCCACCATCACCACAATGCTTCACTCACATGGAACTTTCCCTGTTCTTACATCCCTTATGCCTCCAGGCTTCTCTCTTATATCTCCTCTTCTCCATTATCCAAACTCCTATATCTCTCTAGTAATCACCTCTGTTATATCTATAAACTCTCCTGGCTCTCTCTCTCCCTTACCTCTCAGGCATTACTAATTGCTCTTTGTTCTGGCTTGTAGTCACACTGTATACATCTAACCTTTATTAACGTTTATTACATCTTACAGTAAGACAAACATAGTGGGGCACCCCTACTAAATTATATGCTCCTAGAGGTCAGGGAATGAGTCTTATTCATCTCTGAATGAGTAAGCAGCTAGTGAATATCACATGAATAAATTCCTAGCTCAAGGATGGTAGTCAAATTTTGCCCTGCATATCAGCTCATCTATTGGTAATGGCTGCCTATGTTGGGGATGATTCAGAGCTGGGTCTGGGTTCAATGGGAAAAATGTCAAGATTGCTAGGTGAGGGCTTCGCTGGTGGCACAGTGGTTGAGAGTCCACCTGCCGATGCAGGGGACACGGGTTTGTGCCCCGGTCCAGGAAGATCCCACATGCCGCGGAGCGGCTAGGCCCGTGAGCCATGGCCGCTGAGCCTGCGCGTCCGGAGCCTGTGCTCCGCAACGGGGGAGGCCACAACAGTGAGAGGCCCGCGTACTACACACACACAAAAAAAGATTGCTAGGTGAGGGGTATGGCAGCATGTGGGCTAGGTATTTTCCAACCCTGAGCTGAATTAAAAGACTGTGAAGCTTTAACTATCACTTTAAACTGCCTGAGGAATTAGGTGATGAATGAGAAACAGAAAGGAGAGGATTCTTCATTCAGATGCTGTTGTATTTGACATGTCTGTGGTGACCTATAATTGGGAGTCAGAGGTTGAGTAGGGGTGTTGAAGTGCCCAGGGCTGCAAATGTGGAATGGTAAAGAATGATGAGGCCCTCTGATAGCAGACTCTAGGTTTAGCTCCCAGTGGGAGATGTCTTAACCCTTTTTAGCTTAACCCCATCTTTCTCCCCCCTTAGGGATTTTCCTGCTACCTGACTAAAACAGGCACCATCCTATAAGCATGAAGCCTTTCCTAGGCTAGCTTGGGCTTTCAGCATGTGCCAGAGTTTTCTCCTATTTGGGGCTCTAGCACAACCATAAAGAAGCCTCACTTTGGTCTGTCCCACCCTTTCTGACTTGTGAACAATGCTGAACATACCTGAGGATTCCAGAGTCCACTTTTTTTCCCTGGCATGTTTAATGCCAGGAAAAATGGACAAGTATTTGAGTATTTTATGGGGGAAAAAGGGCCCAGGTAAAACCGTGTCACATTGCTGGTTTGAGTCCTGGTGGTTTTGCAAGCTGCCCTGAAGAGGGAATCTAAAGGATTTTCAGTTGCCAGGTTTCTAAAGAAGACCTTGAAAAAACAGGCCCACAGCCTAAGATGTCTTACATTCTGACAGAGTAAGAACCATTCTAAGTATTTTTACATGAGTTTCAGCAGAGTTGTATCTTTCCTATGTAATTAAGCTTTTAAATGATATCTGCCTAGCTTTTCTTCTGAGCAATTTGTTTCTGACATTGGTCCTTTCTAACTTTCAGTGTCCTCTCTTCCCTCTTTCCCTCCCCACTGTTCCTTTAAACCTTACATGTGGAAGCATGGCTCTGGTCTAGGAAGAGCCTGTATGTCTACCTGCTGAAGGTTGGCCACATTTCATCGGCCACCTCACCAATTAGCCCCAAGTCAACAAGCAGTGCTGTTGGGTAAGGAGCCTGGTTCCTGCCAAATGTTGCCATGCCAGAGTAAGGAGAGGATAAGGAACCCCTCTAAATTTAGCATCTAATTGGCAGCCATGGAGAGTGAGGCCTCAAAGTAAACCCTTGGAGATCTTGGGTTCTGCTGGCTTTTATGTGCCTGGAAAATGTATTGTTCCTTCTCAGAAAACTGCTTTTCAGCTTGGCCTGAATTTGGCAAATTTCTCCTCCCTACTTGCAATTCACCTACCTCCTCATGTTCAGATTTGAAACCCTTCAACAGTTCCTATCAAGGACTACGAGAAGACTGGTCAGTCTCTCTGCTGTGAGTGATTTATTCATATTCAGCCTATTGATTTCATGTGATTCTGTTTTGCTCATTTATTTATTCATCATAACAATAGCTATCATTAATTCTGTGTGCCAGGCACTTTGCCTACATTATTTCATTATTTCTCTCAACAAAGCTGTGAGATCAACATTGTCTCCATCATTACTCCATCATTTGACTAAGGAAAGAGAAGCTCAGAGAAGTTAAATGAATGTCTGAGGTTATTTAACTTAAATAGTTGCATTGAGACTTGAACCCAGAACTTACACACTTTTTCAGTAGGCCACATAGCCTTAGATTGATTAATGAGGACAGTTATTGCGCATGGCAAGAAAGAAGACACTGAGGAAAATATGAGCATTAGAGCCAGGGAGTCTGTAGACAGATGGTGTTCCTTCTCTTCCACCTTGCGTGGAACTTTTAATTAGTTCCTACGGAGCCTAGCCCTTGTGAGCTAAACAGTGTAATTAATAAGCTCTTGTTTGTTTGCATTTTAGACCAAAAGTGTAATGTTCTGAACTAGGTATTTTATAATCAAGTGCTGATGAGTGTACCCTTTTAGGTGTTGGTTGAACAAAACAAATATGTAAATAATTGGTATAACCTGTTTGAAAACCACCAACCTTTTAAATTTACCAACAGATTGTCTTTGCATGGTCATATGAAGATAATATCTATTTATTTTACCTTCAGCTTAAAATGACCCAAACAAGGCTGAGGGTCAAAGGAACTTCTTTTGGCAGGGGTGGGGGAGAGTGGAGGATGGCAAGCGACACAAGGTATTTGAGGGTGGTAAGAGAAAGAAGAATACTGGAATATATTAGGAGTTCTAATTTTAATTCTGCCACTGAGCCACTAATGAACTGTGTAACCTTGGAAAAGTCACTGTACCTTAGGTTTCTTTTCTGTAAAATGAGTTTAGACTAGTTGGTTTCTGTTGGCCCCTTCCCATGAATTCAGTATTCATTCTGTCCATGAATTCAATGCAAGATTTGGATCAAGTGTATGGTTGGGTTTTGTTTATATAGCAGAAATGTCCTGTCCCGTCTGTGGGCTCTGTGATTTGAATACAGTACTAAGAAGTTCAGGTGGATCTACAGCCTAGTCTCCCAACCTGCCATGAGTTGGGTTACCTTTAAGACATTCCTAGGTGCATATGAAGTTAACTACACCCTAATTATATTGGGTGCTCTTTAAAGAAGATTTCTGTGTGGGATCTGTAGGAAAAACCGTTTGTCTTTCTTCTCCATGATCTTTCCTATTTCAGAAGCTTGTGTTTGAAAATACCAGTAATGCTGATATTTTTAGCTATTCCTGTTTCTCCTCTCAGTTGCTCAAGAGCAGGATCCATGCCTTATTTAAAATCTATATTCCTAGTTTCTAAATGTCAGAGCACAGTTCAGTAAATACGGATTGAATAAATAAAGGGTTGTTGCCATTTCCCTTAAAAAGCCATGCTTCTCCCCTATCCTCAGTTCTGGGAGGCCTTAGCCTTGCTCTTCATGATACCTTGCAGGTTTGTGTACGTGTGGGATACCACAAGCAGGAGGATTTTGTATAAGCTACCCGGCCACGCTGGCTCCATCAATGAAGTGGCTTTCCACCCCGACGAACCCATCAGTAAGTCTGTCCTGACTGTGGGGAAAGGGAAAGTGAAGGGATCTCCCTAAAGAGCCCTAAGAATACAGAGGCAGAGGTGCGCGTCTGTTTTATGTGAATTTCCATGCAAACAGTCTTTATGGGTATCCTTGACAGTCTCACCATTGTTGTAAGTGGTGAGGGTAAGAGCAATGATCCATTTTCTTAACCTCAAAGGGGGGTTGGTTAGTCTGTTTATTTCTAGTTCTTTTGAGTTTACTTGCTTCAGGTCTGTGATTCAGTGATGTAGTTGGATAAAAGAATGATGTTTCTTAATGTTCAGATATAAATTTCAACTTAACATTTTATTGGCTAGCTAAACTAGATAATGAGCTTTGAATTTAAGGAGAAAATGTAACTTTCTCCAAGCGGACGCACGTTTACAAAATGACTGACAAAGACATTGATTCTTCTCTTCTAGAATGACTGAGAAGGTCTTTTTCTTAAGGTTTGAGTGACAAGGGACATCAGGATTTAGACCCTGATAATGTATTTCCCATAGCACAGTCCACCCTCATGGTTTTGAGAGGACTTGTATTGAAAAGTCAGACTATACTGTAGTTTCCTGTGAATGGTGTTTAAGAGGAGAGGAATTTAAGCTAAATCTAATTGCTCTTTTATACCAAAATTGCCTCTTAACATAAGAGTCCTTGAGCACCAGGTCTCCTTGAGCCTTCATTATTTCCAGTTATCTTTGTTCTTTTCACCTCAGTTCTCTCAGCATCCAGTGACAAGAGACTATATATGGGAGAGATTCAGTGAAGATATGGAATGGAAGACTCCACAAGGCTGCTTGACCCTGAGACCTCAGACAGCATAAGTGGCATCAAATGATGCCCAAGCTAGCATCCTCCCTTAAGATGAAGATCATTACTAGCAAGAAACAAGGAGGAGGTGGCCATATTCCAGCAACCACAAGTATCCCAGTATCCTATTTCATCAGGATGATTAAGGCAACCTTACAGGGGCCTCTTAAAACCACCTGCCAGATTTCAGGGATTGATTTTTTTTTTCCTCTTTTTTTTTTTTTTTTTTAAGTAAGGTTTCTTCAAAGGGACACACATTGGTTGGTGCATAGTCTCCTGTTTCCTAATTTAGGCTGAAGACAGGGAATGTGACCAAAATTTATTCGTTGGGGATTTTTTTTTAACTCAATAACTTGTATGATATTTTCTTTCTTTGTTTCTCTGACTCATTTTGTATTAAAAGCCAAATAGATGCCTTTTTACAAGAGCCATGTGGATTGGATTTATTGCTGTCTTTTCTTTGAGGCTTGACCACTGTAAATCTTAGCAGAGCATGACATGGCCAGGGGATACATACAGTTCATTTAAACTTCCAAGAAGCTGAACATAGTCTGTGTCTACTCTGCCTCCTGCCAAAAGCACTTTTCTGAGCAGCAGTCCCTACCCTCCGGTTTCCTGAAGTGGGCAGATTTGGGGCATTCTCAGCTGGTAGCAATAGCATTGGCTGGAATGCTGTATCAAACTCAACTCAAAAGGAATGTGAGAAAGTTTTGGTGCTGCTGGGCCATGACATTGTCTAAGACTTTTTTTTATCATTTTGCTTGTCTGTCTTAAACTGACAGGCATTAAGAAATGCTATTGGGCTTCCCTGGTGGCGCAGTGGTTGAGAGTCCGCCTGCCGATGCAGGGGACGTGGGTTCGTGCCCTGGTCCGGGAAGATCCCACATGCTGCGGAGCAGCTGGGCCCATGAGCCATGGCCGCTGGGCCTGCGCGTCCGGAGCCTGTGCTCCGCAACGGGAGAGGCCACAACAGTGAGAGGCCCGCGTACCGTGACAAAAAAAAAGAAAGAAATGCTATTAGTTGCCTTCTACCCCCACGACAGGTACTGTCTCTGGCTCACGGGGTGACTCTGCCCGGCACACAGATCAGCACTGATGAATCCCATCTGGCACTGGGGAGCGCAGTGTGTCTTTTCTGAATCTCCTACCTCAACACAGAGGTCTTCACACCTCCAACCTGTTCTGAACGTGTTTGGTTTTATACTTTTAGCTCACAAACTGAATCATCTACTTAAGTTATAAAAGAAAGAGGGGGCTTCCCTGGTGGCGCAGTGGTTGGGAGTCTGCCTCCTGGTGCAGGGGACACAGGTTCGGGCCCTGGTCTGGGGGGATCCCACATGCCGCGGAGCAACTAGACCCGTGGGCCACGACTGCTGAGCCTGCGCGTCTGGAGCCTGTGCTCCGCGACGGGAGAGGCCGCGACGGTGAGAGGCCCGCACCGCGATGAAGAGTGGCCCCCGCTTGCCACAACTAGGGAAGGCCCTCGCACAGAAACGAAGATGCAACACAGCCAAAATAAATAAATAAATAAGTAAGTAAGTAAGTAAGTAAAAGTAAGTAGGATAGTTTTGTTTTTGTTTTTGGTTTTTTGCGGTACGCGGGCCTCACTGTTGTGGCCTCTCCCGTTGCAGAGCACAGGCTCCGGATGCACAGGCTCAGCGGCCGTGGCTTACGGGCCCAGCCGCTCCGCGGCATGTGGGATCTTCCTGGACCAGGGCACGAACCTGTGTCCCCTGCATCGGCAGGTGGACTCTCAACCACTGCGCCACCAGGGAAGCCCAAGAGGATAGTTTTAAGTGAGCACATGTCCAAGACTTAACTCATTAATGAAGGAACCAGCAGGGTGATAAACCTGTCAAATCAATTACTTTTAGTACAGTGAATAAAGTATAAAGTTTATTCACTTTACACTGGAAATGGAAAGCACTTTATTGTTCCTGGGAGTTAAGGAAGTTTCACAGATTCTTTATCCTTAGATTGGGACTTAGAGAATGAGTAGGACTTTGCCAGTGGGCAAAAAAACATGTGCATTCTAAGAAACAGCAGGCACAAGCTTGAAAGCTTGGTGTGTTTTCATGAACCAAAAGAACTTCAGCATGGTTAGTGATGGGGCTAAATTAAGTAGGAGTGAAATGCTGGAGAGCTTGTACTATGATTTATCTTATAGGTTGAGGTTTCCTAAAGTGTATTCCACAGAACACTGTTTCCCAGGTATCTTAGGTACTTTGGGCATAAAGATCCCATGCTCACATAAGTTCAGGAAAGACTGGGTTAAATAAAGTGAAATAGCATTCCTTTACTGCAGGAATGCTTAGAACCTTATACTAAGTAGAGTGAGACCTTCAAAAGGAATGGTGACTCAGCTTTCAGACCTAAGCAATAATTATAGATATGGTTATGCCTGTAACCAGAAGAGACTTGGCCAAAGATAGTTTGCAAGCCACTTTTCACGCCTCTACCACAATCACAGTTTACTCCCTAATCCCTTATAAATACCCGGTCTACATACCTCACAATTAGTCCGGTCCCCCACACACACCCTCATCTTTCTTGGCTTGGGGTAAAACAAGGCTTGAACTTTGACGCTGCACTTTTAAAAGCCTATCAATCCCTTGAGAACTTGGCAGTGATTGGGAAGAACCAAGGCCCTGGAGGCTGCAAGGGCTTTCCTCTAACCTCAGCCTCTTCACTCCTCCCAAGTGCCTTCTTCAAAGCCTGGGTAGAAACCCATTAGCAGGAAATAGCAACACCACTTAGAATTTGTAGGGAATAGAGGCCCTAGCCTGGGGAATAAAGATTTGAGTATAAAACATCCCTAGAGGGTGCAAATTGTATTCTCACTTTGGGAGAGAGAGATTGCTCCCGAATGAGTAATGCCATCTCTGGTTTTCAGTTAATTTCCCTTTATGACTTCCAGTCTCTAGCACTTAATACCATTGGCACTTAAAGAGCCAAATCTTTTTTTCACTGGGTGGTTAAGTTTTGTGAGCTGAATTGTCAGGGAGGTGGATTTGGACAGGTCAGGGCTCTTAACAGAGTTGCTTCTTCACAGCAAAACTACAGAGTTATTTGTTTCTCCTGATAGACCTGAAGTCTGCTGCTTGTTAACATCTCAAGGTGTGGATGGAGGTAAGAGAGAGAGCTCTGAGCAATTTGGGGCTGCAGGCAGTTGAGCCTTAGGGGAAGGCCATTTGAGTTAGGACAGGATTTCTTCCAAGAGATTTTAGAGCTTGACAGCTGTGTCCCAGGACAGTTGGAGGGGCCAGACTTAAAAGACAGCCACTAATCCTGTGGAACCAAATAAAGCCAAGTCTGACCTCTGAGCCTGCCCTCTGCCCTCTGGTCAATTGTCTCTATACCCCAGACGCATAATGATCCTTTGAAAAACCCGGGCACCCACCCTTTCCACATCAAGCCCTGAGCTATCCCAAATTCCTCCTTTCTTCTAGGTTTCAACTTCTTTTCCTCACTTGCCTCTGCAACTCACCTACACTCTTAGATTCTTCTTTAAATTATATGCTCTAGAGCAGTAGTTCTCAACTCTGCACAATTTTGCTGCCTAAGGGACATTTGACAATGTCTGGAGACATTTTCGATGGTCACAACTCGAGGGATGCTATGCACATCTAGTGAGTAGAGGCCAGGGATGCTCAAAGAAGTAGGTGCTCCAAAATGTCACTAGTGTTGCTGTTGAGAAACTTTGCTCTAGAGCAGTGATTCTCAAAGTGTGGTCTCTGGAACTGCAGCATCATCAACATCTGAGAACATGCTAGAAATGCAAACTCAAGTGCTCTGCCTGAGACCTACTGAATCAGAAACTTTGGGGGAAAGAGTGTTCAGCACTCCGGTGTAACAAGTCCTCCACGTGATTCTGATGCAAGTTTGAGAACCACTGCTCCATAGACTCAAAGCTTTCATCTTTCCTGGGAGAGCCACAGAGGCTTCTCCTGTTTATTCAGTGATAGTTGTCCTTAACTATTTAACTGTTCTTTTTGGCTTACATGCTTTATCTCACTTGTCACATTTGGGGCAACATGTCCAAAGAGATGTAACACCTAAGATCAACCAGCTAGTAAGTGGCAAAGCCAGGACATAAAACCCAGCTAGAGATCTTACCCCATCAGCACAGTGTAGACCTTCGTGACTTTTAACCTTGAATGCACATTAGAAGCACCTGAGGAGCCTTTAAAAATCCAGATGCTTAGATCATACCCCAGACCAATTAAATCAGAATCTCCAGGGTAAACATCAGTATTTTTTAAAGCTTTCTCTGGTGATTGCAATGTGCAGTTAAGTTGAGGACACTAGTGTTAGCCATGGCTATAACTATAGACAGGAGGGTAGCATAAAGCCAAGTTGACTTCTCCTGGCATCCCTTGGATCTCAAGGAAATCACTGCTCTGACATGTGGTCTGTGTGAACTTAAGAACACTTCTCCCGGTGCCCACAGCTGAGCTGAAACTTAGGAGTTTGCCCAGGAAGCAGAGGTTGATCTACTGTGGTCATCTCTGCCTGACTGACTGTGGGGCTTTGTGCAGAAAAATGACCTCTGATCTTCCTTCAAAGTATAGCATCCAAAGATACTAGAGCCAGAAAGGACCTTACAGGTAGTTAGGTCATCTAGTCCAACCTCATTTTACAGAAGGGGAAACTGAAAAGAGATACTGTTTAACCAAGGCCACATGCATATTAAGTTAGAGGTTTTGCTCATTCAGGAAACATTAATTCAACAGGCCTCTGGTGGGCCCTGTGCTGTGCTCCGAGAATACAGAAATGACTGAGTCATAGCCTCATCTTTGAAGGCTCACAGGGCAGAATAGTGGGGAGGGAAACAAAAATCAGGGCTTCTCAAACTTTTCCCCGTAAGTGCCTTAATGGCAGAGGAGAATGAACTGGAGCAGGAGGGACTCCTGAAATTAATAACTTTGAAATCTCACCTTGAATCTATAAAATGTATGATTCCCCCCTCTCAACTTTTTGAAAAGTTTCAAACATAAAAATTGAAAGATTAACATAGCGAGTATCTGTATATGTTCCATCTAGATTCAATAATCTCTCCTCTGTCTCTCACACACACATTGTATATGTACAGCTTTCAATGACTATTGAAAGTAAGATGCAGACATCATAATTCCTTACTCCCAAATATTCCTAAATACTCCAGCAGGTATCTATCTCCTAAGAACATTCTCTTTCATAGCCACAATCCATTACTGCATCTAAGAAAATTAACAGCAATTCCATAATACCATCTAATGACCATATTAAAATTTCCCCAGTATTAAAAATGTCTTTTATAGCTAATTTTTCAATCTAGAATCAAGTTTTATGCTTTGGGGTATTCTCTCTACTGTCTCTTAATCTAGAACATTCCCCCATACCTTCTTCCCCAGTGAAATTGACTACTTAAATGTATGTGGTTTTGTATGCTGCTTCATAATATAGCTGTGCTTGTTTTACATTAATAATTGTTTTAAATGACTGAGCACCAAGTAAAACTGACACTCCAGGAAGATGTACCATATTTATCTGTGCTCTGTGTCTTCTCATGTCCTTGTTTTAGAAACATGAATAAGCAATTCAAATTCAATCTAATACATACTGTCGGAGGTATACCTACAAACTAGGAGGAAGTGCCTCAGGAGAAATTAGAAAAAGTTTTACCGAGGAAATGACACTTTAAGTGAATCTTAAAGGAAGATTGGAAATTGGGGAGAAGAGGGAGCTGGGAGGGGAGTAAGTACAGTCTGAATATTGGACAACTTCACAGATCACCAGAACTCCTGGTGCGATCAAAAATGACACACAGCACATGGTGGTGGTAACAGCATGTTGGGGGAGTGACAGATGAGTAGGAACCTTGGAAAGTGTCGGAGCCAGATTGCAGAGTCTAAAAGCCAGGTGGGGCAGCTCTGGGCTTTGTTCCATGGGAAGGAAGCCAGCAAAGTTCTCAGTACTCTGCCCAGGAGCTCAACCACACCTGAGGATGCTTTTGATTCTGGGTACCCTCTCAGAAAATCATTATAGGGAACTGTTGTAGGAACCAGGGGAGATAGATGAGATCAGTATCTTCAAACATCAAAAGACTACCCTGGAAAAGAGAAAACGCTCTTATTCCGGGAAGCCTCAAAGTGCAAAGCCAAGACAAGTGGATTATAAGAAGACAGACTTACACTCAACAAAGAGAGCAGCTGAGTCAGAGCTGTCCAAACACAGAATGGTCAAGAGGTGCTCCTCTCTGGAATGTACAAGCAGAAGCTGGGTGACCATTTGACAGGAATGCCTGCGTTATAATTGATTTAGAGGGTTAGAGCTGCTCAGCAGAATCCCTGGGGAGTATACTTTTTAAATACCTGTAGCCAGGTCCCACCTCCAGAGATTTTGCTGGAGTTGAACTGGTGTGGGGCCCTGATTCAGATGCAAGTGGTCTGCACACTAATATCTGGGAGCCACTCAATTAGAGGACCTCTGTGGTCTTTTCCAACACCATTGTTCTATGATTTTACATGCCATTTACCTCAGACTCTTAAGATGGTAATTTTAGGATTCAGTGAATTGTTGGCCGTGAAAGGATGTCTGGGTCAGTCAGGGCTTATGGAAAATGATAAGGGGGTGGGGAGCCAGCAGGGGGTTGAGAATCCTATCAGGGCATTTGGGACCTGCTGGAGTGGCCAGGCCTGAGCTGACCCCATCTGTCTTCCTATCCCCAGCTGGCCCTTGGGCAAGCCCAGTGCAGCATAATAAAGGCCCAGCGAAGTATGGGGCCGATTGGAGAGGGCCTCCTGCCATCTCAAAGTCCCCAGCTCAGCTGGCCTGAGGGCCGACTTTAACTGAAAGCCCAGGCAGCTGCTAAGGGCTAGTGAAAAGGGAGATTTGTCTTGGCTGTCAGCAGATTCTGTGCTAGGGATTCTGGAACGAGACAAGGAAAGTCAACTTTCTACAAGCTTTACTGCCTGCCATCAGAGCTGTTTAGGGTTTCCTGACCTAGACCCTGCCCATTCATATACACCCTGTTCTTCCTATTCCTTTATTCTCAACCATTTTTTTTAAAGATTTATTTATTATTTATTTATTTCATTTATTTTTGGCTGCATCGGGTCTTAATTGCAGCACGTGGGATCTTTGTTGAGGCATGCAGGATCTTTCGTTGCGGCGCGTGGGCTTCTCTCTAGTTGTGGCGTGCGGGTTTTCTCTCTAGTTGTGGCGCGCAGGCTCCAGGGTGCGTGGGCTCTGTAGTTTGCGGCACTCAGGCTCTCTAGTTGAGGCGCGCGAGCTCGGTAGTTGTGGCGTGTGGGCTTGGTTGCCCCACGGCATGTGGGATCTTAGTTCCCTGTCCAGGGATCGAACCCGTGTCCCCTGCATTGTAAGGAGGATTCTTTACCACCGGACCACCAGGGAAGTCCCTCAACCATTCTTTCTTAGAAATATTTTTCCTTTTAAGATTTGAAGGAAGTTGGTTGGACAGGGGTGGTGGCAGGAAGGAGGTGACAAGCAGTAAAAAGTATGCGCAGAAATTAAAGAGAAGGGGTCATAGCTCCTGAACACAGCTTGCTGTTAAATACTTCTGTGTCTGCACTTCTTTTTCTTTTATTTATTTAATTTTTCTTGCACTTCTTTTTCTGTCTGGCAGCCTACATTTCAGGCATCATCCTTTCTCTGAAGTGTTCCATCACTGCCTATTCCCAAGCAGAGTTAGCCATTCTTTCCACCATTTGATTTCTGTACCTCATAGGCACTATGCCCTTCTATGTATCACTCATAACTGTCTGTTTATATGTCTGCCTCTCCCACAGGCTCAAGAGTCACAAACTCAGATGCCATCAGGGCCCAGAGAGGAAAAGCAAATGGGTGAAGTTGCTGGGTTTAGGGAAACAAGCAGTGGACGATGTCATGCTGCTGGCCAGTATGCTAACCCTCAGGCTTTTAGCCCAAGGATTGTCAGGGGCACCTATCCTTTTCATCTTTGGTTCCAAAGCTCCTAACTCAGTGCCTGACACAGTATTGGAACTTACCCGGAGGTCTTGAGAACCAGCTCTGCCCTAACATGCTGTGTGACATTACAGAACTCACTCAACCTCTCTGCCATTCAGGTTCTCCCTTTCTTTATCTCTCGCCTCTTCAGAAAAGGCACTTTGCAGATCATCTAGGCCAGTGGCTTTTTCACTTTGCTCCTGAGGGACTTTGGCTTGAGGGGCTGATCTTCACAGGATGCAGGGGCAGGCTGAGACACCAGGTTCCCAGTCCTCTCTCCACAAAACCAGAGTGGTCCAACATTTTTTCAGTTTTAGAAATGTATGATTTCTTTTGAAGAGAAGCGTTTGCTGCTAAAAAAATTAAAGTTCAAAATCCGTAAGGAATGCAGTAGGAATGGTATAGGTAGTTCTTCCTGGATCAAATCCTGATTCTGCTACTTCCTTGTTGTATGACCCCAGGCACGTGATCTAACCTCTCTGAGCCTCAGTTCCCTCTCCTAGAAACTGCCGGTGGTGATAATAGTACCCACGTCAGAGGGCTCCTGTGAGATTTAATGCGTTAATGCGTAGAAGTTGCTCAGAACAGTGCCTGGCACAGAATGCTTAAGAGGTGTTAGCTACTGTGATATAATGAGGTCTTTGTCCCTAGTCTTGGCACAGAGCTCCTAAAACTCTGGGAGTGTCCTCAGTGATAGGCGTGTCTTTTGTTATTCATGAGTCCCTTTTGATCACACCTGAGTTTATTCTAATGAGATGACTTAGGATGAGACCCCTCAACAGACTCAGGATGGGACTGGTCACCAGAAAGACCAAGTGATTAGAGACGAACCTTTTAGCCCCTCCTACTGAGCTCCAGGAAGGAGGGGTGGTAGCTGGTGACCAATCTCTTTAACTGCTCTAGAACAGTGAGATCCAGAGCAGCTTCCAGGGAGGTGAACCAGCTGGGAGGGTTGTGCACCCCTACTCCACAGAGACAGAAGTGCCCAGGACCCTTCCAGACCTCACCCTATAGACCTCTTTGGCTATTCATTTGTATCCTTTATAATAAGCCAGTAAATGTAAGTAAACTACCTTCCTGAGTTCTGTGAGCTGTTCACAAACAAATTATCCAACCTGAGGAGGAGGTCATGGGGACCCCTGATTTATAGCTGGTTGGTCAAAAGTAGGGCTGGCTGGAGATTTGCAACTAGCATGTGAAGTAGAGGCAGTCTTGTGGAACTGAATCTTTAAGCTGTGGGTCTGCGCCAACTCTGGGTAGTGTCCGCATTGAATTGAATTGAACTGTTGGACAACCAGCTGGTGTTGGAGAATTGGTTGGTGTCAGAAAACACCCCACAAACTATAATTAGGGAGCACGTTCAGTCCGCTAACTTGGAAGGAGAAATTAATAGGTTTAATTTAATTTCTGCTATCTTATGAGTGAACTTTCTCAGCTTTTAGTGTTTTAACCCAGAGAGGGACTAATGGTGGAAGATTCAGACATGGTGACTTGGCTTGGTTTAGGGCAAGGGAAGGACGTAACAGCTCAGAAATTTCCTCGCTTCAGCAGCTCCTAATGTGCCTCTCTCTAGGGCTGACCATGATCCTGCCTTCTTACTCAGGAAGCGTGGGAATGTTCTGAATCATCTCTGTCCTTTATTTCTAAATCCTGCTTCATTTCCCCCACATTCTTTCCCTAGTCCAAGGGTTAGTCATCTTTTGTGTTGACTACTACAAGCCCCTCCTGACATCATCCTCAGCTCCTAACATCCCCAGTTTCTTGACAAAGATGTTTCTCTCTCTTCCTGTAGTTAGATTGCCTTCCCCCTTAGCATCCTGGACTTCCCCGTGGTAAAGAGAGCACAAGGTATGCTAGGGCCCAAGGCAGGAAGATCATTCATTCACCACGTATTTGTTGACTCCTGATGTGATCCAAGTCCTGTGGGATATAGAGATAATTTATGACACAGTCACTGTCTTCATAGAGCTCAGTCTATTGGGGGAACAAAATCAGACAAGGACAGTAAATCCCAGTAAAATCTCTCACGGAGATAACACAGACCACATGTGATCCCAAAGGAGGGTGCCTCCTTGAGGTCACAGAGTGTTAAGGAAGGTCTGGGTTGGGTGGGGGAAGTGACAGGTGAGCTGAGATTTGAAATTTGAATAGGAGGCCTCCAGGCTGAAAATTTGGATGGGAGATGCATTCTAGACAGAAGTACACGTGCAAATCATGGAAGTGAGAGATGGCATGCTGTGTGTGTGTGGTGTGGGCAAGACTTCGACTAAACGGAATGACCCAGGGGCAGAGGCTAGTTCTGCTGATGTCAGGCCATCATTCCTGGTCCCATAGGACAAACTTAAGAGTGAGTCAGCCTGGCCCTGGAACAGGGTGTCACAGGCACGATGTGGTACAGCCAAGAGCCTGGCAAAGGCAGGTCACAGCCCCAGTGGAATCCACTGCTTTTAGGATTAAATGAGATAGTGTATGCCAAGTACCTGGCTTAGAGTAAGCACTCAGTAAATGGGAGCTATGATGGTTATTATTACTGAATTGCATTGTTAGTGTCACAGAGGGAACTGGCAGACGCTCTGTGTGGAAGAGGCCCTAAAGAGGATCTCCTAGAGAACTGTTACATCTGGGCTGAGACTTTGCGGGGCTGGTTCTTATTCTTTTGTGGGAAATACACTCTTTGGAGAATTTGATGAAACCTGTGGACCCTCTCCCCAGAAAATGACACATCTGCTCAGATGAAGATTTGCATATTATTTCAGGGACTTCACAGACTCCTGGAGGCCTGTCTAGTCATGGAACCTGGTTGGACACAGCTGTTACTCGCCAAGCATGGCTGAGAAAAGTTCCCACTGTTATCTCAGCTTATTATTCCAGGTGAAAAACCTCAGCTCATATAATCTCCTTTTTTTAAATTTTTTAATTAATTTTTATTGGGGTATAGTTGCTTTACAATGTTGTGTTAGTTTCTGCTGTGCAGCAAAGTGAATCAGTTATACGTATATATATATCTCCACTCTTTTTTAGATTTCCTTCCCAGTTAGGTCACCACAGAGCACTGAGTAGAGTTCCCTGAGCTATACAGCAGGTTCTCATTAGTTCTCTATTTTATACATAGTAGTGTATATATGTCAATCCCAATCTCCCAATTCATCCCACCCCCCATAATTTCAACTCTGCGAATATTCTGTGTGTTTTAAAATACTAAGTGGTTGGGACTTCCCTGGCGGTCCAGTGGTTAAGACTCAGAGCTTCAAATGCGGGGGGCACGGGTTTGATCCCTGGTTGGGGAACTAGGATCCCACATGCCGCACGACGCAGTTAAAAGAAGAAAAAAAAAAAAAGCACAACTAAGTGGCAAAAAATAAAATAAATAAAAGTGGCGGCTGACAAGTGGGTGGAGGAAGGAGACCAGTGAAGAGACCATTCTGACACTCCAGGGAGAAAACACGACTGGCTTCAGGGGCATGTGTCCTCTGCAGTCACGCAAGGCCCTCCCTGTGCTTGGTTTTATGGTCTGCTGTGTCTTCCTTCCTAATGAGCCTTAAGGAGTCTTGCATTTTCATTTTGCACTGGCCCCCACAAGTTATGTCATCAGTCCTAGGAGAAATCATGCATTTGAGTGCTTACTCTGTAAACAGGGCATAAGTGGCAGTGCTGGAACTGGAACCCAAGCTGCTTGGGTCCAGAACTATGGGTCTTAATCTGTGTCATACTGTTTTCTGAGTCCAGAGGGCCAGTGAGAGCTGAGAGGAAGGAAAAGAAAAGAAACATTGTTTCTTCTGCCAGAACACTATTCTCCAGGCCTTGGCTTCTCCTTCCCTCCTACTGTCTTCTCAGTATCAATGACACGTCCTCAAGGAGGCCTTTCCTGGTCTCTGGACCTGAGTTATGGCCCCCTTATTCTTTCACTTTTTGTTATCCTTTAAGGCACTCATCAGAATTTATCATTATTTATTTGCATGTTTTCTGGTTTTAATAATTCCTCACTAGACTATTCTCTCAGTGAGTGCAGGACTGGTTCATCCCCTTATCCCCAGTGGAGAGCCTGGTAGGTAGTAGATATTTCATAGATAACAGCTGGAAGGTAAGTCCACAGAATGTAATGACAGATCAGATGGGATAGAGGAGCTGGGAGGATGCCGCAGGGATTCCCATCTGAGTGATGCTAATCCCTATATAAGAAGTTAGGAGGGGGGCTGGGATGATTCAGTGGACTGGGGATGTGTTTGAGAGCTTGAATGCTTTTGGAGGGGGCGCCTTGAAGAAGGCAGTCTTCTACTGGCAAGCCCTTCCTGACTCCCTCCCCACTGCAGCCTGGGTGAGGGGCTGGCCACAGCCCCCTGGGCAGACCGCTGCCATCAGGCATCTCCTGCTTATGCCCCTGGGGGTTGCCTGTTCCCTGGCCTGGGAAGCTCAGTGGGTTCTGGAACAGTGCTGCAGGGCTCACCTCTGGATCATAGGGCTCCCAGGGGCGTGTATGTAGTCACTCGGGCTCAATAAATGCCAGTAGAAGAAAAGAGGGAAGGAAGAACTCAGGAGGGAGGCTGGGATGGGGAGCAGATCTGGGAAGTGGAGTGGAAGTAGAGGGCCAAGGTTGGAGCCGCCGGGCCCTAGAGACAAGGTGGACAGAGGAATGCTCCAGCACCCTCGGGAGGCCAGGCACAGAGCTAAGTGCTTTATTCACCCAACTGCATTTCATCTTTGTGGCAACACTGAAGCAGTCATTATTCCTATTTTGTTAGGAAAACGGAGGCCCAGAGAGGTGACGTGATTTGCCCAAGGTCACACAGCGAGTGAGCAGTGAAGCTGGGTTTGACCCAGGGCCATCAGTCCCCAAGCCTGCACTCTTCCCACTTCACTCCTGCCTCTCGCCCCTGCTCTCCGCTTCCCTCCCCCTTCTCCCCTCCCTCCGCTTCCTCGGCCGCCCCGCCCCACCCCTCTCCTCCCCTCCTCTTCCCTCCCCTCTTTCCCTCCTTCTCAACCTCTAGGCGGCGGCGGCGGCGGAGCCACGTGGTGGGGCCGGGAAGCCGCGGCCGCCGAGCGCCCGGGCGGCTGCCCCTGCTGGGCAGTGCTGCTGTGCGCTGCGCCGCGCTCGGTGCCTGCGCTCCCCGCTCCGCGCTCCCCGCCAGCCGCCCCGGGGCGGGAGGCGCGCCTGGCGGCCGGCCGGCCAGACAAAGGAGGCGCGGCAGAACCGGCGCGCGTGCGGACGGACCATGGACTCCGAGCGTGAGCGGCCGGCCGCAGCCCTGAGGACCCGGCGCTCCCGGGCCCGGCCCTAGGCGCCCGGTCCCGCCGCCCGGGGCGCCCAGCTGGGAGGACGCGGAGCCCGCGCGGCGCGGAGGAGGCGGCGGCCGCCGAGCTAGAGGGGCGCCGCGGCGAACGGCGCGCGCGGCCCCCGGAGCCATGGGCAAGTGCAGCGGGCGCTGCACGCTGGTCGCCTTCTGCTGCCTGCAGCTGGTGAGCGCCGCGCGCCCGGGCGGCCGGGCCGGGTTGGGGCGCGGCGGGGCGGGGTCCCGGGGCGTGCGGGTGGGGTGTGTGTCTCTGTGTGTGGATCTGGGGCGAGCGCTCGGGTTGGGGGGTGGTCTGGAGCCACGAAGCGGACGGGCGGAGCCTGCTTGGGCTGGCCAGGCTGTCTCTTTGTGTGCGCTTCTTGCCCGGCGCTCCCCGGTCCCCGAGTGCGTCCTGTACGCGAGTCCCCGGCCCGCTCCGCGCCTGGGGCTCGGCGCGTCTCGCCCGCACTGTACGAGCGGCCTTCTGTTGGGGAGATGCGCTGTGGGACTGTGGCTCGCCGGGGTTTGGGGGTGTTTCCGAGGCTGGTGTGTGGATCCGTTGAGGTCACTGCCGTGTGTTTTCCTCTAGATCACTCGTTTGCGTGGGTCTCAGCCTCTGGTCTCCGCCCCAGTGTTTCTCACAAAGTCTCTGCTCCTGTGTGTGTCTCTCTCCTGGTTTCTCCTTGGTATGTCTCTAGATCTCTGACCATTTCTGGTCCATGTTCATTTGTGTGTGTCGGGATCATAGACTCCGGGAACCGTTCACTCCTTTGTGCTCTTCCTGCCTCCCTCTATGCTCCTGACTGGGCAGGCCTGGGAATGGAGAGCCCCTCCCTGGAGAGGGTCACAAGGAGCTACCAGGTCCTGGGCCAGTCTGACCAACCAGGTGCGGGATCGTCCTCCGTGCTTTGGCTGAGGCCACAGGCTTTCTGTCAGTCACCATTGCCACCAGAGTGGGGGTGTTGGGGGGAGGCAGGCTCCTCTGCCTGGGCTGGCACTGATAGGGGTGGGATACTTGGGTGCCCTGGGGAGGATGGGAGCATCTGGGGACACTATTCCTAATCCCAGCCCAGGGAACTCAGGTTCTTGTCTCAGGGAGGCCAGTGGAGTGAATTTGGGGGCTGAAGGGGACCAGCTCTGCCCTTCAATTCAGACTCTGGCAGGTGAATTTGGGAAGGCGTTTAAGGAGAGGCCAGGATCTCCTGCCTACCCTAGAGCTGAGGCCCAACAACTGGGGGCTTTGGGGGCAGAGGTGCATGGGGACCTCCATGGATGGAACTCAGGTCTGAGTCTGAGTTGGGGGAACCTGAGCCTCACTGATGCCTGACTCCGTGATCTGGGTCTCCACTTTAGCCTGCATCCATTGCCCTTCCTCCACCACAGGTGTGTACAGTAACGCAGAATGAAGCTTTGAGTGTGGCTATACAGACCTCCTCGTTCATCTTTTTTCTCTCCTCTTGTGGACCTCAGCCCCAAACTTGCATCCACAGACCTGCCCTCTTGGGCAGCGGTCGAAACAGCTGGGCCCTGAAGATTGTAGCCCTGCTTCCAGCTGTGGGCTGCAGGGCAAGTGACTTCCCCTGGCTGGGCCATCTTGGTTGGCCTCTCGGTGAATTCCTCATCCTTGAGTGTGGCAGAGGGGATTAATGAAGATCAGGTAGAATGGAAACTCCAGAAGGGCAGAGATTATCTTTCTTGTTCCCCCTAAATCCCCAGCAGCTGGAACAGTGCCTGGCACTCCATTAATATTTGTAAAATAAATGAGTGAATCAGTTATTTGGCAACTCCAGGCTCCCAGTTCCTCTTTATCTCCTTTGAGGAACATAAAATGCCAAGAAGTGCTGAAACTTTCCGAGGAATGTTTTTTTCTGTGTTAATTTAAAAATTTTAAACTAGGACTTTTTTTTTTTTAATTAGAAAAGTAACACACACATATTATGAAATGATTAAATCAATAAATAAACAAACAGAGCAGAAGTTAAAGACGTTTCCTTCTATGCCCAGTCCCATACCCCAAAGGTAAGCACTATTAACAGTGTGGCCCACGGTCATTCTCTGTTGATGATAATAACAGTGGTTAGCTTTGGGGAGCACTTACTAGGTGCTAGGTACCCTGTAAGCGCTTTTCCATGTATTAACTCATTTAATCCTCCTAACAACCCTATGAAGTAGCTTGCCCAAAGTTCTACAGTTAGGGGCCAGGCTGTGAAGCCAGACAGCTGACCAGCATCCTGTGTTGCCTTCTTAACTGTAAAAGTAGTTTTGGCTCCGGCGAGTCAGGGGTCCCTGGGGAGGTGCTTCCTACCCTAGAGAGATGAAGGTGGCGAGGCAGTATCCCTGCCTCTCACTTACCTGCCTCCATAGCTCTCCCCAGCTGGGCTAAAGCCACCCTTCCACTTAGAGGGCTCACCAGCACAAGGGGCTCTGGAATTAGACAAGACCTGGGTGGGATTCTGATCCTTCTACATCTTGGCTGGGTGCCTTTGGGCAGCTTGTAATTTGGGGAGGTGCTCTGAGGAGGGACTGGAAAATTGGTCTCTTGGGTCTGTTGCTCTGTCTGGTCCGATTGCAGAGTGGGTCCCTTCAGCTGTCACTAACCCCCAGGAGCCTTTGCTGCCTGGCAGCTTTGGTAATATGCTCCCGGCTGCGGGAATTCACCAGCCTGACATCATCCCAGGGAGAAGGGAGCCTGTTTTCTCATCCAGTGGACAGGGGCAGAGAGGAAGAGACTGTTAAATGTTTCTCAGCTGAAAACTTTAGAAGAGGAACTATGTCGTTTTTCTTTCTTGTGTGGGACTTGATGATTACAAGAGAACAAGCCAGTTCTAAACACTGTTCTATAGTTGGGGTAGACTTGCTTTGGGTGAGGAAGTAGGATGTGAGGGTGCACTGGAGGGTGGGAGAAGCAGGTGGGGGCTGGACCGTTCAGGTGGACAAGTAAAGGAGACAAGACTCTGGAGTTTGACAGGACAGACGTGGGTTTGATTCCTGGCTCTGTCACTTCCTAGCTGTGTGATCTTAAGCAAGTTGCTTAGCCTCTCTGAGCCACAGTTTTGTCATCTGTTAAATAGAGATGATAGAAACAGTTCCCAAGTCTTAGGGTTGTTGTGAGGATTAAATGCATGTAGCTTAATGCAGATGAGCTTAGCACTGTGCCAGGCATAGAGTGAGCATTCAATAAACTATAGTTTTTTATTGTTATTATCTTAATGATGTATACCCTGGTATGCTTCCCTGGAATTGTGACCCAGACATATCCAAATGCCCTCCTGCACTCCTCCTTTGTGGGAAGCAGCAAGTAGTTGGGCATGGAGCTAAGAGTCAGGAGGCCTGGATTCAAGCCTGCCTCTGCCACTGACATCCTGTGAACTTGGACAAGTCTTTTCCCTACTGCAAGCCTTGGTTTTTCCCCATCTGTAAAATGGGAAGAACCATTGGTCTGTGTCTCTAGGGTCCTGCCAGTTCTGCCCATCTGGGACCCTGGGAGGATGTCTGGACTGGCCTGGAGGTTTCCGTGTGTCTCAGTCTAGTTCCACTCTGTAGAACGTCTTGGGTCCCTTGCTTTCTCCCTACTTGGTATATCATCTTAACATTACTAATGCTATTCACACCCTGATGTTTATGTTTCCCTTTTCCCTCCCCTGTCCAAACCCTGCCTTCCTTTCCTGGTCCACCTCCTTCCTGAAAGCTTACAGGCTGCTCTATTCTTCCAGTAAGAGGATGAACCAGGGAGATTTGCCCAAGGGAATCATCATCAATTTCTTCATCATCACCACGATCACTCCCATTTCTGAAGTTCTGTACTAAGCAGTTTATATGCATAACCTCATTTAACCCAGTGAGCTTACATATGTAAAGTGCTTGGCAAAGTTGCCTGGTACATGTTCAGCGATCGATAAACATTAGCTATTTTACGGTTTTTATCCTCCTTATTTTTATCCTACAAAATGGGATAGATGTTTTTATTAGCCCCTTTTTCTGATGAGGAAACTGAGGCTCAGAGAGGTCTCTAAGCTAGTCAGTGACAGCACCAAGATTCATGGGCTCTTTTGCCGGAGCAGAGAGCCACCCCCTCCGCCCTATGTCACTCTGCTGCTCACGTTTAAGCAGCCCGTGACCTCAGACAGGTCTCTTCACTGCTTCAGGCCTCAGTCTCCTTATCTGAAAACAAAAATGATACTGTTTCAATAGGATCACGCACATGCCTGGCACCATGAGCCAGTGAGTGGTCAGTAATACATCACTGCCATGATTGTTCTTGTCCCGGCTCTGTGTGACCTTGGACACATGCATTCGCTTCTCTGGGCCCCAGTATCTTTCCCTGTCAAAGAAAAAGAATCATCCTTACCTCTCAGAGTTAGTAAAAGGGCTTAGGCAGCTGCCACGCACACAGTAGGTACTCAGAAAACACATCGATTTCATTCTTTTCCCCTCTGGAAAGCTCTTTGCTTTCTGGAAGATGGTGGGTGAGGGGGGAAATATGTTGCTTCCTGCCGAGCTGCGAGTAATGGTGTGAAACGTGGTCAACCTGATTGATGTCGTTATTAGCAGCAGCGGATGGTGAAGACGTGAAGACCGGAGGGAGCTAGGCTCTGCAGGGGCCTGTGCTCAGAAGCAGCTGCATCTGCAAGCTCATGGCTTCCTGGGGAGGGGCTGGCTCTGCTCTGGGTGCTTCAGGCCCTTGGGCCGGGCTTTAGAGTCAGAGTACGAAATCGTCCAGGCCACTGACCCTCTTTGTTCTTTATACCCCTTTGACAGGGTAGGGGCTGGGGTGATCAAGTCCCTTTTGCAGATGGACAGACTGAGACCAAACTGCCCTCAAAATCCTTATGAGGTGGGCA
The DNA here is from genome assembly GCF_025265405.1 of Mesoplodon densirostris. NCBI lineage: Eukaryota > Metazoa > Chordata > Mammalia > Artiodactyla > Ziphiidae > Mesoplodon > Mesoplodon densirostris. The sequence goes on along the minus strand of NC_082662.1, from coordinate 25,741,738 downwards.
AGGTGGAATGGAGCAGGGGCCCCCCCCACCCGGGGGGGAGGTGCGGTGGATGGCCCTGGTTCTGCACCTTTGCAGGGGTGGTGGCTGGGGGATTTTGACATAAGTACCCCATAAATGGCAGCTGCTCTGACATCTGGCACAGAGGGGTGAAGGACCTCTGGGATCAGGCAGACATTGCTGCCTTGCTTTGTGACTTCTAGAAAGTCCCTTACCTTCTCTGAGCCTCTGCCTCTTTCCTGTAAAGTAGTCAGGACGACAGCTCCTACCCCATGGTAGTTTGGGAGGGTTCCCCGAGATGGTGCCCAGACATCACTGGCCCAGGCAGTGCTCCCCGCGGCTGCCTGTTATTTGCCTTGCAGTTTGGATCAGTCACTTCAGCCCCCATCTCTGCCTGGATTAGAGATTTTAGTGACCAGACTCATACCCATAAACTCTTCAAGGCTTAGTTTCTTTATATGGAAAACGAATGGTTCTGTGGGAAACAATAACAACTTCCTTTTATTTGGTGTCTGTTATGAACCAGGCCCTGTGCTTAAGTGCTCTATATACCTTGTCCCTTGTCACTATCTGGCTTATCCATGGCCACATAAATAGTAGGCACAGAATGAGCATTCACACATCAGGACTCCACAGCTTCTACCTTGCGTACCCTATTGCTCCCCTGTAGGATTGTAGCGATGCTGGATGTGGAGACCGATGGAGAAATCTAAATCTTTCTTCATCCATAAAGGGTTGTTACTAGATGCCAGACCTTCTGAGCTGCTTATTCAAATGCTAACCCCATCCCCCGTCCCCATTTCTCCTCACCCCGAGACCCGTGTTGGGTTTAAGGGAACTGTGACGCAGGTGAAGAACAAGTTATGCAGGAAAGAAATTAACCTGTATTGAAGAGTTATCAGCCCTCATAACAACTCTATGAGATAGGGATGGTCTTTATACCCATTTACTGATGGGCATACTGAGGTCAGAAGAATGAAGTGACTTGTTACCAAGGAAACAAAAGATACAGTCTAGGCTTCACATAAATGATCACAGGGAAAGGATTTGAGAACAATTGCAAAACCAAGACCAAGTGGAGATGGTCAGCTCTAATGGTTGAAGTCTCTTTTCTCATCTAGTTTCAGGGAGGAGTAGGTGATAGGAGAGCAAGATGAGACCAGAGATGTGTTTTTAAAAGGTAACTCCTGGCCACAGCAGATGGAGCTGGCTTTGGTCTGGGGAACCCCAGTCCCAATGCTCTTGGTCTCGCTGCTGGTCCTGGAGAGGGAGAGGGATGGTGATTCGGAGACTGAGGGAGAGCCTCAGGCAGCAAAGCACGCCTCTCTGGGACATGTGCTCCTGCCAGCAAGTACCAGGGTTTTGGAAGAGCAGTTACTGTGGTTGCAGGTTTTAATGGGTTACTCTGGCCTCCTGGGCCCTGCCTTTCAGAGCAGCTGGTACATCCAGAGGCAGGGAGTTCAACTGGGAAGAGCTTGAGCTATGCAGTCCGGCTGGGGTTTGAGTTCCATCTCTGCCTCTTTATAGCTGAGTGACCTTGGGCAAGACACTTAACCTCTCTGAGCTTCCACCTGCATTTCTCTAAATCAGGATACTAGTAATCGTCCTCAGAGAATTGTCCTTGCCGGAGGTAAGATATGCTGAGTAGGAGCTCACAAAGGGTTCACCCTCTTCAAGGCCCCGGAAGTGAGACAGCGGGTTCTATGAACATGAATATCGTGGGATGGGAAAGGGACGTGTCCTTTTTGTCAACCAGTTGAAGGCCCAAGTTGAAGCAGAGGTTCTGCTAAACCTTTGTGGCCTTGGCCTTACTGTCCCTCTATCTTCTCTTCTGTAAAATGGGAATAATAATTGCACATCCTCATGGGACTATAGTAAGGGTGACCTGAGATAAGGCAGGGAGAGCTCTGGGCACAGAGTCCAGCGCTCATTCAGAGGAAATCAGAGAGGAAGCTTGGCTCTCTGTGTCCCCCTCTGTAAAGGGAGAAGGTTGGACTCACCATCTCAAAGGACTCCTCCAGCTCTGACTCATCAGTGGGTTCCATCCTTTCCCAGGTGGAGATCAGAGCTGCTTCCACATCAGCCCACCTTGCTGCAGGCAGCAATGACTGATGGGAGTATCAGGCTCTGGGGAGAGGAGGAGACTCCTGCCTCCAATGGCGTGCCTGAGGCTTGACACCTGGGTGTCAGGCTGTCAGGGACTCAGGTGACCTGTTCTTTCCTCTGTCTGTTTGAATGAGTGTCGGTACTATCCCCATCCCAAATGCCTACATGGCATATTTGGTTGTAAGATCAAGTCTCAGACCCCAGAGGTTCAGAGCAGGAGGTTCTAACCCATCATTAACCCCTGACCCACTACAGGGGAACTTCCTGACCCCTAGAAAGATAAAATATTGTTGGGTAAGAGAGTAAGCTTTGCCATCAACTAGCCCTACCCTGAGTTGCATTCAGCAGATATTTATGAAGCACCTACAAAGTGCTGGGCATGATTCTTGGTGCTGAGTCACTTTAGGGTACAAAATATACCCTGAGCTGCAAGTCAGAATCCCAGGGTTCTGGTACTCACTTCCTGTGCAACTTTGAGCTGGCCCTGCCCCTCTCTGGGTCTCATTTTCTCCAGTCTGTGAAACCAGGGGATGGAGGAGAGAGTGTTGAACTCCATCAGTGGTCTTCAAACTATCTACAGAGGCTCTGTAGTGGTGGACTGACAATCAGGTGGTGAGTTCCCTGTCTCTGGCAGTGATTAAGAATTTATATGTAGGTTGGATGACTTGGATATGTAATGGATCTAGTGATGATCCAAGTCCCTTGGAACCACCAGAGGCTGATTCTGGGTCCTGAGAGGACAGTGGCAATAGTACAAAATGGTATATATTATGAATAATGAAAATTGTGAGCATTTTTGTGCCTTTACCATGTCCCTTTGCCTTAAGCATGTTCCCCCCTACCCCAAATCACAGAGCGTGGCAGAGTTGCTGGCACAGGAAGTGGGGGAAATGGGAGTCTGTAGGTGCTTTACTTCCGTGTCCACTCTGGCTACCCCCTGCCCTAGAAGGAGAGGCAGCCCTGGGATTATTAGGGTAGGGGTGGCTCCTATGCCTCTTTCTTTTGAGGTTGGGGGGTAGGTTCTGCAGCCCCAGCCTGAACCGGAGATGTGGGTTTTCAATTACAGAATTAAATGCACAATTAGGCATAATTACCAGTGCTCAGAGCCTGAGACTGCTCGTAATAGGCGTGTAATCTACTGCAGCCTCTGTTTATACTACTCAGAGCTCTCCCTAATGATGCTAGGATGCCTTCACACTGCACTGTTGCCATGGAGATGAGCCTGCCACTACCATGCAGGGCTGACAAATGGTGTTCTGGTCCTGGACCCTTGGCTTGTTTCTGAGGCCTCTGCAGCCAGTCCTGGAGTGGAGGGGCCGGCCAGGTGGGCCAGGAAGGCAGGTCAGCCCTCCCTGCCCTCTGACATACCCCACTGGTTTGAGCCAGCCTCAGAGGCACCAGGGAGGACAGGAAGGGGGGGGGTTCAGTCCCCCAGAGTCCTCCAGGCTGGAGCAGGATGGCCCAGGTACTGTGAAAGGTCTGTGGTTACCCATTCAAGCCGTGGTCTGGACAAGGGGCCCTGCAAACAGCCAGCTCCCACATAGGACTGGCTGTGCTATGAACTGGATCTGTGACTTTGGACAAGTCCTTGCCCGCTCAGGGGCTCGGGTTTCCCCATATGTGAAATGTCCAATAAAGAAGATTTACTGAGCATTTCGAAGCACTGCCAACTGTCGCAACTGCTCTACCTGTGGTAGCTGATTCACCCTCACTGCACCCTTTTGTGGTAGACAGTTATGATCCCTGTTTTGCAGAAGCAGAATCTGAGGCTGCAGGTGGTTACGTCAGGCAGTAGAGGAGCTGGGATACCAACACAGGCAGCCGGACTCCAGGCCCTACTCCTTTTTTTTTTTTTTTTTTTTTTTGTGGTACGCGGGCCTCTCACTGTTGTGGCCTCTCCTGTTGCGGAGCACAGGCTCCGGACGCGCAGGCTCAGTGGCCGTGGCTCTCGGGCCCAGCCACTCTGTGGCATGTGGGATCTTCCCGGACAGGGGCACGAACCCGTGTCCCCTGCATCGGCAGGCGGGCTCTCAACCACTGAGCCACCAGGGAAGCCCCCAGGCCCTACTCTTAACCTCTAGCATATGGCCTCACATGTGTCATCCCTTATCACCCTCCCAGCAGCCCCAGGGCTGGACCCCTGTTATCCCCATTTCCTAGATGAGGGCTCTGAGGCTCAGAGAGCTACAGCTGATTGCCCAGTGTCACACAGCAAGGCAGTGACACAACAGGTTCTGGCTGATGCCAAAAGCCAGGATTGCTAGCTTTGGCTTCTTAGTGGAAGTCATAAAGAGTGAAAAGATTTACTTCCTCAAGCACATACCAAGGACCCCCTTGATCCCCACCTGGACCGGCCCCAGCCACGAGGCAGGGAGGCCTGGGGTCCGCCCAGACCCAACACTTCGATTTGATCTTGGAGGGAGTCTTGGTCTAGTTCTTCTCTCATCTGTCTACCCCCACCTTGGTCACTGGAAACAGAGTGTATTTTTATGCTCTTTTTTTCTTTTCCACATTTCTCTGTCATTCAGCATATTATGGATACCTACTGTGTGCCAGTTCTTGGGGACCAGATGGATCAGACACAGTGGAGAAACAAGACTGGAACACAGAAGTTTCGGGGTCAGATGGGCTTGGGTTAAAATCCTGCCACTCAGTGCATGATCTGGGGCAAGTTGCTTGACCATTCTGTGCCTTAGTTTCTTCATCTGTTATGAGGCACCAATCTATACCTTGCAGGGTGTTGACAGTATAAGCAATAACAACTACCACTTACTAGATGCTCACTTTATGCCAGGCACTCGACTGAGGCCACTATATGCCCTGGGTGAACCTTCATAACACAGAGTCTCTCATTCCCGTTTAACAGACAAAGCAACTGAAATTCAAGAAGTTCAAGTGCCTTGCCCAGGGCCCCCACAGCCCCGAGTCCAGAGCCCCTACTCATCTTTACTAAGTGTCCCACCAGGATGGAGATGTGTGTGTTCCTCCTGCCACTTCCCTGAAGCCCCCGGCTGCTTGGCCAGTTCTTCTTAGGGAATGAGGCATCCAGGTGAAAGGGCAATCTGAGGGCGACAGTGCCCACCTGGCACTGCCCAGGGTTCTGTCTAACTGGATGATACCCCACTGAAATCCTAAAGGCTGGGTTTTCTGAGAGGAGGGTATCAGACATCACTTCACCTCCATACTCTACAGCTGGGAAAACTAGGATTTTCCCAAGACCACAGTGCAAGTCAGTGGCAGAGTTGAGACTGGGACCCAAAGCCAGTTTAGGACACTTCTTGTTACCTTCCTTTTACCCCCCACCAGTCCTTTGGAGAGAGGCATCTGGGGGGCTGTGGTGTGTATATTTGTGTGTTTGTATGTATGTATGCATGCAAAATTGCACACAGCTGCATGCCCAAGCATTTGTGGGGCAGACATTGGCACGTGGAGATTTGTGGATCAATAAACATCCCCTCCCGCTTCCTCCCTCTTCATTTATTCATGAACTCTGAACTCCTTGGCTCCAGAGAAACTGCCTGGAAGCAAGCAATTAAAGCATAATTAGAACCATTCCTATTATCAACTCTCAGCGGGAGAGGAAGGGGGGCTGCTAGGGTGTAGGGGTGGCCCTAGGAGTTCCCATCGCCCCAACTCCTGCAGCTGCCCATTCAGCTCCTGTCACCCCGCAGGGCTCAGCCTCCCTGGAGTCCTGGGCACTAGTCCATCTTCAGCAGAGAATAAGGACTTCGTCCCTGGAGACATCCAAGCACTTGATAAAGCCAGGGAGGAGAGCTTTCTGCCTTGCATACTAAGTTAGAGTAGGTGATTTCCAAGTCCTTTCCACGCTGAGCTGCTTGGGTGCTCCCTGCCAGGGCGGGGGGCCAGGCACTGCAGGATAACTAAGAAGCACAACATGGCTCCTGCTTTCTAGAAAACATCCCTGTATCAGATTGCATTGAGTGAAGACTACGATGACAATAGGAAATGTAAATTACCTGGAGGAAGCAGTTTACCAGGCGGGGCTCCGTTCATTGTCCATGATTAATAGTGATCATAACGGTACCAGCAGTGGATGTTTATGGATTGTTTCCAACCCCAGAGCCACTGCTCTTCCCCACCAGGTGTCCCACCAGCAGAGAGAGGTCACCCGGGAACAGGCATTCCTCCCCCTATCTGAGGAACAGAAGGTAAGATGCAGTGAGGTGCCAGGTACTATGTTTCTCACTTCAGATGCATCTTCTTACTTAATCTTGCAGAGACCCTAGCGGGTAGATATTAATATTATCTCCAATATACAGGTGAGGAAACTGAGGCTCGGGAAGTAACAAAGCCTGCCCAAGATAACACAGGGTTGGTGCAGACTCAAACCCAGGCCTTTCGGACTCTAGAACCCTCCCTTCTCATGCTCTGTACTTGACTAGGCTTGAGGGTGCAGTTTGCTCTCTCTTGAACTTCAAGTTGGACCTTGTAAAGCTATTTGATGCCCCGCCCCCCCCCCCACCGTGTCCGTCTCCTGGTCGAAGGTAACGTGTTGAATCCTCTTGTTCCTCTTTTTCTCACTATGTGCCAGCTGAAGAGAGAGTGGGAGACCCCTGCTACTGATCTGGGTCACGGCCCCTAGAACCAGCCTTGGCAAAGGAAAGTGAAGGCCTAGCAGATGAGGGTGTGGGGCCTCTTGAGAGAGGGTCACCATGGATAAAGGAGCCCAGGCTGTAACCAAGGAGACAGCCCCACAGCCCTTAGGCTGTGACAGGAGGGCGTGGCTTCATGATGGGGAGGGGAGGAAATTGCCACCTGGGGCCCAAATGGACAGAGCAGGGGATGGTGGGCTAGATTCAGTCAGAAGAGGAACATAGGGCTGTGATGCTCCCACCTGGGGATGGGGGTGGATACCTGGGACCACAGGCTCCCTTCTTCCCTTACCCTGTCCCACCTGAGGGGAGGTAGCCGTGATAACAAGCTCCCTTTCGTTGACCCTCTGTAGGGTGCTGCCCCCTTTCTCCGAGTGACAGGTGGTCACCCTGGTAATGGGCCCTGTGCCTACCAGGGGTCTCTGACTTCCCAGGGGCCCCCTCCCTCACAGGTGAAGATAGATTATTCTGCCACACACAGCTGTCCCGCTGGAGGTGAGGGCTCATGTGAGGCCAACTTTCAGAAGTGGGCAGCTTTATAACATGGCTCCTTGTTGCCTTCAGGAGGAAGTCCAGTGGTTCTCAAACTTTAGCGTGCATCACAAACACCTCGAGAGCTTGTTCAGATACAGATTTCTGCATCCTGCCCCGAGTTTCCGATTTAGTAGGTCTGAGGTGGGGCCTGAGAATTTGCATTTCTGACAAGTTCCAAGGTGCTGCTAATGCTGCTATTCACACATTGAGAATTACTGGGCTAGCTACTGGGACACTCGGTGGCCCTGGCGGCCCCGCCAACCCTGACGCTCGCCACTTCCATGTCCTTGAGCTCTGGTCACATTGAGGTAAGCACACCAGCTGTACCTCACACCTCTGTGCCTTTACACCTGCTGTTCCTGTCTCTGGAAGTCCCCTCCGCTCTTAATCTCCTTAAGGCCAGCTCACCCATCCCTTCCTCTTTGGAGCATCACTGTACTCCTGCACCTGTCTTCCTCTGGCCTCTGGGAACACCTTGCCCCTACTGCCTGCATTACGGCAGGCATCCCTCTGTGTCACCTGTTCTCATTCCCACGTCAAATCGCTCTCTAGACTGCGAGCTCCGTGTGGCCTGGAGAGGTGCCTGAGCCATCTGGTCCTCAGAGCCTGGTGGTGAGTCTGGCCCTCAGAAGGCCCTCAGTGATGGCGATGCTTGGGTGAACCCCATAGGCAGGTGGAAAGGCTGGGTGAATAATCACAGAGCTTCTGCTTACTCTGTGTCTGGCCCTGTGCTAGGTGCCGGGGATTCTGTGGTGTGGGAGGCACCCTGCCCGTGTGGGCTCAGATGCTGTCAGTGTTCATGTTGCGGTGTGGCCAGGGACATACGGAAAAGCAGACGGTAAAGGAGTCCAGTGTTAAGGGGAGGGTTTCTTAGAGACAGTCTTCAGTGGAGTTGAACAGTCTGAAAGCAAGGCAGGAACCTTTTCATGGACTTACTGCATTTACGCCTGACTACGGCCCCACCGGGCAGGAACTGTCGTCCCTGTTTTACAGATGAGCAAATGGGACCCAGGAGGGGCATTCACCGGCCACAGGTCACAGCACGCACGTGGCGGAGCTGGTGTCTGCCTGGATTTCCCGATGCTCAATCCTAAGCTCTCTCTCTCCCCCTGGGCCGCCCAGAGTCCAGGCACCTGTGTGGTCCGAGACTCTTTCTTCGGAACGTGTCTCCAAGTGAGGGTTTACGAGTTTGCTCACGACAGACCCCAGGGTCCCCTGTTACGTCAGCCCAAAGCCCACTTTCAGGACCTGCCAGGGCATCTCCAGAGGGAGCCTGTGCAGCTGGCGTGTGCGCCCCCCCAAGCCCCCGGGACAGACAAAGGGTGTCCCAGGGTGTCCAGACCTGTGTATGAGGCCCCTGCACAGAAGGAACCCAGAAGGCACTGCTGTCTTCTGGCACAGAACTCTGGGGAGTCTGAGAAATTTCAGCGCACAGGCTGGCCTTCCAGACCATTATGTCTGGGTGGGAAGATATAACATATTTTATTTAAGAGTTTGTCAGCTTGGTTTGTAACTTAAATATTTGGACACATGGTGCGCTGTTGGTACTCTTGCCTCAGTCCTGAAGGCCCCTAAATGTTAGCGAAGGGTCTGGACTTGGGGGTGGGTGCCATAAGAGGCTCCCAGGTGCCTCACCTGCCTCCGGCGATGCCAGCTGCTCCAGCCTGGCACTGTCTGTCTGCCGGTCAGCAGCCCCATGAGCCATCTGAGTGGGCTGCTGTCCCCAAGCTGCCACTAGCTGTCATTCTCATGATAGGCTGCCAGGGACACAGGGATCCTCCACTGAAGTGAGAGGCTGTCTGGGACCCCGTCTGGGAATCACACCATGCTTGTCAGCTGTGACAGGCTGGGCTGGTGGGCCCCCAGGCCTGATGGGGCAGGATGGAGGGTGTGGGGATGTGGTTTATCAAGGCCTGTGACCAAATCCTTGACATACGCGATCGGCTCTCCCCCTCGCAGCTGCGTGAGGCAACAGTGAGATGTCCTGCTTCCTGGGAGTGTGCACGCAGGCGAGGTGCTCAGCCTCCCTGAGCCGAGTTTCTTCATCTGTAAAGTGGAGATCACTGGACCTGCCTCTTAGGACTGTCCAGCAAATTCAGTGAGAGAATCCATGAAAGGCACTCGGCACAGCACCTGGCACTTAGTCAACACTTAGGAAGTGGGAGCTGCTGTAATTACAGCCAATGGGAATGGCAGTGAGGCTCTGGGAGGTGGTGCGTCTGTAAGGCACACAGTTATGACTGCTGAGTGGGAAGCTCCTGGCAGAGAATCCTGGAATGCAAGAGCCTGAAGGTCCCCAGAGACATCGTGCCAACCCTTTGTATGGATGGGTCCACAGAGGCCCAGGGAAGCGGTAGGGCCCGAGGGGTTTAATCCCTGTCTCCTTCCCTTGCCGCCCCAAAGAAAGTCAGGGAGCCTGGCATCGGGGCCCTTCGTGGACTGTTCCAAGAAGCAAGCTGACGCCATTTCTGGGAAGGATGGCGGTTGGATGTGTGATTCCAGACAAAGAAACCCTGAACAGAAATAAGCTTTCCAGGTGGGTGGAAGGGGGCTGCTCTTTGCTCAGTTCTGGGTAGCCATGGGCCAGCGGCTACAGCTAGAACCATTCCTGTGGTCTCAGTGTTTCTGGGCAGGAGTTGGTGGGGAGCAGGGGCAAGGTGCCACGAAGTCAAAATGCCACAGACGTTCCCAGGAGATGGAGCTCAAACCCCACTCTGACACCTGGTGACCTCAAGAAAGGGCCTCACTCTCCCGCTGTGGACAATGGGGACGACACTCCCCTAGCAGGATACAAAGTGTGTTACTTATAGACTCTAGGGCCAGAGGACCTGGATCAAAGCTTTACCAGCCGTGTGACCTTGGGCAAGATACTTTTCTTCTTCATGGTTCAGTTTTCCCATGTGCAGAGTGTCTGTACCTGGCATGTTTCTGTGAGGATGAAATGAATCAAAGCATGGTGACCATCCGAGACGCTTGACATATCATAAGCGTTAGCTGTAAATCTCTCTTGGTGTCATGCTGGGGGTAAAGTGAAATGCCACCTGTAAAGGGCGATGCTCAGCATATGCACATAGTAGGCACTTGAGAACTGTGCGTTCCCTTTCCTTCCTCCTGTAAACCAGGCCTGAAGATCCGGCAGGGCCTGGTCCTCGGGAGGGGCCCTCCCTCCACTCTTGCAGCCACACAGACAGCACACCTCTTCTGCAACAGGCCCACCAGCAGCCTTCTGGCCCAGGGCCAGGAGATGATTGTAGGAGGCTGCTCCACTCTCACTCCTCAGCTCCTTTGCCCTCCTTTTCATCTTCCCAGCCAGCCCCTGGGATGGGGGATGGGGAGGTGAGGATGAGATGGTCTCCTCGGGGCTGCAGGTATCTGGTTAAGAGCCAGGCTCTGGCTCCAGAACCATCTGGTTTGCCACGGCTCTGCTGCCTCTCCAGCTCAGATCTCAGGCTGCACTCCCCTCCATGGAGCGGGGGTGATAACCCATCCCTCACTCAAATGAGAGGGCACGTGCAAAGCACTTGCCACAAAGCCTGGTGCACAGTAAGTGCACCCAGAATATTAGCCATCGATATTAATGCTCGTGTCAAAGTTCCAAGCCAGGCATTTTGAAGGGAAACACTTCAGCCCTGTCCCCTGGCGGAGGGGGTGGAGGGGTACCCCCTCCCATGCAGGCCCTCCTTACCGCCCTGGCTCTCACAGGCCCCACATGACCCTCTCCCCTGGCCAGAACAGAAGACTGCGGGGTGGGGTCACCCGGATCTCGTAGATCACCAGAAAAGGAAGAGGGTGACAGGAGAGTGGGGGGGGGTGACACTCCACTCACTTATTCCTTCATGCCACTGATGAATCAGAGCAGGAGACCTGCACAGATAAACAGACCTTTACCATATGGGGGAGTAAAGGCAGCAGAGAGGGAAGGATGCTGGAAGCACCCTTCACCTCTCTGAGCCTCAGTGTCTGCATCTGTCCAGTAGGGCTAACAATTCCACATTATAGGGTGGCGGCATAAATCACGCCCTGAGCTGGGAAGGACTGCTCAGATGTTGGCAGCTGCTGTGATTCTCCACTGGAAGGAGAAGCTGGGACCTGAGCAAGGCTTGGATGGTGATGGGAGGGGATTCTGAAGCCCCTGGGAGGGGCTTCTGTCGCCTACCACTGCTGCTAGGCAGATTTCCCACCTGGCCTTTCATCAGGATGGAAAGTGATAAGTGGTTGCTGTTGCCATAGCAGTGAGGCTGGTTTTCATCAGTATTTCCTCCCTGGGAGCATCAGTACAGGAGGTGCCACTAAGTAAGTCAGGGAATTGGATTTTTTCCTCCTTCCATCAGGTCACATGAAGAGTGACTCAGTCGGGAGAAATGACCTCCCAACTCATTCCAGATGTTGACTGAGAGCACTTGACCCCTGCAGTAGGTGCATATTCCTCCCCCCCACCCCCGCCCCCACCCCCGTTCCCGCCCCATGAATCTTGACCCAAAGAGTACTCGGAGGGCTTGGGGCCCCTCCTTGGGGCCCCTCCCCAGCCACAGTGGGCCTCCCAGCCCTTCTCTCTGGTGCCCTGCTCCCTCTCATTCCCCCTACTCTAGACACAGGGGTCTCTTCTGGACCCTTCTACTTGCCGAGCTCCCTCCCATACAGGATCCTTGCACTTCCCTCTGCCTGAAACTTCTTCCCTCCCTTCCTCTCCTTGCTAATCCCTCTTCCTTCAGATTACTTCCTCCCGGAAGTCTTCCTCAACTACTTCCATCATAGCTGTCATTCTTTTTTTTTTTTTTTAGTTTATTCATATTTGGCCGCGTTGGGTCTTTGTTGCTGCACACGGGCTTTCTGTAGTTGCAGTGAGCAGGGGCTACTCTTCGTTGCAGTGCGTCGGCTTCTCACTGTGGTGGCTTCTCTTGTTGCGGAGCCCGGGCTCTAGGCGCGCGGGCTTCGGTAGTTGCGGCACGTGGGCTCTAGAGCGCAGGCTCAGTAGTTGTGGCGCACGGGCTTAGTTGCTCTGCGGCATGTGGGATCTTCCCGGGCCAGGGCTTGAACCCATGTCCCCTGCATTGGCAGGCGGATTCTTCTGCCTTTTTTTTTTTTGCGGTACGCGGGCCTCTCACTGTTGTGGCCTCTCCCGCTGCGGAGCACAGGCTCCGGACGCGCAGGCTCAGCGGCCATGGCTCACGGGCCCAGCCGCTCCGCGGCATGTGGGATCTTCCCGGACCGGGGCAGAAACCCGTGTCCCCTGCATCGTCAGGCGGACTCTCAACCACTGTGCCACCAGGGAAGCCCATAGCTGTCATTCTTGAGAGCACTTAGCACAATAGTAATTTCATTTTGTCTCTGTGCACATGTGTGTGTGTGTGGTGCGGGGAGGTGGGGGGGTTCCCTCTCCCACTACCCGCCACTGAATGGAACCTCCATAAGGACAAGGAGGGCAAAAATGTCTGGAGTTTTTTTTTTCCTCCTTTTTTTATTGAGATAAAACTCACATACCATAAAATTCACCATTTTAACAATTCAGTGGTTTTTAATATGTTCACAGAGTTCTGCAGCCATGGCCACTATCTAACTCCAGAACATTTTTCATTGCCCCAAAAAAGAAACCTCAAACTCATTCCCCCCTCCCTCTGGCCCCTGGCTACCTACCACTAATCTACTTTCTGTCTCTCTGGATTTGCCTATTCTGGATATTTGTTATAATAGGATCATACAATACGTGGTCCTTTGTGACTGTCTTCTTTCACGTAGCGTAATGTTTTTAAGGTTTGCGCATGTTGTGGCATGGGTCACTACATTCCTTTCTATGGCTTAATATTCCTTTGAATGGACGTATCACATTTTGTTTATCCATTAATCAGTTGATGAATATTTGGGTTGTTTCCACTTTTTGGCTGCTATGAATAATACTGCTGTGAAGATTCCTATACAAGTTTTGTGTGAACTTTGTTTTAATTTTCAGGTATATGCCTTGGCATGGAATTGCTGGGCCATGTGATAACTATACAATTTTTTGAGGAGCTGTCAGACTGTTTTCCATAGTGGCTGCACCATTTTACATTCCCACTAGCAATGCATGAGGGTTCCAGTTTCTCTACATCCTCACCACACCAACACTTATTATTATCTGTATTTTTTATTATAGCTGTCCCTGTGGGTGTAAAGTAGCATCTCATTGTGGGTTTGATTTGCATTTCATTAATGACTAACGATGTTGAGCATCTTTTCATGTGCTTATTGGCCAGTTGTGTATCTTCTTTGGGAAAATTTCTGTTCAAATCCTTTGCCCATTTTTTTTTTTTTTTTTTTTTTGCGGTACACGGGCCTCTCACTGTTGTGGCCTCTCCCGCTGCAGAGCACAGGCTCCGGACGCACAGGCTCAGCGGCCATGGCTCACGGGCCCAGCGCACTGCAGCATGTGGGATCCTCCGGGACCGGGGCACGAACCCGTGTCCCCTGCATCGGCAGATGGACTCTCAACCACTGTGCCACCAGGGAAGTCCCTCCTTTGCCCATTTTTTATTGGGTTATTTATTGTTTTATTGTTGATTGGTAAGAGTTCTCTGTATATTCTGGATTCTAGACCCTTATCACATCTATGATTTACCAATATTTTCTCCTATTCTGTGGGTTGACTTTTCACTTTCTTGATAATGTGCTTTGATGTTCAAAGGTTTTTTATTTTGATGATGTCCAATTTATCTAGTTTTCCTATGGCTGCCTGTGCTTTTGGTGTCATATCGAAGAACTGTTGCCTATTCTAAGGTCATTCAGATTGATACCTGTGGTTTCTTCTAAGAGTTTTATAGTTTTAGCTCTTACTAAAACTAACTCAAAATGTGATTCATTTTGAGTTAGTTTTTATATATGGTGTGAGGTAGGAGTCCAACTTCATTCCTTTGCACATGGATATCTATTTGTCCCAGCAGCGTTTGTTGAAAACACTATGCTTTCTCCATTCAATAGTCTTGGCACCCTGTTGGAAATCAGTTTATGGTAAATATATGGGTTTATTTTCAGACTCGCGATTCTATTCCATTGGTCTATATGTCTAACCTTATCTCACTACCATGCTGTCTTTTTTTTTTTTTTTTTTTTTTTTTTTTTTTGCGGTATGCGGGCCTCTCACTGTTGTGGCCTCCCCCGTTGCGGAGCACAGGCTCCGGACGCGCAGGCTCCGGATGCGCAGGCTCAGCGGCCATGGCTCACGGGCCCAGCCGCTCCGCGGCATATGGGATCCTCCCACACCGGGGCACGAACCCGTATCCCCTGCATCGGCAGGCGGACTCTCAACCACTTGCGCCACCAGGGAGGCCCTACCATGCTGTCTTGATTACTGTAGTGTGTTGGTAAGTTTTGAAGTCAACAAGTATAAGTCCTTCAACTTTGTTCTTTTTCAAGATTATTTTGGCTATTCTGGGTCCCTTGCATTTCCATACAAATATTAGGACCAGCTTATCCATTTCTGCAAAAATAGTACTTGGAATTTTAATAGAGATTGCATCGAATCTGTAGATCAATTTGGAAGTATTGCAGTCTTAACAACATTAAGTCTTCCAGTCTATGAACACTGGATGTCTTCTCATTTATTTATCTCTTTAATTTCTTTCAGTAATATTTTGTAGTTTTCAGTGTATGAGTCTTGCACCTCCTTGGTTAAATTTACTTTATTCTTTTCAATACTATTGTGAATGGAATTTTCTTAATTTAAGTTTGGGTTGTTCATTGCTAGTGTATAGAAAAACAACTGAGGGACTTCCCTGGCAGTCTAGTGGTTAAGACTCTGTGCTTCCACTGCAGGGGGCGTGGGTTCTATCCCTGGTTGGGGAACTAAGCTCCCACATGCCGTGTGGCATGGCCAAAAATAAATAAATAATAAATTGAATTAAATTTTAAAAATTTTTAAGAAAGAAAAACAACTGATTTTTGTATGTTGATTTTGGATCTTGCAATTTTGCTGATCTGATTTAGTAGCTCTAAGTTTTTTGTGGATTCTTTAGGGCTTTCTATATAGAACATCATGTCATCTGCCTCACAGATACAGAGAACAAACTAGTGGTTACAGTAGGGAGAGGGAAGGGGGAGAGGAAATATAGGGATGGGGAAAAAAAGGGTTATTATATGAAATTAGTTGTGTGAAACTTTTTAAAAAATTGAAGTATAATTGATTTACAATGTTGTGTTAGTTTCTGGTGTACAGCAGAGTGATTCAGTTATACATATGTTTACATATTCTTCTTCATATTCTTTTCCATTATGGTAAAACTTTTGAAAATTGTAAAGCACTATAGAATTTAAAGAATCATTCATTCAATTAAAAAAAAAAAAGATCATGCCATCTGGAAATAGAGATAGTTTTACTTCTTTCTTTGCAATCCAGATGCCTTTGCTTTCTTTTTCTTGCCTAATTGTCCTGGCTAGAACCTCCAATACAATGTTGAATAGAAGTGAGGAGAGTCGACATCCTTGTCTTGTCCCTGATCTTTGGGTAAACACGTCCAGTTTCTCACCATTAAGTATAATGTTAGCTGTGGGGCTTTTCATAGATGCCTTTTACCAGGCTGAGGAAGTTCCCTTCTGCTCCCATTTAGTTGAGTGTTTGGTTGAGTCAGCAGCTGTGTCTATTTTTGCTTTTGTTCACCACTGTATGTCCAATGTCTAGTATTGGGACTGACATTCAGTAAAGATGTAATGGTTGAGCAAATGAAAGGAGAATGAAAAGGTCTCATAATAGCCTAAAGAGCCCAATCTTCTCAAACCCTTCCTACAATGACTCAGCTTCCATGTCCCTGACCTCAGGTTTGGACCCTTTCTCTTCACTCATTGCCCTCAGCCTTACCCTGGCCTGACCCACAGACGTGGGCCCTGGGATCAGTTTTCCCCATTTCAGATGAGGAAACAGCCTCAGCCGTGCTGAATGGCTTACTAGCTGTGTGGCCTGTGGGTAAGTGTGGAGGCAGGATTTGCACCCGGTCTGGCTGGCTTCTTAGATTTCAGTTCCTGTACCTGCCTGGTTGGGGGCAGGAGGAGGCTGAGCCACAGGATAAAGATCTGCATCTTTGCAGAGCATCCATTCTATCCTGATCTGGCGGGAAATGATCGAAGGAGAAGGCTCTATGTCAGAGCAGAATATTAGGTGCATATTCTTTTAAGATAAAACAAACTTCCAGGAGATTCCTCTCTTGCACCAGACTCCTTGGAGGTCAATTCTGCTGTTGGGGATGCTCAGGTGGGAAGGAGGAGCCTGGGCTTTACTGCACTGCTTCTCTTGATCCAGTTGGAACAGAAAGTACGAGCCCTGGAGGTCTCCCCAGCAAGGGGGGGAGCTTGATGGTTCCCAGGTGTCGGTTATCCCGTTGAATCCACCACCCCTCAACCTGGGAGGCAAGAAGGGTAGGGGTTACAAGTCCCATTTTACAGATGAGAAAACTGAGGCCCTGAAAGGTCAAATGATTTGCCCAAGGTCTCAGCATCATCATTTTCTGAGTCAGACATGATGTCATAGACTCACACCGGAGTCCAGGAAGGAAAAGGCAGAGTTGGGAGGAGACACGGAAAGTCGGGAGGTTTTTGTACAGAGGCCTCTTGTCCGGTGTTTGTCGGAGCGCTTCTGCTCCAGGCAAGGGCTGACCGCTCTCAAAGGCTGGCTCAGCCAGGCTGGCTCAGAGGGAGCGCCAGGTCAGCTTCAAGGGAGCTTTCTGAGGGAGCCCTGGGGCCCAGAGAATAGCACACTTAACACTGGAGGTTTGCAGGGGTGCTGTGAAGGCAGGCAGGCCGCCCTGCTTGAGGTGATAGTAGAATGGCTGCAGGAAGGCCTTGCTCTGCTTTGTCTTATTAGCAAGGAAGAAAGGCCTCCAGAAGGAATGAAAGAAACCTTCACTGAAGGAATGAGAAAACTTCAGAACACCACCTACAAAAGTGGGGATGGGGGTGGGCGGAAGGATTGGACGCAGAGGGACCAAAGAATGGCATCTGTTGGGGGCGCCTTCAGTGCCAGGTACCCTGCTTTACATCCTTTAACGTCAACTCCGAAAGGTAGATTTAATTCTTTTCCTGTTTATAGACGAGGAAACCGAGGCTTAGGACGTTTAGACTTGCTGGACTTCACACTGCTCGCAAATGATGGGCTTTTTGTTTTTTTATAAATTTATTTACTTATTTTTGGCTGCATTGGGTCTTCATTGCTACATGCGGGCTTTCTCTAGTTGTGGTGAGCAGGAGCTACTCTTGGTTGCGGTGCACGGGCCTGTCACTGTGGTGGCTTCTCTTGTTGTGGAGCACGGGCTCTAGGCGCGGGCTCAGAAGTTGTGGCACACGGGCTTAGTTGCTCCGCGGCATGTGAGATCTTCGCAGACCAGGGCTCGAACCCATGTCCCCTGCATTGGCAGGCAGATTCTTAACCACTGCCTCACCAGGGAGGTCCCCAAATGATGGCCTTGAACAGAACACATCTCAGCATTCTCCATGGCTGTTGCGGATCCTTTGAGAGGGCACCGGTTTCAGCAGCGGCGGCGGGGTGGAGGTGGTCAGGCCACGGTGGCAGCGATGCTGTGCATGGACCAGAGGAGCGAATAGGGAAACGTGGGGCGGTGTGCAGGCTCTGGAGCCCACAGCTGTGTGTCCGAATACTGCTCTGTGACCTGGGGTCTGTGACTTTACTCCCTGCTCCATAGTTTCCACATGTGTAAAATGACACTTCTCAAGGGTGACAGGAGTCAGTGAAATGGACATGAAGCCACGTGTACAGGGCAGGTGCCCAGAGTGGAGGCCTGGCTCTCTTCTCTGGGCTCTCACTACGCAGACACTTGGAGTGGTCGTCTGTGCAGCCAGTGCAGGCCTGGCGCAGAGTCAGTGTCCACGAATGCTCGGTGGGTGAGTGAGAAGAACAAGGGTGGAGCATGGGGCCAGGCTGGGCCAGGCAGTGGCTGGACTGGATGGAGTGAGATGGGGGTTTGGGCAGGGGGAGAGTAATACCTGGCCCCAAAGGGGCCTGCATACCAGGACGACTGTGGTCTTGTCTCCTTCAGAACAGGAGTCCTCTGAACCTGTGAGGGACTCAGGCCCGGAGTCTACACGATGGGTAACAATCATCGCAGTTAACCTGGCTTTACCTATAGCCCTCGGCCAGGAAATGTTCTGAATGCTTTACGCATCTTCCATCAGTTAGGCCTCACGACACCCCCATGAGGTAGGTACTGTTATCATCATCCTCATTTTACAGATGGAGACATTAAAGCACAGAGAGGTTAAGTGACTTGCTGATGGTCACACAGCTAGTAAGCGTTAAAGGTCAAATTCAAATCCAGACAAGTCTGGCTTCTGGGCCACACTTTTAACCACTACACTGTATAGCTTCTCTGGGAAGAAGCAGCAAGAATCTGGCCTTGGGATGAAACCAAGGACTTAATAATTATCCTAGTAATGACAGATGTGGGTAGAGTACTTCACAGTTTACAAAGCATATTCTAGTATAGCAGTTGCTTTCACGGTTGTGATCTTATTTCATCCTCCAGTTTCTCTGGGAAGAAGATAGGACATTATCCTCTTTTTGTCAGTGAGAAATTAAGATCCCAAGAGGGAAAGTGACTTGTCCAATTAATGATAATTTACTGAGCACTTACTGTATGCAAAGTCCTTTACTCACGTTACCTCATTGAATTCTCACAACCCCAGGAAGTGGGTATTAGTAATAGTAGTATTCCCATTTTGCAGGTAAGGAAACTGAGGCTCCAAGAAATGACTTTCCCACGTTCCGCAGCTTGTAAGTGAGAGCTGGGACTCCATCCCAGGTCTGCCTGACTCCAGAGCCTGGGCTGATAACTCCTGGGCTCTGTTCTCAGTCCCATTCTGGACAGATGTTAACTCCCGATTGTTTTTGTCAACCTTCTGGTCTTTGCCACCTGCCTCCATCCTCATAGCCTCTCCTGAAATTCTCCACACCTCCTTAATGAATTCTCCCTGCCTAAGTGCCTGCTCCATTAAGGTGCTTTCTGCCATGAGTTTTTGACTTAATTATGTGGTGTCATTCATTATACTTAATGGGGAGATCTGGTTAATCACCTTTATATTTATCCAAATGTCCATTTGTCTGCAGCTGGCGTCTCCTGAGAGAGCCTGGTTTTTGGTGGGTTTTCTCCGTCTGGGTTGTCTTCCCCTCCACCCTGTCTGAAGTGCTTCTCTCTGGAGGGCGCCCTCCTCCCAGGCCTTCACTGCCCACTCTGGAGCCTGTTGGAGGATTGGCACTGGGGATGTGCCAACAGTTTGGACACGGGGATAGGGGCAGAGGTAGAGAGGGCATCTCCAAGAAGGTGGGATTTCTAGGAGAGTGGAACCACGAGCATGGAGAGGGATTCTGGGCCCTGCCCTCAGCCGTCCAAGGATGGCCTCTGCATCTCCACCTGATCGCCCACCTCCAGCCTCCTCCCCAGTCAGAGAGCCCCGTGCTTGAAGCATCCAGCTTCCATGTCCCTCTCCTCAAACCTTCCCTGGCTCCTGGGGCCAGCGGGATAAAGCTCTAAGTCTGAGGCCCAGCCGCAGGTGTTCCCACCTTGCCACCCCTCATTTCATCCATCCAGAGCTGTCCCCAAGCCCATAAGTGGTCCATACCCTTCCACATCTGGGGTGACCAGCTTGTCCCAGTTTGCCTGGGACTTTGGGGTTTATCCGCTCAAGTGCTGCACCTCAAGAAACTCCACAGCCCCAGGCCAACCAGAACGGTTGGTCACCCAGCCCACACCTCAGGGGTTTTGCCCATGCTCATTCATCCCCTAGTAATTTCTTCTTTATTTTGTTTTCTTATAAAAGTATTACTCATCAATGTAACAACCTTACAGAAATATCTCTAGTTGACTCTCAAAAACCCCTTCCAATTCCACTCTCCAGAGTTAACAGTTTGATGATTCTTTTTTTTTCTTTTACACAAAAATAAGATCACACATCTCAAGTGGCCCTGCAGCCTTTTCACACCACGTGGGTTGGCCCTCTTTCCACACCACTGTAATGGCTGTATTGGTTTCATCACAGGGAGATGCCATAATTTACTGTGTGTCCTTCTGATGGACATCCAGAGTGTTTGCAGTGTTGTTGGGTGGTTTTTTTTTTTTTTTTTTTTTGCGGTATGCGGGCCTCTCACTGTTGTGGCCTCCCCCGTTGCGGAGCACAGGCTCCGGACGCGCAGGCTCCGGACGCACAGGCTCAGCGGCCATGGCTCACGGGCCCAGCCGCTCCGCGGCATATGGGATCCTCCCAGACCGGGGCACGAACCCGTATCCCCTGCATCGGCAGGCGGACTCTCAACCACTTGCGCCACCAGGGAGGCCCGGTTTTTTTTTTTTTATAGTCAGTTCAAGGCCAAATTTAAATATCACCTCCTCTGTAAACCCTTCTTTGACCCTCCAGGTAGTCTCAGGTTTCTTTCTTATTACTATCATTATTTTAATAATAATAGTTAACATTTATGGAGGGCTTACGATGTCAGGCACTTGACATACATTATCTCATTTAATTTTCATGACTCCAAGAAGTGTGGCTTGTTATCCCCATTTTACAGATGGAGACACTGAGGCTCATTTGGAAGATAAACCCAAGCAGTGTGACTCCAGAGCGTGCCCTAAACTGCCTCACATGGTTTTCCAAAGGGTGCACTGGAGTGGGTGGTGCTGGGGGCCAGGGCGAGGCCAGATGCCCTCTGTTCCCCTGCTTCTCAGCTGTGCACCAACCAGGTCAAAGCCCAGAGGTGTTGATGAAAGGCCAAAGCTGGTAGCCTGCAGCTTCTAATCCACTTCCAGCCAGGACCCAGAAATTAAGGTTGAGGGAGGGCCTGGTGGGAGGAGCCTCCTGGGGGAGAGCAGGTTCCTGCAGGCTTTTATGGGCCTGTAAGAAGGGCCTGCCCCACAGGCAGGAAGCAGAGCGCTCCAGGAGTGGAGATTGGGGGTTGGAGGAGTGGGGTGAGGCCTGGACTTGGGAATGAATCTAGAAGACCCCTTGATCTTTTTTTATTTTATTTTATTTTATTTTATTTTATTTTTTTTACTTTTGGTACGCGGGCCTCTCACTGTTGTGGCCTTTCCCGTTGCGGAGCACAGGCTCCGTACGCGCAGGTTCAGCAGCCATGGCTCACGGGCCCAGCTGCTCCGCGGCATGTGGGATCTTCCCAGACCGGGGCACGAACCCTCGTCCCCTGCATCGGCAGGCGGACTCTCAATCACTGCGCCTCCAGGGAAGCCCTAGAAGACCCCTTGATCTTTTTTTTTTTTTTAATTAATTAATTTATTTATTGGGCTGCACCAGGTCTTAGTTGCGGCATGCAGGATCTTTTAGTTGCGGGATGCAGGATCTAGTTCCCTGACCAGGGATGGAACCCGGGCCCCCTGCATTGGGAGCTCGGAGTCTTAACCACCGGACCACCAGGGAAGTCCCGGTGTTGATCTTCTCAACAGCGCTGTGAAGTAGGCGCCTTGTGCCCATTCTACAGAGCAGGAGACTGAGTCACAGAGAGTCACTGGCCTGAAGGCCCTTCTCTGCACTGCCCACACCACCTGCCAGTCTGGCGCCTGTGAGTTTGGGCCAGATGGTTGATGAGGAGCTAGGCACCCCATGAGATTAGAGGGACCCTTTGATTTTAGACTGACCTTGATATCACACTGGGCTGCTAGGCCCAGGAGTTATGCAAATTAATGTAGATGTATGCTAATTAGACCTCTACCAGACCTGTTGTTCTAATGGAGCTGCCAGCTCAGAGGTATAGTGGGATAGGTCTGCCCAGAAGGGGCCTGAGGAGCCCTCCAGCTGCGGACGGGTCAGTAATCAATGGGATGAGGGGATGGGGTCGCCATGGAGACAGGCCAAGCCCCAGCCGCTGCCTCCTGACAGGTTCAGGGCTGGCCAGACCAGCCCATTGAGACAGTCCTGGGCCTCTATAACAGCTCAAGGCATGGTCTCCGAGGGCTAATTACATGGAAGGTAGTGACCAGCTGCTCCCTGGCTCCCCCAGGCCCAGCTGAGGTAGGTAGGGGGCTGGGCCATAGTGGGAGGGTGTGAGGACAGACAGATGGCAGTCTGAGGACTTGGGGTCTGTGGAGCTGTCCGAGGAGGAGGGCGCAGCACTGAGGGGAGGAAGGTTACCCTTGAGAGCAGAAGGTGCTATGGAGCAGGGCTGTAGGGGCGAGAGTAGCCTAGTCTCAGAAAACCACATGGTGGGTAAGCAAGGGCTCTGCCCCAGCAGACCGGTTGCAAACTCAGCTCTTCCGTGTGCCCATGGGTGAGCCCCTTGACTTCCCTGAGCCTCAGTTTCCTCATCTATCAGTAGGGGGAAGATTAAGAGATGTGACCCAGGAATTCCCTGGTGGTCCAGTGGTTAGGACTCTGCGCTTCCACTGCTGGGGGCCTGGGCCTGCAAGCCACTCAGCACGGGCCAAAAAAAAAAAGAGAAATGTGACCCGAGTATGAGGGGTAGTATACAGTAGGTACTCAATAAATGACTCTACAATTCTAAGACCTTCTGAGACCCATTGGGAGAGGTTAGTTTAGTTTTGTTGTTGTTTGGCCACATCGCGCGGCTTGCAGGGATTGAACCCAGGCCCTCAGCAGTGAAAGCACGGAGTCCTAACTACTGGACTGCCAGGGAATTCCCTAGTTTTCTAGTGGGAAAGAGCTTCCTCTCTTCTTGCCCCTCTCCCGCTTCCCCTGCTCTCTGGCCTGGGGCAGGTGTTCTGATGTCTGCACTGAGGAAGCTATGGGCAGGACTGTCATCCCGTGAGGACAGGAACTGGGCCCTCTGTATTCACCACTGAGTTCTCAGCACTAAGCCTGCAAAAGACGCTCAAGAACTGTCGGTAGGGCTTCCCTGGTGGCGCAGTGGTTGAGGGTCCGCCTGCCGATGCAGGGGACGCGGGTTCGTGCCCCAGTCCGGGAAGATCCCACATGCTGCGGAGCGGCTGGGCCCGTGAGCCATGGCCGCTGAGCCTGCGTGTCCGGAGCCTGTGCTCCGCGGCGAGAGAGGCCACGGCGCTGGGAGGCCCGCGTACCGCAAAAAAAAAAAAAAAAAAAACAGAACTGTTGGTAGCATGAATGAATGAACAGGTGTGAAGTACTCAGAACAGTGCCTGGCACTAATAGGTTAATAAACATTAGCTGTTACTTCACTGCCCATGGGAGGCTGGGCTGGGTGGCTCATGAGAGGCCCTTTGATGCAGAGCAGGTTTTGCCCCCGCCTCCACTCTGTCCCTTCGAATGCCCGTGACTGTCTCTGGAGAGATGTCTGGTGAGTGGGAAGAGCAGTGGGTGTAGAGACAGGGCTCAGACCTTAGCTCTGCCACATCCTGTCTGAGTGACTTCAGGAGACTCAAGTGACCACGCTGAGCCTCCTCATATCAAGGTGGCCACACTCGGGCTGTGGGGAGAGGGCTGATGGCACCTGGAGGAGGGGTGATGGTGGATCTGTGTGTAGTCAGGGAGAGGCAGGTCTCTGATGACCCAGGCAGAACCTAGAGGCAGGCTGTACCAGGAACTGGCAGAACCACCTTCTGGTGAAGATGGGCCATGAAGCTCTCAGCAGAGGTCACAGGACCCCAAGGGCAGTCCCCCTGAAGGCAGGTGGGCTGCAGCAACACCAGGCCTAGATAGCGACTTGGAGCGGCAGAGGCCCCCATTGTACAGATGAGAACACTGAGGCCCAGAGGAGTCTTGCCCTGGGTCCCAAAGCACATTCACATCATAGAAGGAGACCTCAGATCCTCTGAGCCACCCAAGTGCTCTTTCACACAGTCTAACAATGAGTCAACAACATCTTACAACATTTCTCTTTTTAAAAATTATAGCTTTGTTTTAAAACATCTTAGAAATACCAAAGTGTATGTATTTAAAAGTAAAAGTTTCCCCCTTCCTGCTCCCTAGAGAGAAGTTCTCATAACCATTTGTTGTGTGTTTCCCAGGCTCTTGATTCTGCATTTACAATCACACACATTTCATATGTCTTTTTTTGTTTGTTTGTTTTTTGTTTTTTGTGGTACGCGGGCCTCTCACTGTCGTGGCCTCTCCCGTTGCAGAGCGCAGGCTCAGCGGCCATGGCTCACGGTCCCAGCCGCTCCGTGGCATGTGGGATCTTCCGGGACTGGGGCACGAACCCGTGTCCCGTGCATTGGCAGGCGTACTCTCAACCACCGTGCCACCAGGGAGGTCCTGCTTTTGTTTTTTTTACATAAATGGAATCATATTGTTCTGCAGCTTGTTTTTTTTTTTTTTTCACTTAACAGTGATAGCCTTGGCCATTTTCCAGCAGGATCCAGGCAGGGACAGGGAGAGGCAGAAGGGCTGTGGGAGCCCTGGAAAAGAGAGAGAGAGAGAGAATGTGTGCGTGTGTTGGGGGTAGAAAGAACTCCCCACAGGTCAATGCACAGTGGGTGGGAAACCAGGCAGAGAAGCCCCCATCATCAGCTCCCAGAGGACTGTGGTATCTGTCTTTAGACTAGAGCTCTATGGAGCCGAAACCACGCCAGCTTGCTCATTGCTGTATACCCTGACCTGGCACATAGTAGGTCCTCAAGAAATATTTGTTCGCTGAATTGAGTCCCTTTTAGGCCCATCTTCCCTGACCTTGCCAGAGACTACCTGGTCTCCATGACTGTACTCCTTTTAATCTCTTGCTGGGTGTTTATTTCAACTCATACTCAAATGGCATGGACACCGGCTGGACCCTGGAGATGGGGACAGAGCTCAGAGAAAGAGAGAAGACCCTCTCCTTAGACGAGTCACTGCCCCTCTCTGCTGTCAGTTTGCTCACCTCTCTAATGAGGGGGTTGGACCAACAGATCTCCAGGGGTCCTTCCAGTTCTGCCATCTGCAGCTTCAATCCCACTACCTCATTTCACGGATGAGGGGCTGAGTCGAGTTCAATTTTGTCAGCGGCCTCAGAAATCCATTGGGAAAAGGGGGGCCTGAGTTTGGGGATGCAGCAAAGGCTGTAGTCATATCCTGAGCACCAACTGTGTACCAAGTACTGGGATGAGAGCTTTACATGCACTGTCCAAATCCTCAGGACGTTTTCCCAGTGAGGAAACAGCTGGCTCAGAAAGAGGGAGTAACTTGCTTTAGGTCACACAGTGAGTCAGGGACTGAGCTGGGAATGGAACCCAGGTGTACCTGACCCCCAATGGCGGGTTCTTCCCACCTCAGCATCTCTGTGAACTAAAGTCAGTAAAGGAGACCAGGCGCGACCAAACTATTCTCCAGAAACTTCAGGAGCCCCTTCCTCATCATTCCCCAGAGAGCCTGACTTCTGTATCTAAGTCCCCTGGCGATATGGCTGGAATTTTGGACAGGAAAGTAGTTGACTTGCAGAACTGGCTGGCAAGGGCTTGGACACAAGAGGCTTCTGATAGGTTCTGTGGCCCCAAGCCCAGCCCTCTGCCCGCCCTCTCCCCCAGCCGGCTTCCTGGGGGCCGGGGTGGGCCCATCTGCATTATTCATTTCTCACTCCCCACCCCCAACCCCCCACCTGGTGTTGGGCTCCTGGGGTTGGCGTCTAGACAGACAAGAGCATCCTACTGAGAGCAGAGGCAGCCCTGACTCGGGGCTGAAAGTTCCCATGGCAACTGCATCCCCCTCAGCTGGCAGCTACCCAATAAATAAATAATCAGGGATGGGGGTGGGGAGCTAAGGGCAGGGGGAGGGGCAGCAGGGGAGCCTCGTGGAAGCTTCACTCCGGAAAGAGGGGTGGGTTAGGCTTGAAGTAGACTGGGGGCTGGTATTGCAGGTGGCCAGGTGAGAGAAGGTAGAGGGAGGAAGGTGGCCAGATGTGAGAGAGATTCAGAAGAGCAGAGAGCCAGTTGATGACAGACTGGGAACGCAGGTGAGCATCAGGAAGACCAGGGCCTACAGCTTACCTTTCTAGGTCATGCAGCTGGACACATCATGGGGCCCACATCACTGCAAATGGACCAGGTTTGGATGTATTAAGTTCATGATGAACCATCCAATGGGTACTTGGTTATAAAGGGGCTGGAGGCTGAAGGAACTGAAGCTGAGGGGGACACGCCTTTGCTAGGACATGTGGAGTGTGAAGAGGGGCTGGGCTGTGGCCCTGAGGTGCTCTGATACTTAGGGGCCTGACTGCACAGGAGGATGGGCTGCACCGGAATCAGGCCAAGGAGGTGGAGAATGCGTGTGCCAGGCATGGCTCTCGCCGCTGGAAATGCAGCAGTGAACATCCCCACTCTCGTGGAGTTTGCCTTCTAATGCAGGAGGCGGTAAATAAGGCGTGAATAGTATGTTAGTCAATGATAAGTGCCGTGGAGAAAATAAAGCAAGGGGGGAGACAGGGAGCTCTGCAGCGGAATATAATTTTAAATAATGCTGACTCTCCTCACGACCAGATGAAGGAAGTACTATGAATCATACCCATTTTGTTGGTGAGAAAACTGAGGCACAGAGAGGTTAAGTGACTTGTCCAGAGTTGTGGAAAAACCAGCGGCACCAAGATTCCAACCCAGCTCTGCTCCTAACCCCTGGACCAAATTGTAGCAAGTGGGTGGAGGGGTGAGTCGCAGGGAGGGCGTGGAGACCTTTAAACAGTTTTGGATGTGGGAGCATTGGGCTAGATAAGGCATTAGTTGGAGGGGGAAAAGGGGACTTTCTATTTTTTTTTTTTTTTTTTCAGTAGAAGAGGCTTAAGCATGTTTAGGAGCCAGTGGGAAGGATTCTGGGCAGGGAAGAGGTTGGGTTTACAAGAGAAGAGATTGTGGATGATGTGGGCTCCTGAGTAGGTAGAAGTTAGGGTTCAAAATGCAGGAGGAGGCATTGGCCTTTAGTGCGGGGAGGGACAGAGCCTCAAGTATAGGGGGTGGGGGGAGACCAGGTCTTTACCGGCGTGAGGGCGAAGGGGACCCAGGAGGGTTGAGGACAGCAAGAAGATCTGAAGTATTAGGAGGAGTGAGTTCCTCAGGGAAGCCTAGTTGGGTTGTGGGACAGCATCAGGGAGCTTCTTGGAGTTGATGATTCCAGATCTCCAGTGGCCCCAGTCTGCCCCGTGGAGTGACTTTCTCCAGAAGTGCTTGGCTGCTTTGTGAGAACTGAGAAAACTATTAATTGGGTTTATCCAGGTGTGGGCTTTTCCTCACAGACGTGATGAAAAGGCAGAGGAGTATGGGTTACAGGCAAAGCTGATGGTGAAGTGAAGGGTCATGTGATCCCAGCAGGCTGATGGGCCCGTCATCGTGAAGGGTGTTGGAAGAAGCTGGGGTGTCTGAGAGGGGCTCTCAAATTGGCGACTTTGGAGGCAGGGCAGTTATGGGTGATGACACATTCCAAGAAGTGGCCATGGACAAGGAAGAATGGAAGCAAAGGTCATGGGAGAGGACTTGAGAGGTTAGGGTGCTGGAGGGGGTGGCCCCCAGATGTCAGAGTTGACCAGGATGATGCCGAGGTCATGGGATCGTTTTCAAGGAAGGGACAAGACCCGGAGGCCAGTGGATGATGAGTCCAGCAGTGGATGAGGGTGGTATAGCCACTGGGTCGCACAGTTCTGCAGGCAGTTTGGAGACCCCAGAGGATACCAACCCCACCTTTGGGCCTGAGGAGCATGGGATGAGAGAAGAGAAACAGAGTCACTGAGAAGACTACAGGGAAAACAACGTCCTTGGGTGCAACGTTTAAGGGGTGGGGGGACCCCTTAGGGAAGGCGCCGAGGCCGTAGAGACACTTGCTGGTGTGGAAGGGCTCATGAAAGGGGGCCGGGGGCCAGGGGAGGGCTGGGTCAGAGGAAGCTGCACAGAGCGTTGTGGAGATCAAGGGCAGAGAGGACCAATGGGCAGGAAAGTGGGACTTACTCTGTGGGCATTGACAGATCCGGACAGGGCTGTGAGGCTGGGGGGACTGGATCTCATCTGTCTTTCTGGGACTATAGTCAGCGGACTCATCCCGCGTATCTGGGGTCCTTGTGACCGGGGGATTGGCTGGCCCAGAGGCCATAGGGATCACCCCAGGCTCTCTGGGCTGCATTGATGACAGAGTGATTCGACCAGATTTGTGCTTTAGAAAAAGCATTCGCTAGGTTGGTAGGCAGCCTCCTGCCGGGAGATGAGGCGGGAGGCTACAGCAGTCGCCCACAGAAGCTTCTGTGCTGGTCCACTTAGGAGAGAGACCCAAGAAGCCAGCCTCATCTGACTTGTAGGCTGACCAGGAAAAAATATCCCTGAAGTCAGGGAAAAAATATCCCTGAATTTTTGGGTCTTTGTTGCTGTGTGTGGGCTTTCTCTAGTTGCGGTGAGCAGGAGCTACTCTTTGTTGCAGTGCGCGGGCTTCTCATTGTGGTGGCTTGTCTTGTTGGGGAGCACGGGCTCTAGGCGCGCAGGCTTCAGTAATTGTGGCTCGTGGGCTCTAAAGCACAGGCTCAGTAGTTGTGGAGCACGGGCTTAGTTGCTCTGTGGCATGTGGAATCTTCCCGGACCAGGGCTCGAACCTGTGTCCCCTGCATTGGCCGGCAGATTCTTAACCACTGCACCACCAGGGAAGCCCCCCGAAGTCACTTTTTCCCTCTCAATGCACGTGAACTTGAACTTTTTGCAAAGGAGTAGGTTGCTATTGTCTCCACACAAGTCCTCCCATCAAAGTAAAAAAGACACTCTAGGCACTTCCCTGATGGTCCAGTGGTTAAGACTCTGCACTTCCAGTGCAAGGGGCACAGGTTTGATCCCTGGTTGGGGAAGTAAGATCCCACATGCAGAGCAGTGCGGCCAAAAGGAAGAAGAAAAACAGAGACACTCCCAGGCCAGTTATGATTTACAACCACTGCAGCCCTGAGATTATTGTTTCTAAGCCATTGCAACCAGATGGGGAAGATATTCCTCCTATTTTTTTTTCTTGTCTTTATTTGTTAATTACCTGCATGTCACTGCTGCAGAAGCAGGAGTTCTGGAATATTTGACTTGGTTTTTGAATAAAAGATAACAACTTTAGAATTGGGGTTATTTATAAGACACTGAATCTCAATTAAACTATTTATTTACATCGGTTTCTGCACTCACCATTGGAGGGAGAGGCATCGTTCAGGCCTGGGTTATCCCGCTGATCACAGTGGGGTTTTTTTTGTTTTTTTTGTTTTTCCGGTACGCGGGCCTCTCACTGTTGTGGCCTCTCCCGTTGCGGAGCACAGGCTCCAGACGCGCAGGCTCAGCGGTCATGGCTCACGGGCCCAGCTGCTCCGCGGCATGTGGGATCTTCCCGGACCAGGGCATGAACCCGCGTCCCCTGCATCGGCAGGCGGACTCCCAACCACCGCGCCACCAGGGAAGCCCTTACACTGGTTTTTAACTGTCCAATTTTCCATCCGTCTCCCCTCCTAGGCTCTGAGTTCCCAAAGGGCAGGGACTGCAACGTATTCATTTCAGCTTCCCAGCGCCAGCACAGGGCCTGACACAGACTAAACGTTCTGTGAATAAATAAATGATGTACCCTGGATGGATGAGGGCATGTCAGATGTCAGATGGAGGAGTAAATGGATGTGGATGGTGTTTTGATGAATGAGTGGGCAGTTGTTGGATGGGAGGCTGGAGGGAGGCTGGGAGGATGGCTCAGAGTAACAAGAACAGCCAGTGTTCCATATTCAGTGGAAAGAGAGATCCCTTTGGGCCAGTCAGGAGGTCTTCCTAGGAACGGAGAAAATTGTGCTATGTTTTGAAAACCAAGGAGGACTTGGATATAAGGAAAGGGAAATGACGGTGGATCCTCAACTGTTATTTCAGCTGCTTGGGGGCAGGAACTGGCTGGGAATAAAGAATTGAGCCAGATCCTAGCAGCCTTCAAAGCCCAGCTAAGAAGCTTTGACTGTTAGGTCTCCTACTAATTAACCACCATATATTAAGTCTAATTATTAGTTTATGTGATGTCTCCATATCCTCACAACAACTTCTCAGGGGAGGGATTATCTTCCCCATTTATAGTTAAAGAAATAGGCTCAGAGAGGGAAAGTAATTTGCCCTAAGTCACACAGCAGAACTGCAGTTTGAACTTGAGTTTTAGTGACTCCAGTGCTGCTCACTCTATCAATGAGGTCCCTGAGAACACAGGGATTTTGAGCTAGGGCCAGAGTGGGGGTAGGGGTGATGTCAGGTTTAGGTAGTTGTATCCAGGCAGGGTGTCTCCCCAACTCCACTATGAGCCTGGGCAACTCTATCTCACCCTCCTTGCCAGGACCCTGTGCCAGCTGAGTCGAGAGTATCCAGCTGGACCCCAAACCACCAGGACTCCCTAAGGCCTAGCAGAGTCAGGGTAGGAAGGAGAAGAGAAGTGGGGCAGGAGCTTTTGGGAGGGGAAGCAGCCTGGGGAGTTTCTCCCCCAAGGTTGGCAGGCCACTGGATTCAAAACCAGAAGGGCCCTTAGAGGTCATTTAGTCTGGCAGCCTCTATGTAAGAGGATCTCAAGACCCACAGAGAAGGTAGCCTGCCCAAGTAAGCCAGGAATCAGTGTCAGACTCTCGACCAGAAACCACGTCTTAACTCCCGAGCCAGTGCCAACTGGGAAAGGTGGTGTGTTGGTGCCAAGGTGGGACAGGAGGCAGACAAAGGCAGAATGGCTGTCTGGCTCTGCCACCTACCTGCTGTGTGACCTTGGGCAAGTCACTTCCCCTCTCTGAACCTCATGGTTTCTTTCTTCTGAGTTAATGATCTCAGCAGTGCCTTTCTGCCAAGAAGTATCCAGTGAGAGATGAACTTGGAAGGCTCTTTACAATCTGCAGAGCTCTGGGAGGGGAGTCACCAGCAAGAGGCAGGCTGGTGCCAGGTGGGTGGGTGCCAGGGTTGGGCCTGCAGCTTCCTGGGTTTCTGCCCAAGCTTTGCCATCTGTGTGGTACCATTAGCTCCATCTCCTCTTGCCTCCCTGCCAGGAAAAAGACTTCTGGGATCTTCTTACTTTATCAGGATCTTCTTTCTTCCTCCCTAGGCAGACCCTCTTCTCTCTCCTTCTATGTAGTCAGGACTCTTGGGTGCAAGTGACAGAATCAGAAGTACAAGGAGGGAGAATTTGTTTAGGCGTGGCTAGATCCTCAGACCTAAAACGATGTCTCCCAGACACTCCCCTTGCTTGTTCACTCTTCCTCCCTCACTCTCTTTCCTTTAGCTTTGGCTTCCTCCTCAAGCAGGCTGTCCCCCAAGTGGTGGCAAAGACAGCCACCAACAGTTCTCAGCTGACACTACGCCCATCCAGGTATCTTGGCAGGTGGCATCTCTGTCCTGATGCCCCAGCAAGTATCCAGGATAACTCTCAGAGTGCAGGCTGAGTGCCCATCCCTGGACAGATCACTGTGTATTGCCTATTTGCTTAGACTTGGGTCAGTAGCCCACTGTAGAAATTAGAAGTGGGGAGACTTCCCTGGTGGCGCAGTGGTTAAGAATCCACCTGCCAATGCAGGGGACATGGGTTCAAGCCCTGGTCCGGGAAGATCCCACATGCTGCGGAGTAACTAAGCCCGTGCGCCACAACTACCGAGCCTGCGCTCTAGAGCCCATGAGCCACAACAACTGAGCCTGCGTGCCACAACCGCTGAAGCTCACGTGCCTAGAGCCTGTGCCCTGCAACAAGCGAAACCACTGCAATGAGAAGCCCGCGCACCGCAACGAAGAATAGCCCCCACTTGCCGCAACTAGAGAAAGCCTGCACGCAGGAACGAAGACCCAACACAGCCAAAAATAAATAAATAAAATAAATTTATTTTTTAAAAAAAGAAATTAGAAGTGGGCTCAGCCCCACCCAAGCCACATGGACTGGGGGTCTGGGAGGCAGTTTCCAAAAGAAAGAGATAAGTTCTGTTAACAGAAGAAGGAATATGGGACAGTCAATAACAACTGGTATCCTTGGTACCTTTGTTCCTAAATGTATCAGCTGAAAGGTTGAACCAGGGGCTTCTGGAAAGGGAGTGTTGATTGAGTCCTGTATCAGTTACCTTTTGCTGTGTAACAAATCCCTCCAAAACGTAGTGGTTTAAAACAGCCATTTTAGGGAATTCCCCGGTGGTCCAGTGGTTAGGACTCAGCACTTTCACTGCCATGGGCCTGGGTTCGATCCCTGGTCAGGGAACTAAGATCCTGAAAGCCGCGTGGTGCAGCCAAAAATTGAAGAAAAATAATAATAAATAATAAAACAACCATTTTATTTAGCTCACGATTCTGTGGGTCAGCTGGGAGAATTTTTGGTCTGGCGACCTGTCTTTGGTCAGTTGGTGGGTTGGCTAGCATCTGAATGATCTAGGATGGCCTCACTCGTGTGTGTTGATGGTTGACTGGCTATTAGCTGGGGTGCCTTGGTTCTTTCCCTGTGGACTCTCTTCCTCCAGCAGGTCGGCTTGAGCTCTTTCACAAGGTGTTCTCTGTGTTACAAGTGTAACAAGTGGGCAAGCTCCAATGCACCGGCGTTTTTCAAGCCTTCACTTGCTTCCTCTTTGCTAAAGTCCCCTTGGACAAAGCAAGTCACATGACCAAGCACAAAATTAGTGTGCGAGGGCACTGCTAAAGAGCATGGAAATAGGAAGAGAAAGAATTTTAGGCCAATTGTGCAACCTACTACAGTGCCCTCAGGGACAGGGAGTGAAAAAAAATCTTTTCTCTGTAGCCCATGGATCCCATGGGCCAGAGCAACCTCCAGATAGGGGTCCTTGGAAGAAGGTGACTGAGCCCCCAGGCTTCCCTGGGGTCTCCAGGGCCCTGGCTCAGCCCTAGGCCAGAGCTAGGGGGAGGCAATCTGGATCCTGACTACACCGGCAGAGACCCGCCCCCCAGGGAAAGTATAGGTGCCAATGGGGAGGCTTCTTGGCAGGGAGGAAGGCGTTCTGAACGCTGGCTCCCATCTCCCTTTAGCCCACCCCAAAGTGATGCACAGGGCTCTGTCCCGCTCATCCTCACAGACCTGTCCTCACCTCCCAGCATCCCTTTGGTACTGCGGGGCTGGGATGGCTCTGAGACTTGTGTATAATCAGGTCATGGTTCCTCATCACCATGGTAACTGGTGTCACCTGCTCCACAGGGTTGAAAAGGAGTACCTGTCCTCCTTTTTTAGGTGGTGACTGTGGCCTCAGCCTGCTCTTTCCCACAGGTGGCTGCGTTGGAGCGGCAGATCTTTGACTTCCTGGGCTACCAGTGGGCTCCTATCCTAGCCAACTTCCTGCACATCATGGCAGTTATCCTGGGCATCTTTGGTACCGTGCAGTACCGCTCCCGGTACCTCATTCTGGTATGGCTCACTTGGCCTCTCCACAAGCCAACCCCCTCTTCTCATCCCCATCCCTTCCCACCTCGTCCTCCAGCCAAAGCTGCCCTCCACCCTGGGCACCTAGACCCCAGCCTCTGTCTTGGCTCCAGCCCAGCTGGTGATGTGGATGTTCAAATCCCAATGCTTCTTTGCTCAGTGGAGACAAAATTAGTATTTTTCCTATAGAATTTTCTACAGAAAATTCAAAATATTAACAAGGTATATCATTTAGTGAGTGCCTACCATATGCCAGGCACGTGCTAAGAGTTTCACCTGCTTTACTTATCTTTACGACAGCCCTGCGAAGTATATCTTATCTCCATTTTCCAGATGAGGAAATGAGGCTCAGAAAGGTGACAAGCCTTCCTAAAGTCACACAGCTAATAAGTGGCAGGGTTAGAGCATCCTGTCCAGAGCGAAGGCTCCTGCCGCATCACCACGCTGCCCAGTAAGCCCGTGCGAGGGATGGACTTTGTTTTGTTTTGTTTCTCAAGTTGCTTCAGGAAGGCTTGGCTTCTGTCCCTTGATGTTCATCAAAAATGTGGTCTAGTGTGGCTAGTGTGGCCTTGAGGCCAGTGCCTCCTGTGCCCTGATCCCAGGAGTGCATTATGTCCCTGGCTCCCTCCTCCTACTTCCTCTTTCCAAACTCTGGTCCTTGATTATCAAACTCCTGTTTTCAACTAGTCTCATCCTTGTCCCTTGCTCTTCCTCAGTGACTCATTTATACACCTCTCTTGAGGGAAAAGGCTTTACTACAGAAATGCTTGACACCCAAAGTAACAATGCCATGTAATGTCATGCCCCCCCCCCCACCCAGAGCCCACTCGCGCTCATTCTAGGGCTTCTCCACACCTCCCACAGGCTCAGTTCCAGAAGCCAGGTGAACAGGGCCCTTCCAAAGCTCTCCCTCACCTGAGATAAGAAGACCCTTCTCTCCAGTTCTCAGGAAAGCCCCCAGCACCACTGTAAACGGCACTGTCTGCCAGACGGCTGCCACTGGCTTAGGCATAGGATTTGGGTGGAAATATCCAGCTCCTCTCTAGTTCTTTGCCATGGGTAGGATGCCATCCGGTGTCTGTGGTTCTCTGCAGAGTGGATAGGATTAGCTACCGGAGGACTTAGGTTTGCATGCCAGCCCTACCTCTTCCTAGCTGTGTGATCTTGGAAAATGTAAACCTCTCTGAGCCTTAACTTAGTTACCTTTAAAGAGAAAGACAGCGCCTTCCCTGCAGGGCTCTGGTAAGGACTGGATGGATGGAAAATGATCTGTAAACTATATTGCTCTCTGAGTGAGGCATTGTCATAGTTTCCCCTGCAAAGGTCTCCTCAGTCCATTGACCCGCCCCGTCCCCACTCCTCCAGGCCCCACCCTGATCCCACCTCTGCTTTCCCCAGTATGCAGCCTGGCTGGTGCTTTGGGTTGGCTGGAATGCGTTTATCATCTGCTTCTACTTGGAGGTTGGACAGCTGTCCCAGGTAAGCCTCAGGCCTGGCAGTACCAGAGGGCAGAGCCTGACCTTTCCCCTCCCCTGCCCCAAGGGCTCCTGTGGTGTGGGTCTCAGGGGCATCATCTCTTGAAGAGACCGCCCTCTTACACATTCGAGTCATCTGTGCTCCCCATCCCCCATCCCTACGTTTTCATTTCTGTCATCCTCCGTACTTCTTATAAACACATGATGGGGAATTCCCTCGCAGTCCAGAGGGTGGCTTACCCTCTCTGAGCTTCAGTTTCCTCATCTAGTAAGTATAGTTAATAGAAACCCCAATTTCATGTGGGTGCTGAGGGGATGAAAGGAGATCGAACATCTCAGTGCTTGGCACCAAGTCAGCATGCGGTGAATATTTGTTAATGGACTGCCTGAGTGAATGGACTGAGGAAAACATAGATGCACACGTGGGTAAGAACTTCTGATGTAGGCCAGCCCCTTCTCCATTTCAAAAGGGGAGACCAAGGTCTAAAGAGGAGAGGTTTGCCCAGGGTCACACACAGGGAGCAGTGGAGAGGCTGAATGGGCTGTGAAGGGGTCTGTATTGAGGATTTCACCAACAGCTGGATAATTGGACCCGGTCCCCATTAATGTCCCTTCCAGCCCTGAAATTCTGAGACTCCTGTGGGTTTGAACCAGCCCCTTCCACCTCTGATAGAGGAGTGAGGCCTGCATGGTCATCAAGCGCCACCTACTGGCCAAATGTAGACTTGCAGATACAGACTTCCTTCATACCTTTCACAAATCAAGCCAGGAAAGGAAGCTGTTACAACAACCCAGGTGTGAAGCAGACCTTATATAAAGTCTTCTGGAGGGAATTCCCTGGCGGTCCGGTGGTTAGGACTTGGCACTTTCACTGCCGGCGCCTGGGTTCGATCCCTGGTCAGGGAACTAGGATCCCACAAGAAGTGCGGTGCTGCCAAAAAAAAAAAAAAAAGAGAGAGAAGTCTCCTGGAGCCTGGGGAGGATTTCCTCCCCTCCCAACCCCCCACCGCCTCCGGCCCAAGCTCAGTATCCTAGGCCCCTCTGCCCCTAGGACCGGGACTTCATCATGACCTTCAACACATCCCTGCACCGCTCCTGGTGGATGGAGAACGGGCCAGGCTGCCTGGTGACACCTGTCCTGAACTCCCGCCTGGCCCTGGAGGACCACCATGTCATCTCGGTCACCGGCTGCCTGCTTGACTATCCCTACATTGAAGCACTCAGCAGTGCCCTGCAGATCTTCCTGGCTGTGAGTTCTCCTGTCCCCCTGCCTGTCCCAGCCCTGCCCTAGGCACTTTACACACACAGTTACATAATCCTGTTTCCTCTTAACAAGCCAGTAAGGTATTGCCCAGATCCAACTGGGGAAACTGAGGCTCAAAGAGGTAAAATAATTACTTGTCCAAAATCACACTCCCAGAACGGAGAATAGAACCACGTATATTAAGTTTAAGGTGCAGTCATTTGACTTGGAGTTGTTATCGGTGTGCCTTCCTCTTAGCACACACGCCCCCCCCCGCGCAGGGGTGGGCAGGGCCAGGCAGGGGGTGAAGGAAGAGCTTCCCTCTCCTCCCTCCCTCCCTCTCTGACGTGCTGTGTCCTCCCCCAGCTGTTCGGCTTCGTGTTCGCCTGCTACGTGAGCAAAGTATTCCTGGAGGAGGAGGACAGCTGTGAGTGCGGAGCCCCTAGGGACCTGGGGAAACCTGGCCACAGGCCACCCCACGCAGTCAGCACCCTGGACAGGGGCCAGAGCAGGAGGGAGCCCTGGGTTATTTAAGGCAGCGGTCCCCAACCTTTTTGGCACCAGGGACCGGTTTCATGGAAGACAATTTTTCCATGGACGGCGGGTGGGGCGGTGCTTTCGGGACGATTCAAGTGCATTGATTGATTATGGCCTCTGTGCAGTCAAACCTCTCTGCTAATGATAATCTGTATTTGCAGCCGCTCCCCATCACTAGCATCACGGCCTCAGCTCCCCCTCAGATCATCAGGCATTAGATTCTCATAAGAAGCGTGCAACCTAGATCCCTTGCGTGCGCAGTTCACAGTAGGGTTATTGCTCCTACGAGAATCTAATGCCACTGCTGATCTGACAGGAGGCGGAGCTCAGGCGGTAATGTGAGCAATGGGGAGCGGCTGTAAATACAGATGAAGCTTCACTCGCTTGCCTGCCGCTCACCTGCTGTGCGGCCCAGTTCCTAACACCAGTACCGGTCTGTGGCCTGGGGGTTGGGGACCCCTGATTTAAGGGGCCCCTCTGGGGGCTGGGGAAGAAGAGGCAGCGGGGTGAGTGGGGATCTGCATAGCCAGCCCATTCTGGGCCTCAGCCCAGGCTCCAGCACTGCCCCCCTACCTGCCCCTCTTAGGCCCCTTCCTGTCGCTCTGAGGGGCTCCACAGCCCCACTCCTGTCAAGCACCGCCCATTCCCAGTTGGTCCCACTCCCACCCCCAACAGGTCTTGCCTCCCCTCAGCCTTCTCCCTTAAAGGGCCACCCTCCCCGTCCACCCTCCAGCTCTCTATCCTCTTGGGCCTTGGCCCATCCATCAGGACACTAGAGCAAAGCCCAACCCCCTAAGGCCCTGTACAGGGTCCGGCCTCAGATTCCTCCCTTTCAGGACCCAGCCTCCCATAACTTGCCCCCTTCACAGGCCCATCTCTAACCACGTGGCATCTGCCCTTCCGCAGTTGATTTCATCGGCGGTTTTGACTCCTATGGATACCAGGCGCCCCAGAAGACGTCGCATTTACAACTGCAGCCTCTGTACACGTGGGTCATGGCGCGGAGCAGGGTGGGGTGGAGGGACCCGGGCGCGGGCGTTAGTGTAGGAGAAAGAAGGGGAGGGAGGAGCGGAGAGGGCAGCCGGATCTCTCCGCCTCTCTACTTAGGGGCCCACTTCCCTAACCTGCCTTTGTTTCCTGCAGGGCGGGGTAGTAGCTTCTGCCCTACGACCACCCCCGCGGCTAGACTGACCGCCGCAGCCGCGAGCTCCGGCCAAGATGGCAGGCGTGCCCCCTGGCGGCTCGCTGACCGGACTGCAGCCTGGGTCGGCTTGATATGGGTCCGAAGCGGACTTGGACTTGGCGCTTAGCAGCCTAGACTTAAGGGGTGGGGCGGGGGTGGGGCGGGGGAGGGGGTTCGCGGGGTTTGTATTTTTTTATCTCCACCTTGGCGTGTGCTGGAGCCTCCCGCCCTTCTCCAGCCTCTTCCTTTCACCTTTCTTCACCCAGTATCCTGTCCCCTGTCCAGAGAGAAAGACAGGACAGACAGACTCACCCCCATTTCACCACAGTCATTCACCAGCCCTGGGGAAAGTTACCCTGAACTAGAAGCAGGAGTTCTGGGTTCTAATCGCAGCTCCATCACTAACTCTCTGTGTGACATCTGGCAAAGCCCTTGCCCTCTCTGGGCCTCAGTTTCCCACCTCAAATAATTAAAATAATCCCTTCGTAAATAGAGCTCTTTCTAGCCTTTTCATTTGACTCTCAAGTCCCTGGACTATACTGGGATTTTATATAATCCCCATTTTGCAGATATGGAAACTGAGGCCCAGAGGTGTAAAGCAATTTGCTTGAGGCCACACAGCTGGGCTTTTGGTGGCGGCAGGCTTTGAATATGATCTGTAGTTTCAGACTCCAAAACTCATTTCCAAGCCCCCTTCCAGCTTGGACACTCTAGAACCCACGTGATATACACCACACTCACATACCACCACCACCACTTGCTAACTCCTCTCTTGAAGCAATATATTCGTTCTCTTGTTGGGGACAGGATGGACGGATCCCAGAGCCCTGAATTCAGCCTGACCCACAGGGAAGCCTTCTTAGACTCGGCCTCTGTCCACCCTTGGCAAAGCTTTCAAGCTCTCTCTAGCAAAGGGGGGACACGACTCAGTCACCTCACCCCCTTCCACGTCCCTGAGCCTGCTGCACCCATTATCCCCCACCCCTTCAGCAACTCTGCCAACCCCTGGTGGCAGATGGATGCCAACTCCATCCACCTCACCAGCTGGAAGACCTGTGTTCCAGAGTGGAAAAGGGCTCATCTGTGCTGCCTGGTCAACAGTGTTCAAAGATCACCAGTGTTCATGATCATGCCGGTGTCCAGAAGCAACCTCTAACAAATCCAGAAGTTGTTCTGAAGAGGCAGAATGGGGGTGTGGGTCATAGTGGGGGGTCTGGAGGGCCAGCAACCTTCCTTAAGAGCAAGTAGAGATGAGGGCTCATTCTCCTCACCTCCCTCCACAGACCCCTCTGAGGACCCTGCATCCTGTGTGCTGGCTGGTGAATCTGAGGGCAGGAGGATCAGGCCTCAGCTTCCAGTTTGTGAAATAGGAGTGGTCCTGGCTTAGGAAGGAGGGTGGGAGGCACGGGGGAACCAGATGGAAATACAGACGGTTGCACACCTGAGCCCATCCATGGTGACAATTCCTTGCTCCCCACCCTCTGATCTAGCATTCCCTCCCATCTAAGGCCGAAATATCCTGAACTTGGACCCCACCCCACCATCCCATCTGCAGGTCTGTGCCAAAGAGCCAAACCCAGGAGTCCCTCTGGTCACTACAGGGCCCAAGGGCCCAAGGGCCCAAATGGTGAGCCTGGTTAGCTGTGGGTACAGCTCAGGAGGGCAACAGTTCCTTTCAGGCCTGGCTGCTGCCCTGCTCCTGGACCAAGTCCTGCCTCCAGCCCTCTCTTCTCAGAGCCACCCCCAGCCAGCTGTCATCTCACCCCCAACCCCCAACCCCCTTTCTACTCAACAACTTGAGCCACTGGTGCTTTGAAGCCTTTTGTTTTTGTAAGATAGTTTTTTCAAGGAGACTGAGTTTTCTTCTCACTGGGACCTTGCAAGGCAGGGACTGTTGCCCTGGTTTCTGTGCAGGTGGGTTGATTAAAGATGGTGTTTTCCGACTTCCCTGGTGGTGCATTGGTTAAGAACCCGCCTACCAGTGGTCCGGGAAGATCCCATGTGCCACGAGCCCTGGTCCGGGAAGATCCCACGTGCCATGGAGCAACTAAGCCCGTGTGCCACAACTACTGAGCCTGCACTCTAGAGCCCGTGAGCCACAGCTCCGGAGCCCGCGTGCCACAACTACTGCAGCCCTCGTGCCTAGAGCCTGTGCTCTGCAACAAAGAGAAGCTACCACAATGAGAAGCCCATGCACCGCAACAAAGAGTAGCCCTCGCTTGCCGCAACTAGAGAAAGCCCGCGCGCAGCAACGAAGACCCAACACAGCCAAAAAATAAATAAATAAATAAATAAATTTTAAAAAGATGGTGTTTTCTTCTCTGTCTTCCTGTCCTCCTGCCCTGTGAGTCGGCAGGGTCTTCTGAGGGAGAAGTCTTTGCATGGAGGGTGGGCAGAGGTTGGGAATCTATGTCATTGTCATTATCAGACATTGCTGGGGCACTGGCCTGTCCCTCTGGCTGGCTGTGTAGCTTTGGGCAAGTCACACTCCCTCTCTTTCCTCATCCATAAAATGCAGAGAAGGGATTAAGTCAGTGGGTTCCCAAACCTGGCTTTGCAATCCCTTGGAGAGGTTTCTGTTTTTCTGGTTAAGTGCATTGTAAGGTTATGCTTTCAAATATCCTTTGCATCCTGGCTCTGTCCTCTTCCTAAAAATTCAGTTCCTGACTTGGAATAAGCTGGCAGACAGTGCTTTAGACACAGATTCCTCCTCCCAACTGGGACATCCTGGCTCCTTTTCTGACCGTAGAAGAAGAATCAGTATTTTGAATTTAAAAATTTTACTTTTGTGTGTGAATAGGTAATAAGTGGTACAGGATTCAGAAAGTTCCAGGGGGCTATGTACTCTTACTTATTTTTCATATCTTTCCGAAGATAGTCAAATTTTAAATTATATAATTTTTTTTTTCCTTTTTCACACAAATGGTAACATATTTTACTCACTCTTCAACTCCCTGCTTCTTTCACCTAACTCTGAGTCTTGGAAATCTTCTCTCAATAACACATGTGGAGTTACCTCCCATTCTTCCACAATGATTTGGTAGAATTGAGATTTTTAATATCCCCAGGTGACCTTGATGCAGTTAGGGGCCAAGAACCAGAGGTTCTGCATAAGGATGCCCAGGTCCACTATTCAAACCTCTGTGGACCATTCCTGGTCGTGGAGTCCGAGGAAAATAAGGAGTTTATGGTCTAGTGGGGAGCCCACGGGGTGAGCAGGCAGAAGTTGATGCTGATAGCAGATGGTCAATGCTGAGGACAGTTTAGCGTGAAAGGTGGTTGTTAATAGGAGCTCGGGAGAGAGGTGATCTGAACATCCTGGATGGACCAACAGCATGAGCAGAGGTGTGGAGGGAGGAAAACCCGTAGTGTCTGGGGTAAAAATGGCCAGAGACGAACTAGCTGGAGGGAGCCTCAGTGGGGAATGTATTAGTTTTCTATCACTGTCATAAGTTATCACAACTTTAGTCTCTTAAAGCAGTATACATTTGTTATCTTACAGTTCAGTAGAAGTCCAACATGGGTCTCACTGGGGTAAAGTCAAGATGTCTGGAGGGTTGCATTTCTTTCTGGAGTCTCTAGGGGAGAATCCATTTCCTTCTAGAAGCACATAGCTTCTAGAGGCTATGTGCATTTCTTGGCTCGTGGCCCCCTTCCTCCATCTTCAAAGTCAGCAACATCACAGCCCTCTGACCTTTCTGTTTTTTCCCTGGCCGTGCAGCATGTGGGATCCTAGTTCCCTGACCAGGGATCGAACCCGCGCCCCCTTGCAGTGGAAGCGTGGAGTCTTAACCATTGGACCACTAGGGAAGTCCCAATCTCTGACCCTTTTTCCATCATCACATCTCTCTAACCACAGCCAGGAAAGGTTCTCCACTTATAAGGATTCGTGTCATTGGATTGGGCCCACTCGAATAATCCAGGATAATTTCTTCCTCTCAAAGTCCTTAATTCCATCTGCAAAGTCCCTTTTGCCATGTAATGCATTCGCAGGTTCCAGGAATTAGAATGTGAACCTCTTTGTGGGGCCATGATTCTGCCTTCCCAGGGAAGGAGTCGTATCCAGAAGCCCTGAATGTCAAACCAGAGTGCATCGGCCTGGTGTGATGGTAGGGGGAACTACTGAAGGATTTTGAGCAGAAGCTATGCAATTAGAACTGTCCTGTAGAGAGAACTGGCAGGGCTGGAAGGGTGGGTTGGAGGAAGGAAGCAGGAAGCAGTGTTTTGTCTGGAAGAGGCCTAGGATTTCTTACTTCCCTGTGTAAATGTGTGTTCTTGTGGGTATGTGTGTAAACTTGGGAGGTAAAGATCAGCGTGAACTTCAGGTGTCAGACATCCCTGGGTCCCCGTTCATCACTCTGGAACCAGTCAAGCTGGCCTTCCCACAAAGCCCCGTGCAGCTCCTGCCATCCTGGGGCCATCTCCCGGCAACCTCTGCACATTCGAATAATCCAGGTAGGACATACCTTATACCTTCCAATAACTGCTGGGTCATAACGGTGCCCAAGCCATTCTTTTTTTTTTTTTTTTTTTGATGTGGACCATTTTAAAAGTCTTTATTGAATTTGTTACAATATTGGCCTGTTATATGTTTTTTTTTTTTTTTTTTTTTTTTGGCCCTGAGGCACGTGGGATCTTAGCTCCTGACTAGGGATCGAACCCACACCCCCTGCATTGGAAGGCGAAGTCTTAACCACTGGACCACCAAGGAAGTCCCCCCCAAGCCATTCTTTGAAGCACTAGAATACAAATTCCCCAACGTGCATTTGACAAGCATGAGTCTCCTGGGATTTGTAGACAGACTAGTGTTTGCTTGAATGCATTGGAATTGGGTCTTGCTGTTTCTAAACAGACTAGGCATGAGGGAGGGCCTGACACCAAGACCTTATTGCCTTATAAGATTCAGTACTCCACAGGCATGGCCCTGGACAGGGTTTCTCAAACTTGCAGAGCATAAGCATCCCTTAAAAATCCAAATTCCTGAGCCTGATCTGAGCCACACTGAACCCAACATCTGGGCAGTGGAAGGAACTTGTGTTTTTCACCAGTGCCCCAGGTGATCCGGGTTTGGGAAATCCTAGACCCAGGTAAAGAGGCATTCAAACATTTTTGAAACTTCCCCTCCTCCAGTGTCATGGAAGGCCTACCAAATTATGCCTGCCAGCTCCTTCATATCAGAACTCCACTCTAAGACTCTCTCCCCTAAGTTTAATTGCATTTGTTAATAATTGTTACAGTCAAATTTTTAAAAAATGGGTT
This sequence comes from Mesoplodon densirostris, assembly GCF_025265405.1. Taxonomy (NCBI): domain Eukaryota; kingdom Metazoa; phylum Chordata; class Mammalia; order Artiodactyla; family Ziphiidae; genus Mesoplodon; species Mesoplodon densirostris. The sequence goes on along the minus strand of NC_082662.1, from coordinate 25,698,577 downwards.
AATAATTTCAAAGTCTAGGATCAACTCTTGAACTTAAACATTGACAACTTGACCACTCGGTTAGTTTAAGCAAAGGCAGGTCTGAGTTTGCCTGCCACCACCTGTGCTGGGGACCACACCCCACCCTGAGCCTTGCTTTCAGGGATTCAGCGATTCAACCAGACTGATCAGGCCCAGGCCGACTGGGGCTGCAGAGAGAGCCCTGTGCTGGGCATCCAATACTGAAATACTCCAAAACTGAAGTCTGAGTTCTTCCTCTGCCCCTTTCTCATTCTGGGACCTGGGGCCACTCCTCCCACCTCCGGTCTTGGTGACTTCATCAGTGAAATGAGAGGGCTGGACTTTGCAGAATATTCCTGGGCTTCTTTACTGCTGAACTGGAACAGGGCTTCTCCATCCTAACTGTACTTGGGATGTCTTATTAAAATACAGATTTCTGGGCTCCACTCATGTACCAGATTCTAATTCATTGGACCCAAAGCATCTGAATTCATCCTTCAAATATTTATTAAGAACTTACTATGTGCCAGGCACTGAGGTTACAGCAGTGAACAAAACAGAACGTAATCCCTGCTCTCGTAGGGGATATCTATGGAAGGAGGCATACATAGGTAAACCAGTAAAAATACATGGTGTGTCAGATAAGTGTCATGGAGCAAAACAGGGCAGGGGAGGGAACACAGGATAGGGATTGATTCTGGTTTTACATTGGACGTCAAGTTAGTCAGGAAGGTCTCACTGAGAAAAAGTTTTGATAAAATACCTGAAGAAGACGAAGGGAACAGCAAGTGCAAAGGTTCTGAGTCAGAGCCTGAATACTGGAGGGAAGCAAGGAGGCCAGGGTGGTTCAAAGCAAGGAAACGAGAGAGTGGTAGGAGATGAAGTCAGAGAGATAAAGGGGTGGGGGGAGTGTCAGATGCTGTATTGACTTGAAGAACACCATAAGGGCTTCAGTTTTTAATCTGAGATGGGAATACACAGAGCTGGGAAGAATCCCTTTGGATACTGTGTGGAGAACACACTGTAAGGGGTCAAGGGCTGAAACACAGAGACCAGGTCAGATACTATCAAGATAATCCAGGTGTGGGATGGTGGTGCTCGGTCAGAGTGGCAGCAGTGGAGGAGGTGAGACACGGCTGGATTCCAATATATTTTGAATGTAGGACCAAGAAGATTTGCTGGGGGGTTGGCTGTGGGATGTGAATGAAAGAGCAGAGTCACACAGGACCCCAAGGTTTTCAGCCCAAGTGAGCAGAAGGATGGAGTTGCCCTTACGATGGGATGACATCAGGAGGAGAAAGTGTGGGGACAGACTCCTGTGTTCTGGTTTTGGACACCTAAAGTTTGAGATGCCTGTTAGGCATTCAAGTGGAGATGTCAAGGAGGCAGCTGGGTATAAAAGAGGAGAGTTCTGGGCTGAAGATAGGAAGTTTGGAATCATTGATGTTGAGATGGTGTTTCAAGTCAACAATAGATAAAATCACCAAGAGAGTGAATGTAGACAGGGAAGTGGGTTGAAGACAGTCCCCGGGCACTTGTACATTTGGAGCTGGAGAACATTATGAGGAACAAGCAGAGAAGGCTGAGGCAGGCAAACCAGGGAGCTGATGCGAACTAGCTTTTTTTTTTTTTTTTTTTTTTTTTTTTGCGGTACGCGGGCCTCTCACTGTTGTGGCCTCTCCCGTTGTGGAGCACAGGCTCCGGACACGCAGGCTCAGCGGCCATGGCTCACGGGCCCAGCCGCTCCACAGCATGTGGGATCTTCCCGGACCAGGGCACGAACCCGTGTCCCTTGCATCGGCAGGCGGACTCAACCACTGTGCCACCAGGGAAGCCCCGAACTAGCATTTTGAGTTCACTCAGTTTACTGATTTCACTCTCTATCAAGAAATATTTACTGAGCACCTCTTATATTCCAGGCACTGTTCCAGACACCGAGGCTACAGCAATGAACAACGCAGACAACGCTTTAGCTTTCTCTCTTACAATTTAGCTTCTAGGCAGAATTGACATATATTATCTTGTTTAGTCTTCCTAACAATCTTAAGAAGTCCCATTACCACCATCTTATAGATGGAGTCACTAAAGCTGGGAGAGATTAAGTCACCTATTCTAAGTTACCCAGCTAGTAAGTGGCAGAATCAGCATTTAAATCCAGCCACTCTGACCCCTGACTCGTTATCTAACCACTGAACACATACTGCCTCATGGGGAATTCCAGTGCCCAGGCAGGGCTGAGAACCACCGCTCTAGGATACTCTTAGCTTTCTACTGCTGTATAGCAAATTACCCCAGAACTTAGCAGCTTAAGTCAACAAACACTGTCTTAAAGTTTATGGGTCAGAAATTCGGGAGCAGCTTAGCTGGATGGTGCTGACCAGGGTCTCTCATGAACTTGCAGCTTAGAGTTAGGTCAGGGCTGCAGATGTGTGAAGGCTTGGCTGGGCTGGAGGGTCCACCTCCAAGATTGCATAATCACGTGGCTGTTGATAGAAGGCTTCAGTTCCCTTTCACATGGAGGAAGTGAGCCACATAAAAAGTGGATCCAGAGCAAGTGATCTGAGAGAAAGAGAGAGCAAGGAGGCTAGGAAGACCTAGTCTCAGAAGTCACACAGGGCTTCCCTGGTGGCGCAGTGGTTGAGAGTCCGCCTGCCGATGCAGGGGACACGGGTTCGTGTCCTGGTCTGGGAAGATTCCACATGCCACGGAGCGGCTGGGCCCGTGAGCCATGGCCGCTGAGCCTGCGCGTCCGGAGCCTGTGCTCCGCAACGGGAGAGGCCACAACAGTGAGAGGCCTGCGTAAAGCAAAAAAAAAAAAAAAAAAAAAAAAAAAGCCCTACAGGGACTCTGATTGTTGTTATAATACGCTTACATTATTGGGTTGGCCAAAAAGTTCGTTTGGGTTTTTCCATAACATCTTATGGGAAAACCCAAACAAATTGTTGGCCAACCCAATATTTTTAAGAAACCAAACAGGTGTGTAGAAGAAATGGACTGTCGGTCTCCTTTCCTCCACTCTTCCCTGTGACCTTCTGGATTCAAAAACTCAAAACTGAGCAGTAGGGAAAAGGGGATCTGATCTGTTCATTGGTGGAGAGTGCATGGTGCCTGGGACATGGTAGACACTTGATAAATATTTATGGAAGACACCTGCTGGAGGACTGCCTATAATCAGACATATGGGTTCATTCCATGGGTTTATGAACCCATGAGTTCATAAACTGCCTCCACATGTCTGTTCTGATACTAAGGTGCAAAGATAGATCTGACCTAGTCCCTGTCCCCAGAGGGAGCCCTCAGACTGGAGGGGGGGAAATTTAATACAAAAAACAAAAAGCAAAATAGATGCTATAAGTGGCAGTATGATCTGGGGATGCAGTGGAGAATCATGGTGGAAGCACAGAAGAAGAGGGCAATCGAGGGAGGCTTCATAGAAGAGGTGGCACTTTGAACTGAGACTTGAAGAATGAGGAGGAGTGTGTTTGGAAGACTTGTGTGGAGAGAAATGGCATTTTAGGCCAAAAGAACAGCTTGTTCAAAGACGTAGAGGTGTGAGAGAACTAGCATGTTTGGGGAGTTTCAGAGTTAGAAGGAACCTTGGTATTATTTAGCGGAAACCCCAGTGCTGCTTGCCTCTCCTCATAATAGTAATAGCCAACATTCTCAGATGACTGCCACCTGCCAGGCACTGTGCTAAGCACTGTGGACGGACTGTCTGCTTTGAACCTCACAACAACCCTATAAGGTGCCTATTATGATTATCTCCAGTTCATAAATGAGAAAACCGAGACTCAGAGAGGTTAAGTACCATGGCCAGGGCTGCACAGTGAGTAAGTTGCAGAGCTGGGACTTGAATCAGGATCTTTCTGACATACAAGCCTGTGTTTTTAACCTCTGCATTGCACTACATCTGCATTGTTAAGTGGTCTCGTAGCCTCAACTTGCACACCTGGAGTGACGGGAAGCTCACCATCTCTCCGGCCAGGACAAAGAAGCCATGGAGGTCTTTCATTCCAGTCCTGAAATGCTAGGAATCACCACCCTAACTGAAGCAAGGGCTTAATAGAAAGACAGGCACTGGCTTCCCTGGTGGCGCAGTGGTTAAGAATCCACCTGCCAATGCAGGCGACATGGGTTCAAGCCCTGGTCCAGGAAGATCCCACATGCCGCGGAGCAACTAAGCCCGTGCACCACAACAACTGAGCCTGCGCTCTAGAGCCCGCGAGCCACAACTACCGATGCCCGCGCACCTAGAGCCCGTGCTCCACAACAAGAGAAGCCACCACAATGAGAAGCCCGCACACCTCAACAAAGAGGAGCCCCCACTCGCTGCAACTAGAGAAAAGCCCACGCGCAGCAACAAAGACCCAACGCAGCCAAAAATAAATAAATTAAATAAATATTTTTTTTTAAAAAAAGAAAAGATAGACAGGCACTACCTTATGTGTCAAGGCAGCAAGCATTTACTGATTATCAATCCAATTCCATTTACCCAAAGATCTCTGGTTCGAGGCAGCATGATCAGCACCTATTAGGGGAGGTGATGGCTTCAGGGGCTACAAGGAGGCGCAACCTCTCCCAGGGGGCTCAGGGAGGGCCTCCTGGAGTGACCCAGAGGGAAGGGCATGGATTTCTCTAGATCAGAGTTTCTCCAACTCAACGTTATTCCAATCTGGGGCCATATAATTCCTTGTTGCGGGAAGCTGTCCTGTACACTGGAGGATGGTTAGCAGCACCCCTGTGCTCTGCCCACAAGATGTAACCCCACCCTCAGCAGTGACAACAAAGAGTGTCTCCGGACACTGCCAAATAACCCTGAGGGACAATATTGCCCCTGCTGGAGAATTACCTCTCTAGACAGGGGAAATAAAGTGAGTTAAGTCATCAAGGAGGGGTGAGTGACTCTTCGGGTAAAACACTGAACTTGAGCCTCCTTTTTCTCATCTGTAAAATGACACAGTATTTGAAAGGTTATTGTGATAACTAATGAGAATACCTGTAAAGCACTTGACACATAGAAGGCCCCCAATAAATGTTAGTTCCTTTCCATTGTAAGACAAAAATGACAACCCCTGACCCCAGTCTCGTCAAACCACGGGCTGCTTTTGAGACTTTGATCCTTAGGCTCCAAACTAGGGCCTCGGTGTCTCTGCCCACACAAGGGCACTGGAGTGAAGAGAGGAATGAAGCTAGATCAATGGCTCCCAACTTTTTAAATTACCACCCTCATCCTGGTCCCATTTTTAAAAAGAGAGCATTGATTAATAATTAATTTATTTCCCAATTGCCCAAGGCAGCTGTCCCAGCTCTGTGGGACAGGACTCACCACATGACTTCCTGGAGAGTTGGTGATCCCAGCCCAGAACAGATTCCCCTCTTGGCTTGACAACCTCTTCCCACATCAATGGGATGGTTCTCTGGATTCAGAAATACCACAAGGGCTTCCCTGGTGGCGCAGTGGTTGAGAGTCCGCCTGCTGATGCAGGGGACACGGGTTTGTGCCCCGGTCCGGGAAGATCCCACATGCTGCGGAGCGGCTGGGCCCGTGAGCCATGGCCGCTGAGCCTGCGCGTCCGGAGCCTGTGCTCCGCAACGGGAGAGGCCACGACAGTGAGAGGTCCGCATACCGCAAAAAAAAAAAAAAAAAAAGAAAAAAAAAAAAAGAAATACCACGAGAGCACAAGGACCCTATTCTGTCACCAGAGGCTCCCGAATAGCAGATTAAGAGTCACAAATCGGTTGGTGATTATATGAGAGCAGGGACTCCCAAGCCCCCAGCGCCAACACCAAGTCCTGCAGCTACTGTGCCAGGCACGGGGCTTGGGGCTTCACTTGGCCACTGCCTCATTCAGTGATATCGTGTCCATTTCATAGATTAGGACACTGATAAGAATTGCATTAAATTGGTAGATTGCTTTGGGTACTAGGGCCATTTTAACAACATTAATTCTACCAGTTTAAGAACGTGGGATATCTTTCCATTTCTTCGAATCCTTGTCAGTTTCCTTTATCAACGTCCTATAGTTCTCAGCATATAAGTCTTTCACCTCCTTGGTCAGGTTTATTCTGAAGGTTTTTTTTTTTTTTTTTTTTGCCGTACGCGGGCCTCTCACTGCTCTGGCCCCTCCCGCCGCGGAGCACAGGCTCCAGACGCGCAGGCCCAGCGGCCATGGCCCACGGGCCCAGCCGCTCCGCGGCACATGGGATCCTCCCAGACCGGGGCACGAACCCGCATCCCCTGCATCGGCAGGCGGACTCTCAACCACTGCGCCACCAGGGAGGCCCGTTTTTTTTTTTTTAATGTGATTTTAAAAGGGTTTTTTTTTTACTTTCCCTTTTTGATATTTCATTTTTATTGTAAAGAAATGCAGCAATTTTTTGTATGTTAATCTTGTATCCTGCTACCTTGCTGAACTAGAGCCTGTGCTCCACAACAAGAGAAGCCACCGTAATGAGAAGCATTGTGCTCTTGTGTCTAGGGAGGGTCCTTAGTGCTCTTGTGTCTAGGGAGGGTCCTCAGTGTGACTGGTGGGGTTTGTGAGGGTGGTGGGAACTAAAGGCCTGGGACCCAACAGGGTAGGATGCTACTGACAGGAGGAAAATAATCAATATTAAATACTCACCGAGTCCTTTTAACGTTCCAGACTTACATTAACTCCCTTAATCCTCACAGAGACCCTGTGAAGCAGCTGCTGTAATTCCCATTTTATGGATGAGGAAACTGAGGCATAGAGAAATTAAGATTTCACAGGTGGTGAAGGGGGAAGACACCTGTTTGTTGAGCGCCTGGCTGGGCACTCTTCATAAATGATATCGTTCATCCTCCCCACCATCTCCAGCAGAGGTACAGCCCCTGCTTCACCCTTGCTGTCTCTTGCTTGTTTTCACAATCTTAATCTTGCTCTCACATTGTCTCCCTCTGCCACCTTCCATAAGAAAACTGGGGAGCACGGCTGTCACAGCGACATCTGCTGGCTGGCACTGCATCTGTGCTGCTTCCAGACATCTGGACTGGGAGGGGACCACCTAGCCCACCCTTGTGGACATGTCCTCCTGAATGCCTGGCCATCCTGCAGCCTAGGCAGTGTCCTCCTTCTCCCTCTCCTCTCTTGTTCTCAGCTTCAGAAAGATCATTGGGCCCTGGAGTTTGACCAGGGCTTGTGTCCTGGCTCTGGCACTTACTAACTGGGTAATCTTGGCCAAGTCCTGTCATTTCTCAGGAGCTCATTGTGTCACTTGTAAAATCCTTCACTGGGCAGAGTTCTCTGAGGATCACAGGTGGTACTGAATGTAAAATATGAAGTGTGAGTTTGCTTCCCTTGGCCTCCAGGCACAGAAGGTGTCCTCTCTGCCTGCCTGGAGTGAGTGTGATGCAGTAGGATTCCACTCCAGTCTGTGCCCTCTGGATCTCTGCCCTTCCCTGGCATCTCCCTTCTTCTTGAAAGATAACATGTCATGAATTACCATGGATGGGGACAGGGAGGTTTCAGGGCCCCAAGGAGAAGGTAGATGGGGAGCTGGGGTCAATCGGACCCCATTGGGAGAAGGTCAGTGGGGAGATGGGAGGAGTCATGGTGACATAGAGCACTGGGAGCCACCAGGAAGGTGAGTTCTTGTCTCAGTTTAATGGGTCACTTCAGACAAGTCAGCTGCTGTTCTGAGCCTCAAGATTCCCATCTGTAAAATGACCCTAATAATTTATATCTTCAGGCCCTATAGGGTAAGGGCTTTGGAAATTGTAAAAGCTGTACACAGGGAAAGAACTCATTATATTTTGGAGTGGCCTGAGGCCTCCTTGCCAGACCACCTCTGGAGCAGTCTGGTGAGACCTGAGTCTCAGCTCTGACCCGCCGTGGGGCTCGCAGAGGCCTCCTCCATCTGCCTCTGCAGCCCCAGTCTGCCCTCCTGGGATGGCAATGGGCAAAGGACCCATCTCACTGTCACAGGCCTTGGCCCTGAGAACCAGCCACCATCTCCTTCTGCCTTCTCTCCACCCCATGATCTGTTCACCTGCCTGCAGCCTTTGTCCAGAGGCCCCAGGAAGTGTCTCTGAGCCTTCATTGTGATAAGCACTCCCATAGCCCAGAAGTGAAAACAGAGCCCCTGGAAGGGAAAGGAACTGTTCCAGGTCTGGGGACCATCATGTCTCCCCACTCCATACCTGCAAGGACTGGCCGGGGGTCTGGACGTCACGGGCCCGCTGCTGCTGGGGCCGCACCTTAGGTGTCCAGCCTGGTTGTGTCTGTGCTCAGTAGGTGTTTGTTAAGTAAGAGAATGAATGAATGACTAAACGAATGTGTGAAAGAACAGCAGGGCGGCTAGTATGGTTATTCCCTTTTACAAAGGAGGAAACTGAGGCTTGGTGAGGCAAAGGGCCCTTTCCCTCACCAGGCCACGCAGCCGTGACCCAACTCCTGGTCTCCGACTCTAAACCCATTGTTCTCCTCCGGGTGGAGATTCTGCCTCTTTGCCTGGGTCCTGCAGCATTTCCTGCTCTCTGAGGGCTTGGTAAGAACAACTGACCTAATTCCCTGGGTTTTAGGGTACCTGGACTCCCCCACATTCCCTACCTTCTTCTCCATGGGAAAAATATAAAAGACCTCATCCTAGCAGCCCCTCCTCCGGGGTGAATGCACGGGTCGGCCCCACTGGGATCTGCGGTCACCACCACCACCACCATGAAGTCTTCAAGGCCCTCTGACCCCTCTGATGTGGCCAGGCCACTGTTCCAGAGCTGGAGCTTTGGAACAGGCAGCACAGGCTCCAATCCCAGCTCTGCCCCAGGGCAAATCACTTTCCCTTCGCAAGCCTCTCTTTTACTTATACAGACCTGTTATTTGCACACCTCTCTCTCTGTCTCTGGGATGTACTGGGTTTGTAAGGAGCCATGCATCACAGTGCCTGGCACACAGTAGGAACTCAATATACATGTGTCTTTTCTGTCCCATGTCATCAGTACAAGGTACATCAACACCTCCATTGTGAAGCCAATGCCATGGACCCCCAAGGAGTCTTTCAGCTTAGGCCAGCCAGGGAGAGATGGGGTGGCCCGTGACTGCCTGTGCCTCCAGCCACAGCCCTATCAGGGTGCAAATGAAGCTCTCTTTGCTTCCCTTTTCCCACCAGAGTGTCACTCACCTGCCCGTCTGAGTCCTGGCATTGGCCCAGCCAGCATCTTCGGTCTGGCTCCCCAAAGGGCTTGCTTCCTCTGTTCCAATGATCTATTGCTGCCTAACAAATCAATACAAAATGTAGTGGCTTAAAACATTTTAATATATCTCACAACCTGGGGGTGTCAGGACTTGGGAAGGTTTCGGCTGGGCTATTCTGCTCCATGGCATCAACCTAGGCCATTGGGCAATATTTAGTGAGTGGTTAGGTTAGTCTGGTCTTAGGATCCAAGGCACCCACGAGGCTGCCCTCACATGCCTGGCGTCTTGGTGGCAACAGCAATAAGACTGAGCTCAACTGGGCCCCTCTCTGTGTCGTCTCAGGGTCTTCCCACGTGGTCTCCCCAGCAGAATGGTTGGAGTTTCACATGGTGATTCAGAGCTCCAAGAAACCGAGGTGGCAACTGACAGTCCTCAGAAAAGCTAGGTTTGGGACTGGCACAGTATCACTCCCACCATAGTCCATTGGTCAAAGCAGCCACCGGCCAGCCCAGATTCAAGAGGGGGAACCACTGACCCTATCTCTGTTTTTTTTTTTTTTGGCCGCGCCGCGCGGCTGGTGAGATCTCAGTTCTCTGACCAGGGATTGAACCTAGGCTCTTGGCAGTGAGAGTGCGGCGTCCTAACCACTGGACCACCAGGGAATTCCTGACCCTACCTCTTAATGAGAGGGTTGGCAAAGAATCTGTGGTCACCTTTAATCTGTCACACCATCTAAAGTCTCTTCATTCCCCTGAATTTAATACAGCATAGGTAGTCTCAGCTCCGACTGTGCCAATGTACAGGGTACTAAAGATGAAATGGTAATGGCGGAGGAGAGGGGACATTTAGAGCTACGGCTGTGTCCTAAGGAGTGAAGATTCTCTGGTACAGAAGGCGTCTTGTTTCT